>NC_141689.1:449773367-450145867 GCF_964263255.1 Lissotriton vulgaris
CTTGAATATCAAGGGGGGATTGAAACATGCACCTCACAAATGAACAATCTTTTGTTTCCTGTCTCCAAGCCAGACAATTCATATCGTCTAGTTTTGGACTACAGACACCTTAACTCCTGTTGTAAAACATTTGCAGTACAAAACTCACAGAGTGCAGCACTAATGAATAACATTGTGCGCAAAAAATATAAAACGACATTAGATATCTCTAATGGATTCTTTTGTCAAAACATTTCACCTGAAAGCAAGTATTTGACCGCTTTCTCAATAATGGGGTCACAAAAACACTTCTGTCGACTCCCACAGGGATTCCAGAATAGCCCAGGATTATTCTCAGCAAGGGTAACGGAGTTACTACAAATATTCGACGATGAGGCATTATCCTATGTCGATGACATCTATCTCACAGATGATGACCTGGAGACTCACTTAAAAAGAGTGAACACCATAATACTTGGGTCCGCTTCAGAGGGTTACAAATTCAACTTTAAAAAGTCACGAATTGCCCATCTAACTGTCCTGTTTTTAGGATATTAATTATCAAGTGAAGGCAAGAGCCTAGCTGACAATTTCTAGAGAAATGTGCTGTACTCCAAGCACCAAAAACGCTGAAGAATTTACAATCAATATTAGGTTTTCTGAATTTTGGAAGACCATACATACTAAATTATGCAGAGAGAGTTAAACCTCTCTATGAATTAATAAGTCCTTATTTCAAACCAATAAATTGGACTCAGAAACACACAGAAATTTTAAGATCACTACAAACAGACATGTTAACCAAAACAAAACTGCAAACACGCGAAAACACACGCAATCTTGTAATCCGAGTAATCCCAGGAAGATGCGGATTCACATACGTAACCTCTAATGAGGAAGAAACGGTACCTATAGCTTACAAATCACATGTGTACACTAAAGCTGAAATGAAATTCAGCTCTACAGAAATAATTCTGACAGCGGTTCAAACTACTGTAGCAAAAGAAAGAGCCCTGGCCCAAGGCAAGAGAATAACTGTTTATACTGCAGAATCAGCCCTTGAAGCATTAACAAGTCCACGCAATCTGAATACAATGGCATTAGATCCAAAATGGGTACAATGGGAAACTTCCCTTGCTACAGAAGAGGTGACCCGAAACTGAAGAAACTAGATGATCTAGAATACAAAGAAGAATATCCTCTGCCAATCGAAATTCTGCCTCTCGAACAATACACATGTGTAATCTACATGGACAGATTTGCACAACACTACGATGTAGAGGAAAAATCCTACAAAGCAGCGTGCGCGATTGTTAAAGGTCGCCGGCGCTCTGGTAAATTCAAACTGATGAATACCAAAACTGATTCACTCAGAAACTGTTCAGCTCAGCGAGCTGAAATAAGATCTTTAAAGATGGCACTTGAAAATGCCGATCGTGAATTCCCGACACTGACAGTGTGCGATTCGCATTTCTGCGTCAAGTCTTACAACAGTGACATGCAGACATGGAGTAAAAATGGTTACAAAGATGACACAGGTGCCACAATAATGCATAAAACGCTTTGGGAACAAGTAGTTCTTTTAAAGAAAGAACTACAGAAGACTCACGTGATACACGCACTGAGTCATCAACATGATGGCGTTCACCCACTTGTGGGACACCCCCGCGCCGCACGGCCACCAGCTGCTGCGTGTGCCCCTTGCCTGCCCTCTGCCTCGCTGCTGCCTCGTTCTGCCGATTGCCGGCTGGCGCCGCTGCGGTTGTTTTTGCCCTTGTTTTGTGTAACATTTGTGCCTGTTTTATATAACTTTGGTTTTTTCCTTGTTTTCCTTGTTTTGTTGAGAATTTGTGCCCGTTCTGTTTAATTTTTATTTTCCCCGTGTTGTGGTTTCCTTCCTTGTTGTCCGCCTACCTCGCCGCCCTCCGCCCTCCCTTCCCGCCACCGCCGCTTTTCCCCGCCCCTTTTTCTATTCTGTACCCTCCCCGCTCCCGCCTCCCAGCTGCTCCGCCCACCCGCGCACTTCGCCTTAAATGGCGACCGTGCGAACGCGCAGCGTCACGCGCAGCGGGCGCGCCGATTGTGCGCCGAAGGCGCGCCAAAGGTAAGCCCGTCTACGCCCGTCCGCGCCTGGACCGCGCCCAGTGCCAGGACCCCTGGCCCACGAAGACCCCGACCGACCCGCCTGACGTACTCCTCCGCCACCCTCACCGCTCTCAACACCGGCCGACTCCCAGAATGCCATCAAGCCTCTCCACGACGTACCCACGGACCCTTCAGCTGCCACGCCTGCAAGTTCACCTGCATCCGGACCTGCCTCGCACCAGCACCCACCAAGCCGAACACCAGCAGCACCCTCCTCAAGTGCATCCTGCTCAACACCCGCTCCGTCCACAGACATGCCATCGAACTCTGGAACCTCCTCGACACCACAGCTCCAGACGTTGCCTTCCTCACGGAGACCTGGATGAACGCCTCTTCAGCTCCCGACATCGCCATCGCCATCCCAGAGGGCTACAAGATCGTCCGGAGGGACCGTAACGCCAACCAGATGGGAGGAGGCATCGCCATCATCCACAGGAGCACCATCCGTCTCACGACCAGCACCGACAACTCCCTGACCACCGCCGAACACCTGCATTTCCAGATCCACACCAACCCGAACACCACCCTCAGAGGCACCCTGATCTACCGACCCCCTGGACCACGCACACAATTCAGCGAGGACATCGCCGACTTCGTCAGCCCACATGCCCTCCCCTCCGCTGACTACATCCTCCTGGGAGACCTCAACTTCCATCTGGAGAACAACAACGACCGCAACACCAGCACCCTGCTCGACAACCTCGCCAACCTGGGACTCAAGCAACTGGTGTCCACCCCCACCCACCTCGCCGGACACACACTCGACGCTGTCTTCTCATCCAGCAAGGACATCGACTTCAGCCACGCCACAGAGCTTCAATGGACGGACCACAGCTGCGTCCACTTCACCTTCAAGAAAACAACGACCCACCACCACCAGCAACAGGCCGCCCGCAGAAGCTGGAACAAGATCACAGCAGACCAGCTCGCCACCTCCCTGAGCCAGCACCCTCCTGCCAGCTCAGCGAACCCCAGCCAGGCCGCCAACAACCTCACGAAGTGGATCAGCAACTGCGCGGACGAACTCGCCCCACTGAGGACCCCGCCCAGCAGACCCGGCAGCAAGAAAGCCCCATGGTTCACCGACGAACTCAAGAGCTCCAAGAAGAACTGCCGAGCCCTCGAGAAAGTCTGGAGAAGGGAACCGACACCGGACAACAGGACCTCCTTCAAACTTGCCACCCGGAAACACCACCAGCTGATCCGCGCCGCCAAGAAAACAGCATTCAAGGACCAGTTGGACAACAACGCACACAACTGCAAGGAACTCTTCAACATCGTCAAAGAGCTTTCCAACCCCAGCGCAGGAAACAACGACATCACCCCATCGCAAGACCTCTGCAACTCCCTAGCTTCATACTTCCACAACAAGATCGCGGACATACACAACAGCTTCAACAACCAACCAACGCACACCATGACCGAACAACCACCCCCACCACCACCCTCCACGCCTGGACCCCGATCAGCACCGAAGACACCATCCGCACGATGAACTCCATCCACTCCGGATCACCGACCGACCCCTGCCCTCACCACGTCTTCAACAAGGCCGACGCGGTCATCGCACCCCACCTGCGAGACATCATCAACACATCCTTCGACACCACCATCTTCCCCGAGAGCTGGAAACACGCCGAACTCAGCGCTCTACTCAAGAAACCAACAGCGGACCCCACCGACCTCAAGAATTACCGCCCCATCTCGCTCCTCCCGTTTCCAGCCAAAGTCATCGAGAAGACCGTCAACAAGCAGATGGCCGCTTTCCTCGAGATGAACGGATCCCTCGACCCCTCACAGTCCGGCTTCCGAGCCAACCACAGCACCGAGACCGCCCTCATCGCCGCCACCGATGACATCCGAGCCCTGATGGACAACGGAGAAACAGCGGCCCTCATCCTCCTAGACCTCTCCGCGGCATTCGACACGGTCTGCCACCGCACCCTAGTACGGCGCCTCAGCAAAGTCGGAATCCAGGACAAGGCGCTGGAATGGATCATCTCCTTCCTCGACGGGAGAACACAGAGAGTCCGCCTACCACCGTACAATTCAGAGGCCACCGAAGTCATCTGCGGCGTCCCCCAAGGATCATCTCTGAGCCCCACCCTCTTCAACGTCTACATGAGCCCCCTCGCGGCCATCGTACGCAAACACAACCTCAGCATAATCTCCTACGCCGACGACACCCAGCTGATCCTCTCCCTGACCAACGACCCCGCCGCCGCCAGAGCCAACCTGCACGAAGGGATGAAAGAGGTAGCCGAGTGGATGACGACCAGCCGCCTGAAACTGAACTCGGACAAGACGGAGGTCCTCATCCTGGGCTCCTCTCCCTCCGCCTGGGACGACTCCTGGTGGCCTCCCGCCCTGGGCACCGCACCCAAACCGACAGACCATGCACGCAACCTGGGCTTCATCCTGGACTCCTCCCTCTCCATGACCAGGCAAGTCAACAACGTCTCCTCGGCATGCTTCAACATCCTACGCATGCTACGGAAGATCTTCTGGTGGATCCCCACCGAGACGAGGAAGACCGTCACCCAGGTCCTCGTCACCAGCCGACTGGACTACGGCAACGCCCTCTACGCCGGTACCACCGCCGAGCTCCAGAAGAGACTCCAGCGGATCCAGAACGCCTCAGCCAGACTCATCCTCGACATCCCACGAACCAGGCACATCTCCGGACATCTGAGAGACCTTCACTGGCTCCCCGTCAACAAAAGAATCACCTTCCGCCTCCTCACCCACGCACACAAAGCCCTACACGACCAAGGCCCGAGCTACCTCAACAGCCGAGTCAACTTCTACGCTCCCAAACGCCACCTCCGATCAGCCAACCACGCCCTCGCCGCCGTCCCCCGCATCCGAAGAGCGACTACAGGAGGAAGGTCCTTCTCCTACCTGGCCGCCAAGACCTGGAACTCCCTCCCGACCGACCTGCGCCTGACCCAAGACCACCTCTCCTTCAGGAAGAAGCTGAAGACCTGGCTGTTCGAGCAGTAGCGGCTTCCCCCCCCGCCCCCCCCCCCCCAGCGCCTTGAGACCCTACGGGTATGTAGCGCGCTTTATAAGTGTCACTGATTGATTGATTGATTGATTGGTTCACGTTGCAGGGAATTCATTGGCTAACACAGACACAGCGGAAGCGGTTCAACCGGCTTCAGTAGCCACTGAAAAGCGTTCAGAAAAACACATAGATGGGGAAACCAAGCTGGCAGTAAAAGTCTCATTAAAAGGCAATTATGCAGCATTACCTCTCAACTATCCACTCAGTAATACATACATAATTGATGCAAACTCCGTTCCTTTTGCTCAAATCCCTGGAGTGGGGGATAGAGTAATTCCAAACACGAACCGGAGAGTTTTCGTGATTGAAAGCGCACACATGGGACTGGGTCCGAGGCATCAACAGATCTTGAAATCTTTAATAGAATTACAATCAGAGTACTGGTGGCCGGGAATGAGCGTGCAAATTTACAAATTTGCAATGAATTGTCCAGACTGCAACAGAGATCGCAGATGTGAACCGGACCAGACTATTGTTCGGACATCTTTGTTAGAAAGCTTCAGGCTATCTATAATACAGAAATCCAACCAGAGAAATGCGTCCCAATAATTATTAAGACAAATTAACTTGAATATGTAGACCAGCAGCACTCAGCTGATGCCAGAACTGTTATAAAAAGATTTGCGAATCTTTATCGGCATATACGCAATTGGCATGCTGCATTCTGATCAGAGTCCTGCGTTTAGCTCTCGAGCTTACAAAGAGGCCATGAACAGCATGGGCATTGCATTGCGGTACTCTTCTCCCTTCCATTACTAAGGGAAATGCGGTAGTGGAAAGAAAAAAACGGGACATAAAGCAATCTCTAACGGCGAGGGTATTAGTTTCGGGTGATGGGTGGGTCAAACATTTAACAAGTGTCCAACATAGTCTTAATAATCTGCCAAGAAATTCTTTAAAAGGTCTCATTCCATACAAACTATTGTTCGGTACTAGAATGCACATTCAGGATCTTGACTGTCACACTTCAGTGGCAGAAGAAAAATCCTTTGATATCAAAGACCGTTTGGCTGTTTTACCGGATTTAAATGAAACAAGAAAAAGCCTGAGTAGCATAAAGTTGAAACAACAGCCGACAACCACTGAAGAAAAACCACCTGTCCCAGCAAGACCTGTCTGGATTCCAAAGATTGGGGATCTTGTCAGAGAGAAGATCGCGGTGAAGAAGGCATTTGGGCCTTCTTACAGAAAAGCTGTACCTGTCTTAGCCATCAGCGGAACAAGATCAGTTGTACTACCGCCCCTTGCTGGTAAAAAGGAGAACCAAGTTGTATCCATCGACCTGGTAAAACCACAATCATGTGGCCAATAATAAGTAGTAGGCCCAGTGGACTCCCAAGAAATAGCAGAATACCGAAATTTACTGCAATCCAAGAGGCTCATACTGAGAGACTAATCACATTTGATAAACCTGCAGTGAATAAAAAAGGAATATGCAATAATGCCATGGAACTTGTGCCTCTTGAAACCCAAATTGCAACAGTTCGTCAAGAAACACCAATCTACAATGATGTAGCCTCTGACTACTCTAATGAAACAAAGAAAAATGCAAAAGCAAATGAAAATCCGGAAAAAATCCCAACAATTGACAGAACTGCATCTGGCTACTTCATCAACTTCGACGACTTTTCAGAAGATCCAAGTGAGCATGAAGAAACGTCGGCAACAAAAACTTTCAAAGACAAAATAATTGAACTTTCTCTCCAACTAAAAGAAACATCTGATTTCACCATGGATTGAATTTTGGATTGTGTTAGGTGTACTTACTCTCCTGCTTTGGCTCATCATGGTTCTATGTTTGGGAAAATTCATTGATGGAAAATATAGTACAATGGACACAGCAAGTCAGAACATCAACTTGGTCCTAAAGCCTCACACATCCTCCCACATCGAGAAAAGAGAACTATCATCAGGAAACATCTCAGCCAAACCAATACTCGGTGGGGTAGCATGGGACAAACTGATTATGACATTTTTGGCCCGGTTGAACTCTTGAAATATCCACATCAGTTCAAGGTTTCATTAAGTGACTTTGTGACACCAAGTACTTTCTCTGATGATTGGGACTTTGAAAACATTAATAATATGATGTCAGATTTAGTAATGTCAGCCAAATTTACTGAACATGATTACTTACAGGGTTCCTCGAGTTATGAAAAGTTATACTGTTATAACCACTTTGGTGATCACTATTTGCATAAAACTGCACAGCCTAGAAATGTTTTATCTTATAACCAATGGGAACACTGTCCAACACCGCCAAAAGGCAGCTCGAAAACATTTTATGAGAAATTCCAGTACTAGTACAGTGATCCAAAAAACGTTTTATTTAAAAATGTTAACTAGGACAGGAATGAAAACAATGTTGACAAATACTAAATTGATTTATTCTGAAAAGTTTTATGACAAAATGTCTACATTTGGTTTCGAATTTTGGAAAAATAACATTGAAACAAAAATGATCTGGGGCACCAAAGAATGGCAAGTACAATGCCTAGAAGCATTATTTAGGGCCTGCATGATCCCAGAACAAATATTATTTTTGAATGACACAATTCAACAAACTACTTGTCTTGGCTTAGCTAAGATAAAAGATTTAAATACACCGTCTATTCCGAAACCCATAACTGATAGTGATAGCACTACAGATGTGGAGATAGACATATCCCATATTTTTCACCAAAACAGAACACATCCTAATTGGAAAAAGTGGTTGATCTGGCAAACAGACACAAATAACTGTCAAGATAGATTCCTGAACAAAACACAGGGGTTCAAAATGACCCGGCCAGACCCAAAATACTCCCAGAGACAACATCCAGGGATAGTTACAACATACAGTGTAGGGAAACTATGCCTTGAGTGGCTACATAAATCCACACTGGCTGAAATTAAGCAACACTTGACTTTACTTAAAGACGGTGCTGACTTGCGTGATTTCATAATGGGACCACTCAAACAGTATCAAAAACGTTTCACAGCGGCTGGTATATACGCTGCGTACAACGAAGCTTGGAAAGTAATGCAAATTGAAACAGCAGAAAAAATACGAGAAATTGATCGTATTAATTTGGAAAAATCCCTTTCTGTAGTGGACAATGGGTTAACGACTCTGTCCTCCAGAATATATTCATTGGACAGCATTGTATCATCTGCTATTGATATAATAGAACAGGACTTACTAATGTTACAACATGGAGTCTCAGTTACGTTCTAATGTACAGCTTGGTTGGACGTTGCAAAATCTGCGTTCAGGCTATGTACCATGGCGTTTAATCAACACAACATCATTATTCGGTATCTTTAACCTTACTGATAAACAAATCAGTTTGGCACAAAAAGGAGCAGATTATACGATTCTGAGCATTGAAAAACTTGAGAGATTACCATTGACAATGTCAGAGAGACCTGTCATTGAATGGATAATACACGGAACAATTTCAATTCCGATAACAACTTTCCAGTTTAAATAATGCCAAGAGTATATACCTGCAGGCCAGTATGAAAGGTTGGGTAAAGAATACATCAAATCAACATGGGATTTACCCTATACACACAGATGTTATAGTGAAGGGAAAAAGGATGTATTCCTTAGTGGTAACAAATATAAAAAATCACTAAGCGGTACACTTCTGTGTCAAGGTATTAACTTGCATGGAGCCTGCGAAGGGTCTTCAAATAACCTTTCATGTCACCTGCATGTCACACCTACAAAACAGATAGAGCCATTTTTTAGCATAGTAATGGGAGTTACGTTTTAATAAGTGACCACAGCTGTTGTGGGATGGTGCCAGGGAAAGCTTATCTCGTGACCGTAACTTCCAGGGTCGTTTGCTGTATGCAAGTATTGTATCCACACAGAAATCCAGATATGGGGGCTGCGTTATGGCCTTCGTTGAATATCTCTTCTATTCGAGTTGATACTTTAAGCAGAATGAAGTCTATTCTTTTACAGACAACTGTGCCTCTAACGTCATCCAAAGAAACGTATGATCTGCAAGTGGCAAGGACATCAGCAGAGATACATTCTCTTTTATCAAAAATTGCCCTGTGCATTTCGTAGAAATGTTAAGCCAAATCTTAAACATGTCTGATACCAGTAGCATCGCACATGTATTTAAGTTTTTTGGGACTGTTAGCACCCTTTGAAACAGTTCTGGGCATCTTCCCGAATTTTGTCCATTCTGTCTTTGGCGGCCTACCCTTAATCTTGGGACTCGTGGCAGGAATTTTATTTTTGTTCCTTCTGCTCCGATATGGCAAGCCAATCCACAGACAAGACTCTAGCAACGATGGAAGAAACGATCCTAGCAATACGATACCGAGACCGTATCACTAAGGTCCTCGGATTGGCCCGGCTAAGAGATCTAAGTACAACCTGGTTTCTTTCATTCAGACCAATCTGGCAGGATTGCATCTTACCTGTGCTTCGATGTCTGCTATGCGGAGAAGCATGCGTGTTGGACGTCTGTCTTACACTACCATCAGCAGTACCAAAGGATATCGATACTTTGCTAGGTCCTGTAACGACTCATGCATCGTGTTGTCCCCAGCGGCTACCTATTCTGATGACGGCATTCGTTGAGACTTCACCACTACGAGTAGTTGGCGGTGAGGTACGAGAGGAAAGCAGCACCAAACAGGTACAACCTTCTGTGAGCATTGCTGATCCAAACATCAATGATAGCAATCACGCTCCAAACTGCACAGTTGCAGCATTTTGGAACTTGGTCGAACTTTCACCTGATGTTGTAGACCACTTTTTTGCGAGTCTGTCTGATATGATGTTCTCTCCAGTCAACGAGAATAACTTTTAAAAACAATGATCACACAGTGTTCCCCGAACTCTGAATTCGGCCTTCAGTTTAGATAAACAAAGCTACTGAAAACATTTGGAACTATTTTTTCCCCTGAAAGCGAAATTATTTTTTTCCATTTCCAAAATATTTACCTTTTTTTTGGCACATGGTACTCTGCTTAAAGTAGAACTATTCTTAGAGAACAGAGCTTCTATTTTTAGGATACTAGAAATATTTTACCTCAGCCTCTAGCACATATACAGCATTTTGTTTAAATATGTGATGAAATGGTCTCGACCTTCTTTTCTGTATTCAGAGCCATTTCATGTGTAATTTCCGCAAGTCATTCAGTTGATATATATATATGCATTTAAATGAATGATGACACTGCTTGAAAAGCGTACAGTACCAATACTCATTTTCATGTATTTACCATATACCATTTCAAATGCGAAATATGTATTTTGGGGTGGGTTGGAAAACACACATGCATTGTTATATGTTTATTATTGCTTAGTTTTTTAGTAATGATGGACATTCATTTATCCGTGGAGTGGGTGTTGTATTTCTATCTAGGACCCTAATTCGATATTCCTGATTCATGCCCTTGTGCGGTTATAATCAATAATATCCTTATAAAGGCATAAGAATCATATCCATATTCAGTAATAGCCCATGCAGTCCAAAGCACAGCACGGCTACTCCCATCGACTCCTAGAAAGCACAACGCGTTCTTTAAACAAACCAAGCCTCTAGCATCCCGGGAAATCCCCCCTGCTTTTGTTTTGATTTGAACAAGAACTCCTGGAGTCCAGAAAGAACTGTTAGTTCTTAGTGATGTCTTATGTCCAACCTTACGTCAAACCTGGCACCTTTCAGGTATAAAATACCAACAGTTGCCTTAAGCAAACACAAGGTGGTTTGGAGCAGAGCGGCTATCTACTTGCCCGAGAGCCCAGCTGATGCCAGAGCCCACGGAAGCCGCCCCTCCCCTTTGACGCACTGGAGAAGCTACTTTTTCTCACGCCGAGAAAATCCAGCTCCGGTGTTCCCAAGTCACCCTTGCTGGTTGCTGGGAGATCGAGTCCTGAAGAAAGAGATACCAGACCTCCCACATTCTATTACTAAGGTACGGAGCTGACTAAACCCTTAAAGAGAATTCTTGATTCAGATCCTTGGCAAAAACAATCTTAACCAACTTAACTTAAACTGCTACTTACTTACTCCTTCCCAAGTATTAGGCTTAGGTCAGGTACATCGGGGTAGGTGTAGTTAGAAGCACCAGTTGAGCACGTTAGTCAATGGTTTTATGTATGCATATATGTTTTATCTATTTTAAAGTATCATATGGCTAGGAAACCATATCTATGCTTTTACAGTATTATTTCATAATACTACTTTTACTGTACGCACTTTACTTCATAATAAGTATTGCAATTGTGGCAATTCATTTCTCTTGCATGAGAAAGAAGACTGCTCAATAAAATAACACCTTTTATTGAAAAACGCCTGTCTCTCTATTTCTCTATTTCTCTGCACTCTGGTGAAACTAAGTACTGACCTTTGCCGCCACCGCCGAGAGTCAGACGAGGGCTGACACAGCATCAGGGAACATTGCCGCCACCGCCAAGAGTCCAAAGGCACCGGACTCCGCGCCGCCGCTCAGGGAGACCACAAATCCTGGCAGGCCTCGCGGCGGCCCGTGCTGAGTGACGCGGCTCGCGCTCAGAGAGCGCCAACGGAGCTATAAAGCTCGGGAACCCCGGCAGAGCGGGGGGAACAACTGACCTTTGCCGCCACCGCCGAGAGTCAGACGAGGGCTGACACAGCATCAGGGAACATCGCCGCCACCGCCAAGAGTCCAAAGGCACCGGACTCCGCGCCGCCGCTCCGGGAGACCACAAATCCCGGCAGGACTCGCGGCGGCGCGTGCTGAGTGGCGCGGCTCGCGCTCAGAGAGCGCCAACGGAGCTATAAAGCTCGGGAACCCCGGCAGAGCGGGGGGAACAACTGACCTTTGCCGCCACCGCCGAGAGTCAGACGAGGGCTGATACAGCATCAGGGAACATCGCCGCCACCGCCAAGAGTCCAAAGGCACCGGACTCCGCGCCGCCGCTCCGGGAGACCACAAATCCCGGCAGGCCTCGCGGCGGCGCGTGCTGAGTGACGCGGCTCGCGCTCAGAGAGCGCCAACGGAGCTATAAAGCTCGGGAACCCCGGCAGAGTGGGGGGAACAACTGACCTTTGCCGCCACCGCCGAGAGTCAGACGAGGGCTGACACAGCATCAGGGAACATCGCCGCCACCGCCAAGAGTCCAAAGGCACCGGACTCCGCGCCGCCGCTCCGGGAGACCACAAATCCCGGCAGGCCTCGCGGCGGCGGGTGCTGAGTGACGCGGCTCGCGCTCAGAGAGCGCCAAAGGAGCTATAAAGCTCGGGAACCCCGGCAGAGCGGGGGGAACAACTGACCTTTGCCGCCACCGCCGAGAGTCAGACGAGGGCTGACACAGCATCAGGGAACATCGCCGCCACCGCCAGGAGTCCAAAGGCACCGGACTCCGCGCCGCCGCTCCGGGAGACCACAAATCCCGGCAGGCCTCGCGGCGGCGCGTGCTGAGTGATGCGGCTCGCGCTCAGAGAGCGCCAACGGAGCTATAAAGCTCGGGAACCCCCGCGTTGCGGGACGCGAGCGGGACGCCCGAGGCTAAGCCCGGGCAAAGGGCGGGCCGTCTGTGGTCGTCAGTGGACTGCAGTGGACGGGCGGGCCACCCCACTAACATCCTTCTCAAAGGTGAGCACCTAATTAGGATTATAAAATGGGTGACAGTAATAATATTGATGTGGAAAACAAGGGTGTTGATACTTCTGTCTCCCTCATCACATCCTTTGAGACACTGATAGAAACTGCTTTTAATGAAATAGTGGAGACTGAGAGAAGGTTCTCGATGGGTTCCCTTACTATCAACAATAAAACGAGCATAACAAGTAGTACAAGTTGTGCAAACGGAGATGTACATATAAACCCTGAAGTAATTGTGGTAAAACCGTCACATCCTTCTGTTGACGTGCCCACTATTCTGGATGATGAAAATACTGTCACTTACATAGCACCTGACCCCGCCTCTTCAATACCAGCGGTAGTAATCTCTAAACCGATACTGATATCAACATCCCCAGTATCCCTCCAGACAGAAAGTGTTTCTAATATTACAACTGCTTCGCAGGATGATGCCATTACCCTGGACAATATTGATTCTAGAAGTAATAAACCGGGAGGGGAAAAACGTAAAAGAGGCATAACTAAGCAAAGTGCTAATAAAAGGAAACAGCCTTTATTCCACAAGAATCAGCCCACACCTCAAAGTTTGTGGAACAAAAATAAATCTTCGGGGGCACAAATTGTCCTTACAGAAGATAAAGACTCCGCTGACATGGACAGTATTTCTGTTGCAACTACCACTCACCCTAGTGGGAATTCTAAAACCATATGGACTCAAACAGCACTAATGGGTGATAATTATAATCTCTCAAGACAGAACGGGAACCTTATAGAAACCATAGTGGATACTATTTTTAACCGACTAGAAAAGCAAATGATCAATCAGTTTAATAATGTTTTTAAAAGACTGGACAGATTAGATAACCTGGTCAAGACTGGAGACATAAAAAGAAAGGGATCAGTCATCCTGGACCAAATCAGAGCTGATCGCCTCTTAAAGGAATTGGAAACTGCCAACAATATATTGTCATCAAAGAAACAGGATACCACCAGCTCTTTGGGTGGGGTTTTGAGCAATCCTGGATCTTTACCTCCATCTATTACGCCACCAATAACTCAACCCCGAACTACCAATAGAGGGCCAACTCTGAACACATCCAATTTACCCACAAAACCGATTCCCATACCTGCTCCTAGAAAAACTGTTATTTCATCAACTCCTAACATTCCTGTTCCTAATCGCAATAATGGTCCAACCAAATTTACAACAGCTTCAAGACCGACTGCTGCTAATAACAATGAGGGTATTGGCCCTCATGGGTCTAATAAACCTTTTAAACATCAAGGACCAGCCCTACACTTGCCACCGGATGCTTGTCCTTTTGTTTTGGTCCTAGCAGGAGTACCGCCGTTGAGGGAGGACCAGGGGGAATCTTGGGTGCAATTGCGAAATAAGTGCATAGACTGGCTGACCAAGCACAAAGGCGTTGGATTTGACATCTCAAGAGAGATTATAACGGCCCACAGGGTATCGTGGGTCGGGCCTTTACTCAAGGACAAGGAAGGTGACTGTATAGTTCTTAATTTTAAAAATCCAGGGACTATAAGAAACCTCCTTAACAGAAATAGCAACTATTCTACCATTTCTACTGTTGCATCTATGTTACCCTTGAGTTATTTCTACAGACAAATGGCAATACAACCTCGTCCTCCTTTTATGCAATTCCAACCGTCATTAATGCATTTCCAACCACCACCTATGCATTTTCGGCCACCGCCTATGCAATTTCAACCCCCCCCTTCCCATTTCAAATGTATAATAGATTTGCACCTCTTTCGGATCTGGATATGCAAGATTGACCACCTTTGACTATCTCTGTCGAATTATCTTTGACTCCAACATCCAAACCCCAGACTGTTTCACAATCCTTGCCTCGAAGTGCCCTGAGTCAATCACCCCTGACCCATATCCAATTGCCTTTGGATTCAGAACTATCTCTTGTTAGCTGGAATATAGCAGGTGTAAAATCTAAATTGAAAATCATAGAATGGCTTAATTGGGTTGATAATAACTGCGATATATTGATGCTACAAGAAACGTGGAGTACAACGTCACTAACAATGGAGGGTTTCTGTTATTATAATCTTAAGGCTTCCCCGTCTCATATGGGTCGACCTAGTGGGGGTTTATCTATTTGGTCCAAAATAAAATGCGGGGTGCAAACTAAATTGATCCCTACACCGGGTAATTGTTGTTTTATGGCTATGAAGTACATTAACAGATTGAAATTATGTATTATTAATTTTTATAATAACGACTTTGTTAGCCGCCCAAATGGTAATTTTATGTTATTGTTTAATTTTATAGATGAAATTATGGGAGGGCAAAAGTATGGACCCTTTGATGGCATCTGCATTGGAGGGGACTTTAACGCTCATATGTATCGCAACAGCCCAATATGTAAAAACGGTGAGGAACTGAAAAACCACATAGCTTCCCGTGACCTAGTAAATGTTATGGAAATTGCAGGTACCAGTGCAAATAATATAACAACCCCCACTTTTATAGGTCAGGGCTGTGCCTCTACGATAGACTACATTTTTACATGCCCAACATTAAGTGACATAATTTTAAAAGCAGAAGTCGTCTGTTCCGCTTATAGCGACCACTACCCGCTTAGAATACATTTACACAATCCACAGACCTCAAAGGTTGCAGCGAAGTTAGAGGCTGGGCCTCAAAATCTAGCCTTATCAACAGATAGATTGAGACTAGTATGGAAAGGAGTTGATAACAAAGGAATTCTATCCAGAGTAATTAAAAAACATCCTGAGACAGTTGAGATTTGCCTGTCACACACAAGTCCTAGTAATGAGGTGGTTGGCGCTTTTGGAGATTTATGTGGGGCCATCAAAACTGAATCTTCCAAACCCGCTAGGCAGAACATATCCCATGGTCCCCGCTGGTTTGACTCCTCTTGCTCTAAGGCCAATAGGGACTTGAGGGCAGCCCTAAATACCAACCCAAGGGATGCCCCACTCGTGAGAGATTTAAGATCAAAATATAAAATTGCCTTACGAACTAGATCCGAAGCCCTAGTGATTAACCACTGGGAATCTCTCACGTGCACTGCCACACTAAAGGACACAACAGGTTTCTGGAGTGAAGTTAAGTCCTTAAGATCTTTTGGTTCTAACATCAATCCAATCAACAGTAATATAACAGGTGAGGCGTGGGTAGAGCATTTCTCCCAAATTTACGCTACATCAGCCACTCCTCTAGATACTGTCTCTCTGTCTAATAGCGCTGAACCTCTGTTTTTTTCTTTACTAGAGGTCGAGGATGCTATTATTGATAGCGCTAGCAATAAAGCCCCAGGCCCGGATGGCCTTTCAATTGATCAGATTAAATCAGAAATTAATTTTTGGGCCCCTCTATTATGCAACTTATTTAATAACCTGAATGATAGCTCAATTCCCGAATCCTGGTCGAACAGTGTCATCGTACCAATATTTTAAAAAGGTGACAGGTCGGATCCCGCCTGTTACCGCCCGATCTCACTGATCGATAATACGTTAAAAGTCCTTGGAAGGGTGATTTTTAAACGGATAAGGGACTGGGCTGAAGACAACAATGTTCTCCATTGTAGTCAACTGGGATTCAGAAGCCAAGTAGGCACTATTGAACAATGTTTAAATTTAAATCTGATCATGGCCAAATATATCATTGTTAAAAAATCCCCTCTTTATTTAGGTTTTATGGATTTGAGTTCTGCGTTTAATTTTGTTAATCGTTCTAGGTTGTGGTCACTTTTGCTTGATTATGGTTTGGATGACCCACTGGTGTATTTTCTTTCTTATCTACATAGGGACTTAAAAGCGCGAGTACAAATTAATAATGATTGTGATTTATCTAATGATGTCCCTATCAGCAGAGGAGTCAGACAGGGCTGCGTACTCGCCCCACTGCTTTTTATTTTGTACATCAATGGGTTGAGTAGCACTCTGAGTAAGATCATTAAGGACGTTCCAATTATAAACGGTTCCCCCATTACTACTCTACTTTATGCGGATGACGCAGTATTAATGGGGCGTACACCGAATGCTTTACGCATTTTAATCTCTGGGTTTGTTACTTTTATGTCCGATCTTGGTCTAAATACCAATTTTAAAAAATCTTTTATAATGAATTGCGGACCAAAAAAGTATAACATTACATCCATCAAATCTGGTAACAACACCTTAAAATGCACCAGCACTTTCCCTTATCTAGGGTTGCTATTCTCTAACTCAGGCTCATGGCAGCAACACGCTGCCCATGCGAGTAACAAAATTGGCAAGTCAATTAACTCAATTTTATCCCTCCGTCAACCAAAATTGGCTGATGTTGTTACCCCCCTCCTTACCATCTATCGCACCCAATGCCAGCCAACTGGGACTTACGGAGCTGAAGTGTGGGGTTATTGTAACAGCATGGCCCTCCAGTTGGAGGAAAATAGATTTTGTAGGAGGGTGCTGGGGGAGTTCCTTGTGCCCCCACTTACATCTGTCACAATGAACTAAGGCTGCCATATATTGTTGATTTTATTAAGTCAAGGCCTGTGCTTTTTTGGATTAAAATATGGCTAAATCCAGCAGCATCCTTAACGCGCAGTATAATATCAGACTGCTTGTTAAGTGATAGATCTCATCACATACCCTGGTTAAATGCAGTCAAAAACAGTCTGCAGTGCGTGGGTCAAGGATCTTTACTTAGCTCCCCTGATTCTATTGTACCCGCTCATAAGAATAGTATCAAACGGGCATTGCTGGACTTATATAATGAGGACCGGATGAGATCAGAAGCCATTAAACCAGTGGTCATTAGATATTTGCGCATTATTGACTCAGGTATTGATAATTTGAACAATTCTTTAAGATACCTGTCAATCCCTATAGGAAGATGGAATCGGAGCCTTTTATTCAGGTTTCGGGATGGAAGCATAGTTAACTTGCTCAGCTTCCCCATTGGCTATAGCAAAAAATTAGAAGAGTTGGATTGCCCCTGTTCTCAAGGTGGAAAACAAAGTTTATTGCACTATCTCTTCTTTTGTGGCCATTATAAACTGTATACCTGTCAATATCTAAGGCCAATCCTCCGTAAATATAACCTACGAGATTCCATTCATGCATTACAATTCTTGCAAATGTTGCATATTGATGAAGTCATATTTACTGTAAGTTGTTTCATAAAAGCCTGTGTGAGATCGAGGGCAAGTATGGAACACGGCTAATGGACAATAGTACTATGCCATCCTATGCATTTGTGCACTTTATCATCGTACTATAAACTGATTACAGACTCTATTGTACATGTGCTTTGACTTAAACAATCCTTGTGGGAGAATATAAATTGAATTTTGAAATTACGTACATCAACAGACTAATGCTCTTCCTCTATTATGTATTTTGTACTTTATATATTATGCACTTTATGTTACATATGCTGCTTCAACCCAATTGGATAATCTGTTTTTAACTTTTTATATGTGTGTTTTTAAATGTTCTTAAAATGTATTTTCATTCTGTATGTACTTTTATGGATGTATTAAATCCGAATAAAGATCATTTGAATTTTGAATTTTTGAAACTAAGTATGCACGATTGACTGAGTGAAATAGCTGCCTATTGTTTTCACACGACTCTAGAGATACACTCTATTCTGAGGGAGCAAAGTTGTCATGTTCGTATGGTTGTCAGAAGCTAATCCCTTCTTCTCTAATCCGGAGAGTTAACTCTTTCCTGAACATTCGAGAAAGTTTCTAGTGACCTCTGAGCTAGCTGGCGAAACTAATTAAGTCTAATATAGTCAGTAGAGACCTAGTCAACCTCAGTCCTACGTCTACACTGCTGTTTATATTATTCAAATGCGCAGAGCCTATTGGGAATATAGGAACTACACTACAAACAGTACTACACCAGATACCCTGGCCATCAGTAGAGGAACCCAGCAGGGTTTTCCTCTATCGCCGCTATTATTCACTTTGGCTCTGGAGCCTCTGGCATGCAAGATACAGCAGTGCCACGCGACTGCTGCACTCCAGTTTTAGATGCAGCCTATAGGAATATCACTATATGTGGATGATATGGTTTTAGACGTTTGCAGCCCGGAGGAAAATCTGATTCCCCTACTAAGTGAATATATTCAGTTCGAACGATACTCCAGATTATGTATAAATTTGTTCAAATTGACGGTCATCCCGCTAACACCCTGTACCACACAATTCCCATTGGACTGTCCCTTGCTTTGGCAATCAGATTGGTTATATATTTAGGAATCTTGGTGCATACAGATCCAGAGCTTTTGATCCGGTAAAACTATGGAAGAGCCCTTACCAAGCTGGAACACCAGGTGACCTGTTGGATCCGACTACCATTGTCACTGGCGGACCGTAAAGTGATCCAGAAAATGATAATTTTACCGTGTTTTTTGTACCTATTCCTCAATATTTCTATCCTACTTACGGAACAATTTTTTTGACAAGTTCAATCACAGCTTAGCACACTCACGTGGGCAGGCTACCAAGAGCATGTCAGCTGGAAAGAGCTTACATGCTCCTGTGCTCAAGGGGGTTCAGAGCTCCAGACCTAAAACTATATTACCTATGCAGTCAGGCTCACTATGTGTATTATTGGCTGCACCCTCACAACTACCTCACACACATTGGGATTGGAAATGATATTTCGCACCCTGTTCCACCGTCCGTCCTTATCCCGCATGCAACTACTGGGGCAACGCATGCAGGGATCAACCCGGTCCTAAGCACTACGATGGCTTGGAGGGCCCTAGGTAGGCGAGCCCAAAAGCTCCCACTCTATGCCCCAGCCCTCTCACTAACGCAACACCAAAATATATCCGTAATGCACAAGCAGAGGGCTGAGTATGGTTGGTGTACTATGGTTGACTTATTTAATGAAAAACTTGTTATTAATCCCCAAGTTACTGCCGAGGACACTAGGACTGCTCCACTGATTGTCTTCACCTACCTAGGACTGCGTCTGGCAATCAAACAGTTATATCCATCATTTCCCCGGAAACCATCAATGCTCCATAGCTTGCAGGTACTGCTGTAAGCACCCACGAGCGTCTGCCGTGTCACTAAACTCTATGCTGCAGCAGAGCAGGAGCAGTACAGGCAAGCAAAAGACGATGAATACGTGGAGTGCCATGTTGAGCACACCATTATCAACTGCAGAGTGGACTTTCTGCTGCTCCTTAACTGAAATGCTCACACCTAACGGTAATCTGCATATTATCCATTTCAAATTTCTGCAGCAAACAACTTACACCTCAATGCAATTGCATAGATATTGACTTTGTGAGCATGATACATGCATGCGTTGTGCAGCTGCACAGGCAGACTTTTTACACATAGAACGGGCATGTCCTATCATAAAAGAATACTGAGCTAAGGTGCTGAAGGTCTTATGTGATATGCTATCAGAACCACTAACCAACACTCCACAACTCAGTTTATTAGGGTTGTTAAAGGTTAATTCAGTTTTAAACCATAGGCTGAAATCCATCGCTGTTATGCTGGCCAAATAACGGGTTGCAATGAATTAGGGTAACAGGAATGCTCCCAATCTTAGAGACTGGATAACAGACTTGTGCTATTGCAAAGAACAATTAATGATGTATGCAGAAGAACTACCATCAGCATCAAGACCAAACGATATTTGGGGGCTTTTGAGACAATATCTACTTACACAAGGTGAGGTTTAGATAGAGAGGGTGGACGCGGCCCGATTACATACTGTTTGCTGGTATGATATGCATGTGAATAGGTTCCCTATGAAAGTTATTGTCAACAGCTCTTGGGGTATATCATACTGTACTGTGCATGTAATGGTGGTGCAAAGGTAAGCATAATTGGACTGTGTTAATCATTTGCAAAACTATAAAGAGAATAAGAAAAAAAACACATCTGGAGCAGTCAGTTGCACAACTGAACAATGAACAGAAGGACATTTATATGGAAGTAAAATAATAAGACATAGGACTATAAGAAAATAGGACATGGATTTCTCCACAAGAAGAAAGAATGCAATTGTTCATCCTTTAAACCAATTCTATTATCTGTCAGTGGTCAAGCTGGCATGGGGAAAAGTTTTTAAATTAAACTTCAGACCTCTTACCTATAGTGGACAATACAATCAAATTTGTTGTGTGTAGTAACGGCACCAACTGGATTAGCTGCACACAATATTAAAGAAATTACTCTACATTTACTTTAATGCTACCCGTCGAGCATGATAATAAACTGGAGTACCAGAAGTTATCTGGTGAAGCATGCCATGAGGTAGAAAGAGTTTTTAAGAAAATTAAATTTCTAATCAATCAATCTTGATCTTTATTCGGATAGATATTATCCATAAAAGTACTTACATTTCACATAGACCATCGTTAATGAGAAGGTTGCAACTAAACATTAATTATATTACAAGCTTATCGTTTGGCATTTTATGTTGTCAGTTACATAATCCTTCATCGATAAAAATTTAAAAAGAAAACAATTATCAATAAAATATTACAAGGATATCACACATAGCCAATTGCAACTTCAATACTAAAGTGCCGAAGTGCAATGTGCAAATATGCAGGGCGCGGGCAGATTAATAGATTGCATAACCAATTACAGCTTCAATACTAAAGTGCCAAAATGCAATGTGCAAAATAAGCAAAGAGCAAACAGATTAGTAGATCAAATAGCCAGTTGCAGCTTCAATACTAAAGTGCAAGAGTGCAATGTGCAAATTACAAAAACACATAGCCAATTGCAGCTTCGATACTAAGGTGCAAGGTGCAGTGTGCAAATATGCAAGGAGTGGGCAAATTAATAAATGACATTACAATTACAAGTAGTCATTATACACAGGTGCCAATGTACAAAAAACAAGAAAAAATTGTAAACAATCAACTCTATGCGCCCTAATATTGAATTGCATATTCTCCCATTTAGAAGTACAATCCAAAGGTATATATAAAGTACAACCTAGTCCAACATTCAGGGATTCATAGAAGAACGTGAACGAATAGCCATTTTCAAGAAGGTGCATACCCGGTATATTAAATCATCATTATTAACCTGCAGGATTATTTTATAAGCAACCTTAAAGTCCGTTATCCCCTCTGACCTAAAGAACAGTATCAATTACTGCATACTATATTTTTGATAAAAAGTACAAAAAAACAAGAAATGCAGCGTGGACTGTTTTCCTATGTTGCCACATGGGCAAGCCAGGTCATCAATATTGGGTTGATATCTTAAAGGGAAACACAACAAATATGTTATTGTCCCTGATCTAAGGCGAAAAAGAAGGCTCGCTCCCAGCGAGTAATGTCTTTTAACAGATAACTGGCAGGTAAACAAGATGGAAAACCTCCTTCTTCAGCCATTGTTATGTATTGTCCCACGGATACTTTAATAGACTCCTGGGCATATCTTGTATCCCTGTAATGTTTGCATAATATTTTACGGATAGTCTTTCCATCGATACTATCTAATCTAATAAAAAATATGGCTAAGGTTAACAGCTATCAGATTTGCCCGTACTTCCGCAATCCACGGTATTTCACCATCCCTGTCACATTTTAGGTAATCAGCCAAAATTTCCCTTGTTAATGTGGCTGCTGGATTTTGCTAAACTTTTACCCAAAACAGGGAAGGGCGGGATCTAATATAGTCCTCCAAGTAGGGCAAACTTAGCTCATTATGGCAGATAAAAGTGGATGATGAAATCGGTAAACCTAAAATTCTACTACAAAATCTATTTTCTTCTGCTTGGACACTTTTCAGGTTTATGTAGCCCCAGATTTCAGCCCATAAGTCATAACTGGTACACATTGTGTCCTATAGATTTTAAGTAAGGATAGTACCACCTCTATTCTTTTTGGTTGGGGGAGGCTAGTGGCTGAGTTTATTGCTTTTAAAAATGTTGTTCGTCCATATGCCAGATGCGGTGTCCCGGACCCATTATCTGAGAATTGTAAGCCTAAATACGGAAACGTGCGAGTGCATAGCAAAGAATCCGTGCCCATGGTAATGGTAGTAATGGAACATTTTTTAGGGCCACAACACATAAAAAAAGATTTCTTAAAATCTGTACAAAAGTTCAGATTATTCATAAAAGCAACAAAACCCCTAACTAAAATTTGTAAGGCGTTTGGTGTGCGCCCCATTAAAACAGCGTCATCCGCATATAGTAGGGAGGGCAATTTGTTTCCATTAATTATTGGGACATCGGTTGTTTGGTTAGACAAGACAATATGTAACTCATTAATTTATCAAATAAATAAAAGTGGGGCGAGGACACACCCTTGTCTAACGCCTCTACCTACTACTATGTCCCCTGAAACAGCCCCGTCCTTGCTTATTCTCACCCGAGCCCTGAGATCCCTGTGCAAATATGCTAAAAAATACACCATATCTTTGACCAACCCGTAATCTAAGAGACATTGCCAGAGCCTGGATCGATAAACAAAGTCGAAAGAGGATGTAAGATCCATAAATGCCAGATAAAGGGGACTGTGTCGAGCGATGGTATATTTCCCTATCATTAAGTTAAGGTTCAGACACTGTTCCACCATTCCAAGATGACTTCAGAAACCCAACTGACATTTTTTTAATATGTTAGCATCCTCTGGCCAGGTTCTGATTTTATTAAATAAAACTCTTCCCAATATCTTAAGAGTATTGTCTATCAGGGAGATTGGTCTATAGCAACTTGGTTTAGATCTATCTCCCTTTTTAAAGATGGGGACAATTACAGATGTGGACCAGGTGTTTGGAATCTTTGTTGTTGTTAAATTATTAAAAACATTAAGTAGCAATGGGGCCCAAAACTCTGGCCTGGATTTTATAAGGTCTATTGGAAGCCCGTCCGGGCCCGGGGCTTTATTTCCCAAGTACTGGTCTATTGCATCCTCAACTTCTGTCAGAGTTATTAAAATTTGGACAGGATTATGATTTTCAAGGATGTCTTCATATTGAGATGATGAGGCATATATTTTTGAAAAGTGAGCTACCCATCCTTTGCTTGTTATATTACAGCTCAGCGGGGTAGATACAGTGCCAAACCCTCTTAATGATTTAGTGGCTGACCAGAAACCGTTTGTAATATTAAGTTTGACAGCGCAAGCCAGGTTACTCCAATACTCTTTTAAAACCACGTCCCACCTATGCTTTACTTCACTTTTATAGGTGTGCCTTAATACTCTAATTAGGTCAGGGTCTCTTGGGGAAGCAAACAGGGCAGCTCTAAGTTCCCTATTAGCCCGGGAGCAAATACTATCGAATCACCTAGAGTCAGAACTAGATGTGGCTATGGGTCTGGAAATTAATTCTTTGATGCCTGCACATAATAAAGTAAAAGCAGGTACTACCACTGGGTTGGGATCTACAAATGTCAGACAGGTCTCGCAAAGTGATGGATACGTTTTTACCATCTATTGGAGCACCTTCATTCAGTCCATACCCTGCCATTTCTCTCTTAGGTCATCAGTAGAGATTGCTAGATTACCAGGCCCTAGCTCCTTTCTAATTTTGGGTCTAGGGGATGCCCTAAAAGAATCTAAAATAGGATTGTGGTCCCCAAAAGTTGCTACTATGGCCTCTGCTGAAACCAAGTGATCTTACAGCTGAGCAGATATAAAAACATAATCTATGGGGAGGAGCTTCGCGGGCAACCAAGATGGCCGCGTAAGCTCGGAGCTCCGCGGACCTTCCGATCCTCCGCAATTATCCTGCCCGTAATCCTGATCCACGAGGGTGGATACTCGTTGCTGGTGGCTACCTGAGGCGAGCACCGTTTTCAGAACTCAAATCGGTGTCTCCTACGCGGAGCTACGTCGAGTGGGACTCCGTGCCAGTCCGGTGCCATTGTCTCTGCGGACTCCGTCATTACGTCTTGCCGAACTGCGGAGTGCCAGCCTGCTTTCTTCACCGGAGAAGTGTGTCGGACAACGGTACTAGTTGGACGGCGGAGCGCACCTGGAACTGTCTTCCACTGCCGTCCCGGACACCATTCCGGGTTTCTGGGCTTGGACTCGCCTGGCATAGCCCTTTGTTCCTTGGGACCTAACATGGCGGGCAAGGGGGACCTCGACAAGCCGTCTAATAGAGGAGGGCGCACTAAACCGCAACAACAACAGCAGACTCGGATTGAGCGCTATACTCAGGTGAAAACACCGCCTGCTACAGGTCCCTCTGCCAAGGGCATCCCGCACTCGGGCTCGCCGGACGGCTCTGAGCCCACTTTGACCGACATTTTGGGAGCCATCACTAGTTTCCGGGAAGACATGCAGCAGCAGCATGAAGTCCTCACACACAAGGTGGATGGCATGGCCGTTGATTTGTCCCTTATCAGAGCCGACCTGGGCAAGACTAACGACAGGGTTAAGAATCTGGACATTAAGACGGCCAGTCTCACAGCAGACGTTTCGGACATGCAAACGGAGGTCCGGAACCTACAGAGGACGGCGGAGCACTTCGCGAAGCGGCTGGATGATTTCGAAAGCCGGGCCAGGCGGCAGAACGTCCGCATCGTCGGCGTACCGGAGGGTTCGGAGGAGGCGGCGACGGACCTCCTCGTTGAAGACTTGATCAGAACACATCTTGCCCCGCCTGGCCTTAGCAACTTTTTCTCGGTGGAGCGTGCCCACCGGGTGCCGGGTGGCCCGCCGAAGACTGGCGTGGCGCCTAGACCCATCGTGGCCCGGCTGCTTAACTTTCGCGACAGGGATGCCATCCTGCAGGCCTCCAGGCGCCATGGCCCTCTCAAATTTCAGAACGCTGATGTTCATTTCTACCCGGATTTCACCAGGACAGTGCAGCGACAGCGCCAAAGCTATTCTGGGGTGAAGCGCCGGCTACGGGACCTGGGTCTTAAGTATTCTATGATGTTCCCTGCTAAGCTCCGGATCGAATACGAGGGCCATGCCATGTTCTTCGACTTCGCCGAAAACGTCAGCGACTGGCTGGACACTCTACCACCGCGTCGAGAAGCACAGGAGGACCATGAGGGTGGCGCGGCTGGCGGCCCGAACCCATGAGACTTGGCTCTGTAATGGGTGACTAATTGACTTTCTTGCTTGCCTCTGGGGCTATCCAATGTCGCTCTAAGTTGCCGTATTATCTTTTCTGTCAGTACATGGAGGGTGGCGGGAGGAGTTCGCGGAGAGTCCTTACTCCCCTGGGTGTCTTTTTGTAGAGTAGTTATGGGGCGACAGGCACACTGCTGGTTGGGGGGGCTTTTTAGTCACATGCAGGGGTGCAGGGTGGGGGGTGCAATTTTGTGGGGTTTGTATTGTGTTTGTTTTGTTTCTTTTTCTTCTTTAAGGCAATGGACTGTGTGTTTTGTTGAACAATGTATGATCGGGTCGAACGGAGTCGGGTGGGGCGGGTTGCTTGGGGATGGGGGGTAGGAAACTAAAAGTGCTTAGCTGGAATGTCAATGGATTAGGTGATAGGGTCAAGAGGGGGGTGGTGCTCCAGTTGATGAAAAGGAACATGCCTGATGTGGTTTTACTGCAGGAAACGCATTTAGTGGGCAACTCTTGTAGGGCCCTGAATCGCAAGGGTTACAAAATGGTCGCCCACTCTGGGTTCTCTTCGGGCTCCCGGGGGGCGGGCGTCCTTGTACGAGCGTCCCTTCCGCTTGAGATAGACGTCACCCTGCTAGATGAAAGGGGGCGTTATGCAGCTGTGGCGGGGAGGTGGGAGGGGCGTTCCCTGGCCCTGGTGTCGGTTTATGTTCCCCCTGGTCTCCAGTCTAGCACCTTCCGTGACCTTGGTGGCGCCATTTTGTCTTTGCCCTCGGGCCTGCTGATTCTAGGGGGGGACTTCAACTCAGTCTGCTCTGGTACCCTGGATCGTCAGCCACCAAGAGACCTCTCGGGTTCCCAAATGTGGCTGCCGACTTTCCTTGACTCTATGGGTCTGGTGGACTGTTGGCGACTTTTACATCCGGCGCTTCGCCAGTTTTCGTTCCTCTCCGGTGCTCATGGAAGTCTGTCCCGCTTGGACTATGTCCTCACCCCTGCGGCGCAATCGCCTGCCATTTCTGAAGCGCGTTTTTTGGCAAGGGGAATTTCCGACCACTCGCCGTTGTGGATCTCCTTTGACTTTGGTGTCCTTTTGTCCAGCCGCCCGGCAGCCGTAAATCCCTGGTACTTCCGCAACCACAACATGCGGGAACTGCTGGCCAAGGCTATAGCCTTATACTTTACGGAAAATGTTGGCTCAGTGGGCTCTGCGGTCACCCTTTGGGAGGCCTTTAAAACCGTGTTGCGGGGTGAGGCCTTGGCTCTCATCGCGGCGGCCAAAAGAACTCGTGATGCTGCTCTCCTGCAGGTTGAGGAGGAGGTCTTGGACCTCGAGTCCCGGCTGGGGCCCGAGCCCGAACCCGCCCTCCTGCATGAACTCGCCCTGAAGCAATCGGAGTATCACGATCTTGCCACGGATGCAGCTCTGCTCTTAGCGAAGGAGCAGCAAGGCCGCATCTATGACGTCGGAGACAAGGCTGGTAAATTGCTGGCCTGGCTGGACAGGCGGGAGATGGCGAGCCGAGTGGTCCCGGAGATCCTGTGCGATGACGGAGTGGTGGTCACTGATCCGAGCGCCATCGCCGAGTCCTTTGCTGACTATTTCCGGGGGGTCTACACCTCCGGATCAGATCGTTCCGAGGCCGACTCGGCTGAACTCCTCTCGGAGATAGACCTCCCCTGCCTCTCTGAGGAGGATAGGGTGGACATTGACCGGGACATCACGGCGGACGAGATCGCCTTGGCGATCCGCGCTTTGCGTACGGGTAAAGCTACCGGACCCAATGGTATACCGGTTGAACTCTATAAGATCCGGCCGGACGTGATCTCCCCTCACTTGAAAGACATGTTCCTCCGTGCCCGTGAGGATGGCGTCTTCCCCCTGGACCAGCGACTGGCCACTATTGTGGTTATTCACAAGGATGGCAAGCCGCGGGATGTTTGTAGGTCCTACCGCCCTATTTCTCTCCTCAACGCCGAACCCAAGATCCTGGCCAAACTGTTGGCCAACCGATTGGTCGGGGTTATTAGCGACCTGGTGCACCCGGATCAGTCCGGTTTTATACCCCGCCGCAATACGGCCCTCAACCTGAGACGCTTACATGGCGTTATGGCCAGAGCCCACGCCCTCACTGAACCAGCGGTGCTGGCTTCCCTTGATGCCACAATGGCTTTTGATTCCTTGGAATGGAATTATCTGTGGGCAGTCTTGAAGAAACTTGGTTTTGGGCCGGGCTTTCTGGGCTGGGTGCAACTTCTTTACGCTAGCCCCCTGGCGGCTGTTATGGTGAACGGCCGCATGTCTGCTCCCTTCGCACTACAGCGAGGCACCAGACAAGGCTGTCCCTTGTCTCCGCTCCTGTTCGCGCTGGCTCTGGAGCCCCTCGCGGCGACGTTGCGCTCGCACCCCGACTTGCATGGAATCTCCTGGTCCCCGGGCTTTGAGGACAGGGTCTCCCTGTACGCGGACGACATCCTGCTGTATCTCACCTCCCCTTGCAAGTCGCTTATTGTGGCGTGCGATGTGCTCCGGCTGTTTGGGCGTTACTCCGGCCTGATTATTAACTGGGCCAAATCCTCTCTTTACATCCTAAAGGGCGACACGCCGCGCCTCCCCAGAGGCTGTAATATCCAACTGGCGGGACAAGGCTTTAAGTACTTGGGAATCTATATCTCACATAACCCTAAGGCAAGGTATGACCACAACTTGCTCCCCCCGCTCCACCGTTTGCGGCGGGACGTGGAGAGTTGGCGTAAGCTCCCTCTCTCGTTGCTGGGCCGGGCGGCGTTATTTAAAATGATGTCCCTGCCCAGATTCCTGTATGCCTTGCAAAATACTCAGGACCTTGTCCCGGCCCGCTACTTCAGGGAGGTCGAGAGTCTGCAGCGTGCCCTTCTTTGGGACGGACGACCTCGTGTCGCTGTTCGGAAGCTCACCATACCATGGTATGATGGGGGCATTGCGCTACCGGACGTGCGGCGATACTACTGGGCCTCTCAACTCACCGCCATTAATCATGGTTTTTACGGTCCCGTGGACAACCCTGGCTATGCCATGGACCGCTGGCTTTTGCACGGAGGCAATTACTATCGCGCCTTATACTCTAGATCCTTTGATCGTGACCTCACTGGCCCGACCAAGGCGGCGGTCCACACGTGGCGGACGATCACTAAGATACATGGCTGGCAGGGCAGACTGACGGGATTTACCCCACTCTTTGATTCCGATATTTTGGGTAAGCTTTGGCACACCAAGGGCTTTGAGAAGTGGGATCTCATAGGCATCTCGAGGGTAGCGGACATGCTCTCCAGGGGGGTGGTCAAGACCTTCCCACAGCTGCAGGCGGAGTATGAATTGAGTGCTACGGAGTTTTTCAGATATGCCCAACTAAAGCACGCAATAACTGCCGCCAGGCCGGAGGAGGGTGACATCCCCGAAAGTTCCCCTTTGGAGGACAGGGTGTTGGACGGGCATATGCCTGATAGCGCCATCTCTCTGTCCTACAAGAAACTGATCAACGTCCAGGTGGACCTCCTCCAGCGCTTGCGGGAACAGTGGGTGGCCGATGGGCTTGAACTGGACGATGAGGACTGGCAGACTGCTGTGTCCTCCCCTAAGGAGGTGGCCATTTCCTCGCGTCTGAGATTGGTCCAGTTTAAAATCCTTCACCGAGTGTATGTCACCGGCCCTAGGCTGGTGCACATGGGCTTCTCGCCGGATGGCCTCTGCCGCCGTGGCTGCGGAGCCCTTGCTACCTTTCTTCATATTCTATGGGAGTGCCCCGTTATTGCCCCTTATTGGGAGAGGGTTCATAGAGTGATGCGGGAGGTGACTGGAGTGGAGTTGGCGGCGGAGGCGCGTAGGTGCCTCCTGAATGTTTGGGAGCCCAATGACTATGATACGGCACAGACCCGATGGGCCACACTGGGCAATATGGTCGCTAAACGGGACATAGCGCAGAGGTGGGGTTCTAATGCGGCCCCCCTGGTGGTACAATGGAAGGCCAACATGGACTGGTGTATGTTGCGCGAAAAGACTGTGTATACTGCCAGGGGGCGGCCTCAGACGTGGAACAAGGTATGGGGTGCCTGGAATGCCTATAGAGGGGACTTGTGTTTACCACCTGCACCGTTGCCACGAGATGCACGCTTGTCACCATAGACGTTGACGACAGCTGTGTTACTTCTGTATTGATTCTCCTGTACTTCCTTCCCCCCCCCCTCGCTTTTGCTACATTCTGTCTCAGTTCTTTCTATAACTTCTCCAGCTCCTTCCGCCTCCTACCGACTAGTGGTCTTCTTCATTTCCATTGCCTTCTTCGCGCCCTCGGGCGCTCTGTTTCAGTTATTGTTTTAAAAAATAAAAAACAACCGGCATTGTCCTGAAATGAATCGCTGGCACTATGACCGTTCTATACTATGCTGCCTTGCCTCCGGGATGTTAGGCTGAATAGCTGTGTGCTTTTTACAATAAAGGTTTTAAAAAATTTAATAAAAAAAAAAAAAAAAAACATAATCTATAATTGACACTCATCTGAAATCCCTATAAGTGGGTATTAGGTTATCCTCGTTATTTATGGCTGCGATATCGATAAAATTTAAAAGACTTCTATTTGATAGATAAGATATTAATTCGTAACCTCTCTTGCAAGGATTAACTGAGGTATGTTTGGTGGGGCTCACAGTGTTTCCCCCTGCTATTTTTGCTTTAAAGTCACCACCCAGACATATCCCTACGGGATTATATTTTTCCAGCAAGTTATCCATTCCCGAAATGAAATTAAAGAGGTTAACAAAATTAACAATAGGTGAAGTTAAAAAATCATTATTATAAAAATGAATAAAACCGATAGCGATGCCCGTGTATAGATCAATGCTTGGAAATTGGCATTATTGGTGGGGATTGATTTCACTCTACCGCCTGAAAAAATACTGACCCAAATCGATAAACCACCATGGTGAGGGGATATAATATTAAAACACTCATAACCTTCAAGGTATAACTCTTTAGTTGCCCAAGTCTCCTGGAGCATAGGAATATCAAATTGGTTGATCATATTAACCCATTCTTCAATATTTAATTTAGAGGCCAAACCGGCCACGCTCCAGCTCAGCACCTATAATAAGGGTGGGTCGGAGCGATCGTCTAAAGCGATAATTTCAGCCCCATTATCGATATTAGTTATAAAAATCTCCATGGGAGCAATAGGAGCCTGGTCAATTGGTTGGGATTGGGGAAACGGTCAATCAAGAGTATCTAGGTTGGAAATAGCAGTAAACCTTTTTGTCAGCTGGAGGGGTGGACTGCTGAGTGGGCATTGTGTAAGTAGTGGTCTATAGAAGAACCCAAGAGAAAATACACAGATGTTTGTGGCTAGAGGGCAGTTAATCTCTCTGGTATTCAGTATAGATCTAACAGTGCCTGGGGAACGAAAATTGATGACAATGCAATCGCCCCTTATGGTTTTTTCTGCTGGTCCCACCCATCCCACCCTTTGTGCCATTATAATTTCCTCTATGTCAGATCTCCTGTACCCTTTATATTTTGCCAATCAATCCAAACATTTGTTCCGTAATTGGTGCCAGGGTTCTGATTTGTTTTTCTTTAATGGGGGTACCCCTGCAAGAATCAGAACATACGGACTGGAAGCAGGGAGTACATTTAAAACATCCTTTTTAGGCTCTACATCCGCACTAATACAAATGTCAACTGAACTACTGAACGCTTCTATAACCTTACAAAACTTTCATCTACAATCCCCTTGACACGTTCATACAGTGTATCAATAATAATGTTCATTGATGAAGTAAGCATGGTTTCAAAGCATGGTTTCATTTAAGAATGCAACAGATTTTAAGAACAGAGTACAATGTTCTCTTTGGAGGAAAGAATTTAACTGTGTTTGGTGACTTACTGCAACTCTCCCCTGTGAAGAGAGAGCATGTTTTCAAGACACTTCTGCATGAACTAACTAATAATTCATTTGGGAGTATTGGAAATGTAAACATTTGGCTGTATTTTCAATGCAAGAAACTACTTTAGAATATGCGCCAAGCGTCTGATGATCTATATTCTGAAGGATATTATAGTTGGACTTCTGCCAAAGGAAAGTAAAAGTACCTTAGAAACTCGACTTATCAAAAAACTATTTACATATAGGAAAACAACAGCACAGCTGAAATCAAATTGATTGAAGATGGAAAATCAATAGTTTGTTTAATGCCTACACTTTAAGAATGTGCCAATTTTAATGAACAATTGCTGAAACTGGAGAAGAAAGACATTTTGGAAGCTACAGCGATTGACAAAATTCCACCAGGGAATAATATTAGTCCTAATGAAAAACATCACGCAAAACGGGACTCATTAGAGAAATCTGTATCTAAAACTGCTGGATTAGAGAAGTTTTTACATGTATGGAAAATCTGTAGAGTAATTTTGCAGCATAATTGAAATATTGAGGAAGGAGTAGTAAATGGTGCGATGGGTAAAGGGTTTTGATTTAATTAATTTTCCAAATAGGAATGAGGTTTAATACTTACGCCATAAAATTTGATCAGATTAATGCCATCAAACAGAATGCTCGATGCATTGTATGTTTTTTGCTACAGAAAGATTTATATGTGCGGCTCCAGCAGTTCCCACTCTCTCCAGCATATGCTGTAACTACGATGAATCAAAAGGTTTAAGTTTAGATGCAACATACCAAATATTGGAAGTATTGTATCTAAAGAAGGCATGTCATATGTAGCATTGTCGTGAGTTAGAACATTGTTTGGTTTTTTTGTTTGACTTTGATGTAAAGAAAAATAGTGCCAATAATAGTTGTGTTAGAGAATACAATTGGTTAAGAAGTGTATAGGTTCCTCACTTAGGACGGGTTTTTGTTTCTTATAAATAGGATACTGTCCTACGCGGAAGCTCAGTAAGCAGTAAATGTATGTTCCTTTAAAGAAGCGAAAAAAAGATAAGGAAGTTGGTGTTAAGTTGAAAAATTGAAAATTGATTGTGATATTGTAGGTTTTCATCTGAAATACATTAATGGTGTCCACTGGTTTGCAAATGTGGTTCTCAATGTACTGTTCCATTTATCGCATTTTGTAAATCAAATTCAACATAAAGGAGGCAACAGACTTTGCTGGAATGTTTATGTATTGACAGGACTGCAGAACATTCTGCTTTGGACATTCAAGATGTGGTCGACATGCATAACATTTCAACAGACAACAAGACGCTCAGGAATTTCATACAGTGATTCTTGGATTTTTGGAATAAGAAATGAGACCTGATGAATTACATTGACTGGGTTACACATGAAACCATGACCGTGAAGATTGATTCTTTGCAACTTCTACTCAAATCAATTTGGATCGATGTATCTACTGAACATTACCATATTGTAAAACTGTGTCTTTTGACAGGCTAATCAAAAATGCAAACCAAAATATAAACTGCTCAAATCTTAGATTTATCTTTCATTAAGTACTTTGTATAACTTCAGGACATTACACTGTGCATTAAAAAATGCAACTAAATGGATAGAATGCAATGACAGCAAGCTTACTTTAAAAAAAAGTTCCAAATTCATATCTCTTCTTTCTTCAACCAAAGTTTTAAGGAAGATTAGCATTTAAATATTGCTATATGGTGTTTTGTTTTTTATAGAGGATCAGAGAGGAAGATATGATTCATCCTAGCAGGGGTGATATATTCAAAATGGAGTTCGAAATTTATTACATCTATTTTGAGTAATGGACTATTTGAGCATAATATATATATACAGGGCATCCGCCCGAAACGCGTCAGTCCGCTGTGTGCTTTTTCGAAAATTGATGCAATAAAATAATCATCTTGCCTTACTTTGGGATTCGTTGGTCTTTGTTCGCCACTGGTTGGAGGTTTGAGATCATTTACTTGGATTTATATATATATATATTTATATATATATATATTTATTTTATTTTATTTTATTTTAGTTTCTTATATCGCGCAGGAATCAATCCCGTAAGGGTATCTCCGCGCTTTGCCAGCCAAAACATTAACAGAGTCAGTGAGAGTGATTAGTGGAACTGGAATGCTTCCCGGAAGAGGAGAGTTTTTAATGTCTTTCTAAAGGACAGATGGTTGGTGGTCATTCTCAAATCTGTTGGAAGCTTATTCCATAGAGCAGGGCCGACTGAGGAGAATGCTCGGTCTCCCTGTCTGGATTTTTTTGTTGCAGGGGGTTTCAGAAGAGCTTGGTTGCTTGAGCGGAGTGACCGGCTAGGTTGATACAGCTCCAGTGATTGGGAGAGATATTTAGGACTATCCCCATATAAGCACTTGTGAACAGTACAGCATATCTTTAAACTGATGCGCTGCCGTATAGGGAGCCAATGCAGCTCATCCAACAAGGGCTTAGAGGGAGTCCTAGCCGGTGCACTCATGACCAGTCTAGCCGCAGTATTCTGGACTACCTGCAAACGGCCTACTGCATCTGCGTTTGCTAATGTCAGCAGGCCGTTGCAGTAGTCCAGTCGGCTAGTAACCAGGGCCTGTACGAGTGTTCTCCTGTAGGTGTCAGGAAGATACGGGAAGACTCGTTTTAGAAGGCCAATGGTATGGAAGCACAATCCTGCAATGTGGTTGGTATGTTCCTTAAGGGTCAGTTTTTGATCAATTTTTACCCCTAGATTTTTAACGTGTGGCTTTGATGTTGGAACTGGACCCAAATCCAGCGGCCACCAATCTGGAGACCACAGAAGACTTGCTTTGCCGAAGAGCTTAACCTCTGTTTTTGCAACTTTACATTGGAGGCAATTTGCGGCCATCCAATGTGACACTGCCCTCATACCCTCAGCAAAGTTTTCCTTGACTTTAGGGCCAAGGGAGCTGAAAGGGTAGAGGAGCTGGGTGTCATCAGCATAGGAGACCGGTGTGAACCCATACTTCCGCACAATCTCAGCAAGGGGGGCCACATATACATTAAACAATGTAGGGCTAAGGCATGAGCCCTGTGGCACCCCCTTCGTGAGCACCCTCGAGGTGGAGCGGTAGGGGCCCAGGCTAATAGATTGCGACCTCCCGGAAAGGAAGCTCTCCAGCCAGGATAGTGCTGAGCCTCCAATCCCCACTCCCTGCAAACGGCTGAGTAGGATGTTATGGAACACGGTATCAAAGGCCGCGGACAGGTCCAACAGCACTAGAATCATGGAACCCCCTCTATCCTGTGACATTTTGATCTTATCAGTCACCGAGAGGAGGGCCGATTCAGTGCTGTGGTTGGGCCTGAACCCAGATTGTGATTGGTCCAGGCCCCCTGTCGCCTCGATAAAGCTGGAAATGATGGTGTTAACGTGTTTCTCAGCCAGTTTGCTAATAAAAGGGAGGAGGGAAATAGGGCAAAGGTTGGAGGGCTCTGACCAAGGTAGGGTTGTATTTTTGCGTATGGGGTTCACAATCGCTTCTTTCCAGGGTTGTGGAAGTTGTCCTTCGGCAAAGGAGAGATTCATTAGTTTTTGAATAGTGGGGCCTAGAGATTCCGTCAGGGAGGAAATCATTTTAGCAGGAATCAAGTCATTGGGGGAGCCGGTCTTCATTTTGTTAATAAGTGTGGTCAGTTGCTGTAGAGTTATTTCTGGGATTACATGAAGGGTGTTCTCAAGGGTCACCGTTGGAGAAATTCCAGAGGCCACAGTCTCTAGAGGACCTGAGACTTTCATGATTTTCGTATATATCCCCTCAATTTTATCTTCGAAAAACTGGGAAATTTTATTGCAAAGATCTTGGGTAAAAATATTCGGGCTCTCACACATTACTGGGTTGGTGAAGGCCTGCATAACCTTAAATAGCTCTCGAGTAGAATTGCCTGCCTCTGTTATTTGGGAGGTAAGACTAATTTTCCTTGCTTTTTTGATGTTTTTGTAGTAAGTGGTCATAGCTACCAGATATAGTTCCTTGTCTTCCCCCTTACGTGTCCGTCTCCACCGCGTCTCTAATTTCCTACATCCCTGCTTTTCTGCTTTGAGGGCCTCAGTGTACCATATTTCCCTCTTAGCCATAGTTGGCTGTTTAACAGTTTTCTGAGGAGCCAGTATGTTGATAGCTGTCACCAGAGTGGAGTTAAGTTTGGAGAGGGATGTCTCGACGACATCCGAGTTTAAAAGTACTGGCTGCTTCCAGACTTGTGCGAACCTGGCAGGAGTGACTTTATGCCATGGTCTGCGTTTAATGGGCTGTGTAATAGGGTGATTAATGGGTTCAGGTAGATGCAGAAAAGAAAAGTCTAGCATTTTATGATCAGACCAGTAGATGTACTTGGGGGGTTGACAGTAAACTTTAGGAAGGGAAGTAAAAATTAGGTCCAGGGTGTGGCCACCTGTGTGGGTGGGACCATTGTTACGAAGATGAAGGCCCAGCAGAGCAAGATCTGTCAAAAGTGCTATTGTATCAGGGTGGTCTGCAGCATCAATGTGAAAATTGAAGTCTCCTAGTAAAATAACATTTTCGTTGGTTTTAATGTAAGGAGCTAAAAGTTCAGTCAGGGCTAGGGAGAACCCAGCATTAGGTCCAGGTGGGCGGTATACTAGTGCCCCTTTCCAGTGTACCTTAGGGCTAGCTTTTAGGTGAAAGATTACTACTTCCATAGTAGGTAGCATTACTTGTTCTAGAACCCTAATATATATATATATATATATATATATATATATATATATATATATATATATATATATATATATATATATATATATATATATATATATATTCACTGAAAAAACCATAGGCCATAGGTTTCCTACATGTTATAGTTAGCTGGACATTTCACTCATACAAAACCTTTGAAATCCCCCCTTTATAGTTAGTGCAGCTAACTATAGCTTGCGTGCCTGCAATGCACTGCTGATGATGTCACATATAACATCACTCATGACATGGTCAGTGACATCACTCATGACATCTCAAATGACATCACTGATTACATCATCCAGTGAATGTTTTTTTTCTGAAATTTAAATATGTTTTCTATTTGTGTATCACAAGATCGATGGAAGAATAAATAGATAAATAAATGTCTCAATGGATTTTTTTGGTAAAAATTATTGCATAACTGACTTATTAAGTATATCTTAGTGAATACATGTATTAGCGAGTAATGTTTAAATATGTCAATATCTGTATCAGTGTCTCACTTTGTCTATAATTGGCTGCATGGTTTGGTGAGTAGCTACATGAGTGTCTATATGAGTTATTAGTTGGCTTTTTGAGAATCAGTATGAGTGTCTGTATTGTTTGGTGGGGAGTATTACTTTGCGCATAGATGCATGAATGAGTGACCCACTGTATGTATGTGTTTTGAAGACAGCATATATGCAGGACTGTATGGGTCGATGAGTGTGTGTATGAGTGTGTTAGTGAGAGATTCCCTGTCTCAATAGTATCTTTATGAGTAACTACATATGTTTTAATCTACTATATATGAGTATTGATGTATATAATTGATTATATGTGAGAGTGAGAGATTGGAAGAGTTCCTGTATAAATAAGTATGTGTTTCTGTAAGTGATTGTTTAACAGAGTAAGTATATGTACGTTTCTGTGAAAGTAAGTGTAGTGCTGTGTGTATATGCTGTATATGCAAATAAATAGATGTTTGATAGTTTATTTGCATGTGTGAGTATGTGTGTGAGTAAGTCTATGGATGAGTGTCGGTATGTAACAGAATGTGTAAGTGTATGAGTACATATGAGTGAATACATGTATAAGTGACCATATAGAACTGTTCGTGAAGTAGTGGATGTGTATGTAGATGGTGGAATTACTGAATAGATTGTTGGTAAGGGATATTGGTATCCCCATTTTTTTGAAATTTTTAGTTTCTATTTTTGAATGGGTGTATCAAAGGTTATATTACGCTGAGAGGAGGTCTGCCACTCTTTCATAAGGATGATGTCATCAGTGATGTCATTTGAGATGTCATGAGTGATGTCATGAGTCATATCACTGACCATGTCATGAGTGATGTTATATGTGACGTCATCAGCAGTGCATTGTAGGCACGCAAGTTATAGTTAGCTGAACTAACTATAGCGGGGAAATTTCATAGGTTTTGTATGAGGGAAATGTCCAGTTAACTATAACATGTATGAAACCTATGGTTTTTTCAGTGAATTTCCAAGGTTTTTTAAATGCTAATTCCTAACTATAACATGTATGAAACCTATGTTTTTTTCAGTGAATTTGCAAGGTTTTTTAAATGCTAATTACTAACTATAACATGTGTGAAACCTATTGATTTTTCAGTGAATTTGCAAGGCTAATTCCTAACTATAACGTGGCTGAACCCTTTGGTTTTTTTCAGTAAATATATATATTCACTGAAAAACTAAACACCCACTTCCTTTACAAAGAAATGGAAAGTTTGCATCTCTGCAACCTCTCTAATTTTTCACCTTAGTCATCTTCTGCTTAATCAACACAACAACCACAAATACACACACCTACTTGCTACCCTTCTTGACTGAGCTTATCAATTATTATTCTTTAATTCAAATTTAAAGTGCAGGCCCTTTATTCAGCCTTCTTGGTAACTACTACCCATAAATAGCAGTGAGTAATTTGCACACTTCCGTCCTTTCTTGCGTCTTTCCTACCACACACTGCGGCAGGTTTACAAGCCCCTTGCGCCACTTTTGCATCTTTTTTCCCACGAGCTTGTAAATCTGCCGAACTGTGTGTACTTTATGCACTAGCTTTCTTCCTTATATGTGGTACTAGTTTCTCTTGCTCCCACTGCGGAATCCAACACCCTATCTGTGTAATGAGCTGGAAATACAATGATTCTCTTCACTGACAATGCAATGGGTAGTTTGCGTCGCTCCAGCCTATCTTATATTTCACGTTTTTAATCTTCCACTCAATCTACACATCATCCACACATACACACATCTAATTGCTGCATTCCTTATCTGTGATTATTAACTATTCTTCTATTTTATATTCATATTCAAAGGTCAAGCCCTTTATCGAGCCTTTTTGTTGTAACTACTGTTCCAGGAATTCTGCTCATACACAGACCTATGCATAAAGACTTAGGAACTCAGTGAATTACGGTGTACCAAAACCCACCTTACTACACAAACCCCCTACCAGACTAGCAATCAGTGACTCATTGGTTCTTCGCCCTAGAGCAAAAACACCAATGACTAATCAACTCAGAACATGCAACTTAAATTACATGAAGTAAAGTGGATAACAAGAGCACTCTTTCATTATAGTCTTACACCAGTCCAAAACAAGATGTAAATAAAGACACGTGCAACTTTGAAATGTTTATTTCTAATGGCATAATCTCATGCACAGTACCTTAGATAATACAACCAAACATATTATCAGAAACAAGGTTGTCAGCATTGTTACTATTGTATCAAATACAAACGGAAAAAAGCATCCTATAATGTTAAAGGTAAACACATTTAAAATATACTTACATTTCATCCTCCCTACCTAGCAGATTAGTTTATCACTACAAAAAAGTCTCATAGGATTACATGGGCAGACCCATACCTCTGGTAGTCAGCAGTAGTGGATCACATTCAGTGCTACACAAACTGTCAAGATACGAATGTTCTCCAACTGTGTGTAACTTTGCCTCCACAATGCATTATGAAAAGCGCCACTATCAGAGGTGGCCACAGCTGCATATGTGTTATGGCTTGAACGTGCGAGGATCATTCTGAATAACAGACACAGTATTCAAGATAACCTTGATGTTCCATGCTCTCACTATACAGACAAAACTAGCGAGGCAGTTTACAAATCTAGCATACCAAATTATTCTCATATAAACCAAAATACTCAGCGTTCTCTAAACAATATCACAACTACGTGTCGTGTGCAAAGCAGAGCAGGAGAGCAAAAATAGCGTGTGAGGTTCTAATAAACCCATGCTAACTTAACAGGGTGTGAGTGCAAGGCTCAGCCCCAAAGCACCCTTCCTTGATCGAAGCACGTGATATAAACGTGGGCGATTTAGGAAAGCAGAGTTCAAGCCCAAAAAGCAGAGTCAAGTTCACATTTCCCAAAAAAAGTTATTCGCTCTTTGATAGAAAGCAGTAGCTAAATAATAAAGTATACATAGAAAAATCAAAGAGTCTTAATCCAACAGCGTGTAAGCACAGTATGTAGCAACAGCCTCCAACAGGAAGTCATTGTTCTCATCTGAAAACATTTCAGCCATCCAATTCAATAGTGGGAATGAACATACATGTTCCTCAACAACCGGAGCCTCTATCACCATCAGAGGAAAACTCGGGTCATCTTCAATGTAACTGCATGCCAAGAAGTCATGCGCCGCTTCAAAAACATTCCAACGTCCCATTATTCCATGTATCGCTGCTAAGGCCATAATCCCGCCGCTTGAACAAAGCACGTCATGAACCACTAAAGGGCTCATCAGCTGGTCATAATCCTCGCTGGGAGACACCGTACTGTAGAGACACAAATCCAGGATCCAGTCAAAATCGCAGCTCAGACAATGGAACACAGGTTGAACGCATGTGAAAAAGGAGAATCGAAACGATAATCCATAAGCTGCACTCAATGTAGCCAGAGGCAGCGCTCCGTAATAACTAATAATCCGGTTGCGAACCATCAACAACCGGGACATATTCTTGTCTGCTACACTATGTGCATCCATATTTATTTAAACAAAGTAATAAAAGTACACCGGCAACTAATGCGAGTATTAATGGCAATCCACCAAAGATGCTGGAAAAAAATTGAATGAAAAAAAAATACAGAAAAGACACCAAATATACTTTCTACAAAAATCACAAGGTCACTGCTTCTAACTTTAAAAAAGTAAGGTAACCCCATAGTCAAGGACACATTAAAGATACTCTAAATTAACTCCCCAAAATTCAAGAGCACGTCTGTATTTAATAAAGCATGCACTTCTGTGCGGGTGTTTGCTACATGAAGGACAAATGTTTCTGTAGCAGATATAAGAGCGACCTCTTATTGAGACAATAGCGCTCTTATAAGACTCACTTGGTTGACTCTGCTTTCAAGGTCGAAATCGACAGCCAGATGGAAACATCCAGCTTCCCATGCAGAGGAGTTAACACAACTTTTTTTTAATCAAACCACTTGCTCAGTTACCATAATCATGTAAGCGATGCCTGCTAACATTGCACAACAATCTCTATTATTTCAAAGTAAATACCTCCCGTTTCCAGTAAACTGAACGTTCTTATGATAGCAGGTGTCGGACTACCTTTCAAAACTCAGTCAAAATTAGGCGCATCTTGTTTACAAGAGCAATGCAATTTTATGCGTCTACAAATTAAGGAGTGATCTGGTACTATTGTGCAATCCTCGCCATTCACATAGACTTCTTTTCCCTCCCTCAGGAACCTATAAGTAAACCAAGCTTCATGGACATAAGCGCTGCCTAAACATCCATATCTGCCTATAGCATAGTATTTCATGCAAACCTCAAACCTAAACAGGTTAAAAAATAACGTTATGATACTGTGGATAAGCCACACACCTGAATTGGATCTCCAATGACTGACCACTTCTAACCATTCTCATAGCGCGCCCTGTGCTCTTATTTGACAGTGAGAGAGTGATTGCACCGTAGTTTGTACTGCTAATCATTCTCAGCATACACTACGAATACGGCATGACGTTACGCGTTGCATCAAAGATTCCGTGTGACGTCATGTACGGCGCCCCGTACGCGAAACACGCGAATGTTTTTAATTGTTTAAAAACATATATTTATGTATTTAATGAACATACTAACAAAAGACTTAATCTAGGATAATTATGAAATCTTTTTTTTTTACTTTTAAAAATCCTATATTACTTCTATATTGCATGACTGGAGCTACGTGGCCCTCCGCCTGCTGCCTTAGACTCCACCACGCCCAGATCAGTTGACTGGGGCTGAGTGTTTGATTTGCTCAAACGCTCCGTCCATCATCCCCTTTTGTAATGCTTTGTTCGCCCTAAGTTGGCAGGGTATGCTCAGACGTGAGTCCCTTGCTAACTTGGCCACTGGATTCAAGATAGCCTGGCTGATGAGGATTATGAATCCGAAACCGGTCCCAGGATGCTTGTTTCTGGTCCAGGGAAGACATGGCTTGGCAGTTCGGGCTGGATGTTCCCATGAGGCACAGGGTCAGACTGATATGCATATGGCCATGTCTGAACTGGGGTGTCTGAGTGAGCTAAAGAATGGTGATGGATTAAACCCAGATCAGTTGACTGGGGGTGAGTGTTTGATGTGCTCAAACGCTCCGTCCATCATCCCCTTTTGTATCATCCCCTTTTGTATCGTCCCGGTTCATAAGCACGCGTGATCGTCACCACAAAACCATTACCACGCATATCGCTTTACCACACATGCTTTTACAACTAGTATGCATTTACCATGCATAATAAACGCATAATCTTAATAATGTTTTTTTTCTTGACGAACACGTGTTCTAATGGCTGTGGCTTACGTCCTTCAAATTAGCTTCTAGGTATACGTGTGACCAAGTCTGATAAGATCAGAGGCCAAGAACAAACACTGTGAAGTCTATGTCAGGAAATCTCATCGACCACAGAGAAAATATGCCCAGGGTAAAATGAAAGTAACAGGTATAATAAAAATAATGGAGGGAAACTACTAAAATGGCGGTTGACCGGAGTATGTAACCAACGTTGGCGCCTCGACACTACATTTCAAATAAATATACATACAATATGTTTATTAATATATTACAAAAGTATAGCACCGGATGACACACACGATCCGGGAAAAGAAAGCGGCAAATTTAATACCTAAAATCAGAATCAGAAGAGGTTTGCTTGGAGAACTTGAAGAAAAAGAAAAATAAGTGCACTTGCAAACAAGGCTGCGCATGCGTAGAGAGTACAACTGAATCAGGAAAAAAAACCGAAAAGTTTTACATACTATCATAGAAATATAGCTCTAAAAATTGCCCCCGGAATTTTCCCCCTGAGAGCTAAGGAATAAAACGGACTTCTCATTTTTTTCCCTTTTCCACCGCGTACAAGTACCATACGCCGCGATTTTTTATTTAAAAAAATAAATAAATTTACCCTAAAAATCCATGTACGACCCCCTGAGCAAGCCTATAGGGTCAGAATATTTCTACCCTGCCCCCTTTCCTTATTTCTCAACTTTGTTTTACAGTTTTCTTGTGACTCGCTTCTAGCGACGAACAAAATGGCTGCCAACACTTCCTGGTTTTCAGTGTTCACAGAAAGTTGACAGCCAATCAGCATACAGCTCGCGCTCGTAATTGAACGGATCTCCGTACACTTGTAGAACTGTGTCTTTAGATATCGCTATGATTTTACTTGTAATTTTTTCAGAAACTACTGAACGGATTTACACCATTTAACAAAAAGCACAATCTGCGAACCGAACTCTACCTCTCTGCCAAATTTAGTGTAATTCCGTTCAGCCGTTCAGGTTGTAGCCCTGACTAAAAGTCCCTATGGAAAATTGCATGGGGAAAACATGTTTTGGAACCCCCCTTTTTTCTCAGCCCCAACTTGACGAATCACCCCCAAACTTTCAGGGAAGGAGCGAAACTGAGCAGCCCATTTTCTTGGAGAAATTCGCGAAGATACGTCCACCGGCGCCAAAGTTATTCCAAATAGAATGTTGTGGATTTCCTATGGAAACTAGGTCCTAACTATAACTACCTACTGGCAACCGCCAGTAGGTAATATATAAATAAAAAATCACATTTATTCCCACATTAAATCAAAACGAAACACACTTTTATATTGCTTGAACTTTTGCACCCTTTCCAACTGACAAAACTTTCAACCCTTCGCCCATTCCACAATCTGCCAGTTACCATAGAAACACTTCACGGAACACCTAACTCAGCACACAGGTGAAAAGTTAATTATACATTGTTGCAAATTAAAACAGCAAGTGTGCTTGACTCCAGAATATACCAGCTTATCTAATGTTCTTTTCTATCACTTTTTCTTAACCAATAAAAATCAGCCTTTTAAAACACAGAAACATTCATCCTAGCTTACTGCAGAATGTACTCGAACAACTAATCAATCCTTTTCTTTTTTCAAAACTACATGTCCACCATTGTAGAAAAAATCACAATTTTCAAACTGCTACTTTATTTACAGAGACCTTCAGAGTGCATCCAGACCTCTCTTCAAGATGCTTACAGTGTGGATTGTGGGACACAGTTATATTTTCTGGAGTCAAATGTACGCAGAACGGAAAGAAATTCACAAAGACCTATGTTTACCAAACGTACACATTAATTGGATTGGACAGAGAGGGTTAAAGTTGCACCAATTGATGCCATTGGTGAAATCCTTTTTGCATCTCCAACACCCTGACGTCATAATTGTGCACTGTGGTGGCAATGACCTAGGCACTTTGATAGGAGTAGGTCTGGAAATGCTTATGAAGGACACCTTTAGACAATTGATGGCACTTCTCCCCCAAACTGCCTTTGTCTATTCTAAAATATGCCAAAGGCAGAAATGGAACTGGTCCAACCACTATTGTCAACAGATTGAAAAAGCTAGGAAACATGTGAATAAATCTGTTTCTGCTTTTCTCCGAGACTATAGAATGGGGTCCATTTACAACAACAATCTGCGTTTCAATTTGCATGGCATCTATAGGAGAGATGGTGGTCATTTTACAGATGAAGAGGACAGAGTCTTCCTTATAAACTTAAGACTCTGCATCAGTACTTACTTGTAGGTACTGAATCTCCCAATAAACACAAGGGCTTTTTTAGAGCCACACAACACATAAACAAATACACTTCATAAATATCTAAAATTATTTTTATTTTTCATGCTTAGCTACGCTTATGGGACGACTTCCAATCTTCCAGCTGTATGTCGTCCATACGTGCTTGGTACGCGTACGATAAATCTACCATGAAAAAAAATAGCCTTTATCACTAATTTTCTATAATCCCCGGGGCTCAAATCTAACGTTCCGGACCGTGGGAACAGCCCCAAGGCCTCCGCGGTCCCAGCCGGCTCCCCAATTCCTGCGGGAGCCGGCATTGCTATTCCTCACAGAGAGCAGCTTACATGCTTACATTCTACTTTCAAACATGATTTCAACAGTTATATATTTTATAAAATAATATAGTACTACACGCTAAAGCAGAAAAGTCAGCACAATTATGATTGAATAGAAAATAGAAAAAAATATATTTACTTCTACACTCAACAAACTCGTAAGCAGAGTACACAGTTTAATTTAAAAGCACCCTAACACAACTTGTTTTTGAAACGCATTGTACAATAAAATGCGTCACAAAATAGGCTGCATACATGGTGACTCTATCGGTACGCAGCCGCGGCCTGTGGAGGAAGTTGCGGTGGGACAGGCAGGCGGGGCAGGGTGGGGGTAATAAACAACGGAATCTGGATGATTGCAGGTAAGTAAACAATTAAATTAATAAAAACAAATTTCGTTCCGTGCTCTGCATCGCTACCAAATTCGTTTTATTAATTGAATTGTTTAACTACCTGCAATCATCCAGATTCAGTTGTCTCACCCCCCACTCCGCCCCTCCCCCGCCCCACCTGCCTGGCCCACCGCAACTCCCTCCACGGGCCGCGGCTGTCGTAACGTCACATAGAAAAAAGAAAGCCACTCTTACACTACCAGGAAACCACAACAGTATATGTCCCACATTTCCATTGTAGTGATTTCTTAGTTGCAGGTCTAGTTGTCAGATCGACACACACACTCCCTCGTGGCTGGTATACACCCACACCACACCCATTCAGCGCATCCGTCACTACACACGTGACCCTATCTATAAAAAAGACGGAGCGCATGTGTTGTACGCCGTTTTAGAGTTGTTCCCAAAGCACCGAACAAGGGGCCCACTACTGCATACGTGGCCACTTTGGTCACTGAGTTAGTGGTGCCCGAAGCACTGAGCGGGTGAAGAACCTGCGATGATGATGATGAAGGGAGCACGAGTATGTCGTTAGCCATACAGATATCAAGACTCGGCACCCTATATGAGACTTTTTTGTTGGAGATCGTGACTACATCATGAAGAAAGTGTCGTTTCCACAAAAGGTGAGCAGTGAGACTTCAGAAGGATTCAAAAGGTTATAGCTACTACATACAAAAATGCGACTTAATATTTTAGACAAACGCACTCCTATATAATGTATTAATTTTCATGTTTAATTTTTTTTCCCATTAGCAGTAACGTTTTTATAATCGCTGAAATGTCCAGAATATATTCACAATACAAACAGGGACATATTATCAAAGACCGCTGTTAAAATTATCGCCGTTTTATCGGCAGGAAACTGCCCATAAAACGGCGAGAATAGACTTGATAATACGGCCTTGTTATTTCCCATGGAAGCCCATGAAAACACCAGAACATGGGCTTCTATGCGAATTAACAAGGACATATTATCAAGCCCATTATCACCGTTTTATCGGCACTTTCATGCCGATAAAACGATGGTAATTTTATCACCGGTCCTTGATAATATGCCCCCTGGTTCGTGGAAATATGACAATGAACGACTATAAAAGCGCAATGTTATCTAACTGCAAATTAATAAAGCAACAATTACAAATCATAACATCTTTCTTTTAATTTCTTTTAGATGTACAACTTCACGATGGATTATGTAACAAGTTCGACGACAATAGCAAAAGGTGAGCAAAGAACCTTGTTTCTAAAACAACGACAAGTTATCTGTAAAAGGAGACTATTTATAGTAGGCAGCAGGCGCGTAAAACACACATTTGCCTAACAAGGCTTCAGCTAGGATGACATACCTTCCTGCGCCCACACACACAGTCGCACCCGAGTACGTCACAAGTCTTTTAAAGACATTTTGCTTGTTAATGAGGCTTTGATGTCCCCCCACCCTGCTTACAGCCCTTGCAGCTCCATTTCTTTTTCCTTGAACTTAAACCCCCCCTGAAAAATTTTACTGTGGTTGCGCCTCTGCCTTCAGTTACCTCCCCCCGTTGTGTGTCTCCCATGTTTTAATGTCCTTTTTTCTCTTTCTTACTCTCTCACATCGTTTCTCTTTCTTTTTTAAAGTTTGGACGCTACTATCTCCACTCTGCTGTACACAACCTTATCTGAATTGAAGTAGTTAACTGTCTTGACTACAGTGAAGGCTTCTTCCACATATAGAGACCCATCTTTCAATAACGCCAATGGCACTAAGGGACAAAGAATTTTGGGGCATATTATCAAGGACAGGTGTTAAAATTATTGCAGTTTTATCAGCAGGAAACTGCCGATAAAACGGCGATAATGGGCTTGATAATACGCTCTTGTTAATACCAATAGAAGACCATGTTAACACAAGAACATGGGCTTCTATGGGAATTAATAAGGGCGTATTATCAAGCCCATTATCGCCGTTTTATGTGCCGTTTCCTGCCGATAATTCTATCACCGGTCCTTGATATATGCCCCTTTTGTTTCCGAAACAATAAAAAATTATTTGTGAATGGAGAGACTAGGTAGTCTGCAACACCTTCACTGTGTAGAAATGTATAATTACCTCCAAGCACTGAGAATAGATAGGTTACAACAGTCTGACAAACAGATCTACAAGCTTATTACGCCACTTTTCTGTCACTTTTAACATGGGGAAAGTGACGCAAAGAGCTTGTAAATCTGCATCTGACTTTTCAAGAAAAACTCTCAACTGTCAAACTCTGCGACTCAATGGGCTGCAACAGTCTAAGTACAGAATATTTAGAACCCACATTAAAATTCACTTTTGACATTAGCTTTGCAACTCAGTTTACGATGATTAATCAAAATGTCTTTTTGTTTCCTTCACCAAACATCCTTCAGAAGCAATCATGGCCTATCGAGCAACAGCAATGGAATTGTCTGCAACGTAGGCAATATACTTTGACGTGTAGAAGCAGAGTTGAAGTCAAGTGGTGAACTCCGGTGGCCGCACTGTTTATACAAGGTAAGCATAGCAGCCTACATATATAATGCCTTCATTGCAAACCAATAGAAATAAGTCAGCATCTTTACAATCCCGTTGTGCCATTTTTGTCCGGATTTCGGTACACAAACGGCACAAATTATTTTTTTAAATAGAGCCTAAACATCCATGTACGAGCCCCTTAGCAAGCCTAGAGGGTCAGAATGTTTCTATCCTGCCCCCTTTCCTTATTTCTCAACTTTGTTTTACTGTTTTCTTGTGACTCGGTTCAACGGAGGCACAAGATGGCCGACAACACTTCCTGGTTTTGAGTGTTGACAGAAAGTTGACAGCCAATCAGCATGCAGCTCGCGCTCGTAATTGAACGGATCTCCGTACGCGTGTAGAACTCTGTCTCTAGATATCGATATGATTTTACTTTTAATTTTCTCAGAAACTACTGAACAGATGTACACCATTTAACAAAAAGCACAATCTGCGAACTGTTGTGTTGGCAGCCATCTTGCGCCTCAGTAGAACCGAGACACAAGAAAACAGGTAAACAAAGGTGAAAACGAAGAATTTTGAATTTATATATAAACCCCGGTCGCTAGTAGGTAGTTATAGTTTGGACCTAGTTTCCATAGGAAAAGCGTTTTTGGTTTCCCAAAAACTTTAGCACCATTTGGCGAATCTTCGTGAAATTTTCAAAACTGCTGGCCCGCTCCGGTCAGCTCCTGTCTTGAAAGCTTCGGGCGATTCGTCAAGTGGAGGACGAGAAAAAAGGGGGTCCCAAAATGTGTTTTCCCTACGTTATTTTCCATAGGAAACTTTAGACAAAGCTACAGCCCGAATTGCTGAACTGAATTACACCAAATTTGGCAAAAAGGTAGCTCTTGGTACAAAAAGAGTCCTTTTTGTTACATGGTGTACATCCGTTCAGTAGTTCCTGAGAAATTTGAAAAAGAAAATGTTTTGATATCTAGGGACGCGGTGGATTCGTGAACGAGCATCACTCTGGCTGCCAACACTCCTATAATTAACAAAGAAGGGAGGTAGAGTACAACGTAGGATTCCTACTCCACGGGCACTGATAAATAAACAAGAAGAATCCTACTACCAGTGTGTAAAAAGGAAAAAAGGGGGAACACTCAGTGTTGTGTAAAATACCCCTCACACACCAACAGGCCCCTTGGTGTCATGCTTCATCGTCGGGGTCTTCGCACCCCGCTAAAGGGATGCGGCACGCTGCGACCTGCGACTACGCGGGAGCGTTGACAAATTAGACTATGTGTGGTGTGTGTTGAGTGTAAGTGAAAGGGGGATAGATGTGAGTGGGAGGTGTGGTGAAAAAATTTTAAAAGTACCTGGCTAGTGGGTAAAATGAAAAAAACTTTATTTCGTACCCCTGGCTGGTGCTGTTAAAAGGTGTGCAAAAGAACGAGTTTTTTTGTCTTAATTAGGGACAGAACCTCTGGTGTGCGTCGACATGTTTCGGTACTGGTGTACCTTCTTCAGGACGGGGCACAACTTCCCAACCCTACTCACGTTTTTCTAAGAAAAATCGGGGTTATTTTAATTTTTCTAAAAAGTGATAACACTCATTAAAGACGGCTACAATGTGCCTACAGCGGTTCTCTGGATCATGTAATCACATGTCTCATGGTCTTTGCTGTCTATTGCCTCATGAGCAAGTCCTGAGCATCAAGGTAGGTAGGTGGATCCACAATGAAATCCGCCTATATTGGCCTCCTTCTACCACCCTGTGCTGCTCTGCTCTTTTCACGGCAGAGCAGCACAGTAGTAGTAGTAGTAAAAGCTTTTATTCGACATTTTTGTCATTAAGCCAACATACATATAATATACATACTTTTTCAAAAAATAAAAATTTGTTACAATGAATAAAAACTTTACAAACATTCATATTGTGCAAAAGCGCTGGTTGGACAAAGTGCAATTCTGGGCTTATTCATTAATCATGGGTTTTAGGGGGGATATACATACCAGGGTTTATACTCGACTAGTTCAATCAACTTTTTTTTTTTATGTTTCTTTAAAAACAGTTATATACAATAGTAAAAATATAAAAAGACTAATATTAAAATCAATTAATCCTAGAAAGGTAATCCAAGCTTCTTTCTGATTATACAAACACCGTGGAGAAACCTACTCAGACCAAACACTAATAGCCTACTGTTAGAGGATCTAAATATGCGTTCTGCCTCTTTAAATGAACGTGTCCCCATATTTTTACATAGAGGCGTGATCCATTTTTTCCGAGATTTAACATATAGTGGACAAAAGAAGAGGATACGAGCCTCATCTTCTTTCTGGTTTAATACACATGAAATACAATGAGGATCTTTACTTACTCCTCCCCACCGGCAGGAATTTGATTTAATCTGTAACACTCCATATCTGAATTTGAGGAAGACAGATTTAGCCAGGGGTGGCTCAATTTCGTCCATAAAAAGTTCAAATGACGGAAGATCCTTAAATTGCAAAAATGTGGACGTTAGTTGTCCAGTGGCACGTTCATATATATGATTATTCACATAGTTCCAGTAGGCAGATTTTACCTGGATCTTACAACTATTAGGCAAGGTGATAGATACAGCAGGTGTTTCCCAGTAATGTGATAGACCTATTACTGTAAACCAGTAAGATACATGTCTCAGCCACTTAATTGTGTTAAATGAATCTAATTCCATAATTTCCAATAAGCCTGCTCTATAGTTACTTAGTTCCGGGGTAGACCATAATCGCACCCAATAAAGCAGTGGTCGCAAAAAACACAAGAAATCAGTGCGCTTTACATCAATGTCTAAATAGAATGACACTAAAGGTGTTCTTAGGGGCAGTCTAAGTAGGCGTCTGAAAAACTTGTTTTCTACAACATCAAAAGTTTTTTTGGAATAAGGCCCCCAAATTTCGGCCCCATACAGGGCGGCGGATTGGGCTTTTGCTTGGAACACGTCAATCGCAGGTGTAATAGCTTTAGATGTACTCCCACCATGAATCTTTAAGATGGGCAATGAATTCTGTGTAAGTGTTAACCTGCTTTTGTCGAGTTGGTTCGCCCAAGACATTCTGCTATCCAGCCTAATGCCCAGATAGTCAAATGACTCCACATATTCAAGTTTGTTATTATTTAGGACCAGGTTCTTCTTAAAGGATTTGGAGGGATTAATTGCCATATATTTCGTTTTGGATGAATTTATTTCTAACCCCTTCATTACACAATAACTATTAAATTTATTTATTAGATTTTGCAAGCCTTTCGGAGTTTGAGATATGAGGATGGTGTCATCCGCGAATAGTAATGCAGTGACTGCCTCACTGCACAATTTGGGCGAATCATGATTGCAGTGAGCTAAGTAGAGGGGGATATCATTTACGAACAATGAAAAGAGGGTTGGTGCTAAAACGCACCCTTGTCTCACACCTCTTTTCACTGGAATGGATCGGGTAAGTTCTCCATTTCTACCCCACCTTACTTTAGCAAAGTTGTCTGTATGCAATTTTATAAGATTACCCAACAAATCGTCCGGGACGCCCATCTTTTTTAGGCACTCCCATAATAAGTGGCGAGGGACAAGATCGAACGCAGAGCGTAGGTCCACAAATGCAACATATATGCTACTCTTCTTAATATTAACATACTTCCAGCATATACACATAAATCTATACACTTGGTCCACAGTGCTAGTCTTGGATCTAAACTCTGCTTGATATTTAGATAGAATTTCAGAGTCATCAATCCATATTAAAAGCCGATTTAAAATGTGTCTAGCAAAAATTTTCTGTAAAATATCGATTAAACTAATCGGTCTGTAGTTCCCTGGATTGTAACGATCCCCTTTTTTATAGATAGTTATAATTTCCGCCCCTTTCCATGTTTCAGGGATCGGGGTGCCCAATAAAATTGAATTGCACAGGAAGTTTATATACGGGCTCCATACCTCCAAATTATGGGTGAATAAGTCGCCAGGTAACTTGTCCGGACCTGGAGCTTTTCCTGCCTTAACTGCTTTTATAGCACAGAGAGTTTCATTAATACTAAATTGCACCGGAGTTGTGCACTGAGTAAGAAACCCGGGGTCATTATATACACCAGAGGACCCTACTTGATCATACAAACCCACAAAATGGTCAAACCAAACCTTTTCATCCAGGAAGAAATCCCTATTAGAACAGCCTTTTTTGTTATTTTTGGCTATTAAATTCCAGAAAGTGCATTGATCATGTCTCCTAGCTGCACTCAAAAGGTCTTCCCAGATTCGATCGTCCCATTCCCTTTTTGCGTTAAACATAAGGGTTTTATAAGCTTTCCTACACTCTCTAACCCTCATCTGGTCTTTAGATTTCACTGCAGTTATTAGGTTCGATTTTGCTATACTGCACTGTTTGTTGTACCAAGGCGTTTCTAGTTCTAGTTGCCTATTTACATTAACTTTTTTAGTAGTACAACATTTACTCAGGAGGGGAGTTAGAGATTCCACTAGGTGATAATGCATTTCCAAAACCTCGTGGGATCCCAGCCTTATGTTTGCATATTGAGGGACGATATCTGAGAAGGTGTTGTAGATTCCCATGAGTGTCTCTTCTTTTGCTAGAATGTGGGGCCATTTAATTGCCTTCCTGTTATTAGAAATAGCAACCTCAGCTACCCCGCACTCATTTTCCGTCCCGCAATCTTGCGTCAAAAAAGGGTCAGATAATAATCCTAACTGTAAGGGAAAGTGGTCACTTTCGGGTCTGTTCACGACCTTGAAGGCCAACAGTAGGTACCAGAGGTTTATTGAAATTAACATAAAGTCGATCAGGGATTTAGACAAACCTTTACTAAAAGTAAAATTGGCCGGTTTATCAGGGTTTAATCGACCATTGCATGCCCGCAATCCATGCGATACAGTCAGTTCATAAATTTGCATAGCAGCCACTGAACATTTTACATATTTTGTATTATCTAAGGGGGGGATGTCAAGCGCTCTATCTTCTGTTTCTAGTAATTTTTCGAGCCCCACTATGGGTTCGAACTGGCAGTTGAAGTCCCCACCTATGTATATTTTAGAATCCGGCTCAATGTTAACTAGGTAAGAACTGAGTTGTTCAATAACCAATGATGCCTTATTTTGTGGGGAGGGTCTATTATAAACGTTTATCATATATACATCTCCCATATTTTTCGTGGTTATCTTAACACCTAGTAAATCTTTAGAGGGAAAATACAGTGGTGATACAACAACGTCCAGGGAGATACTTGTCCATATTATTAGACCCCCAGAGGGTCTACCTCTTAATGATGGAATTGCCCCCTTGAAGAACGTTTTGAAACCAAGTCTATGTATACAATTGGTGGCCCATGTTTCCTGCATAAGTATGATGTCATGCTCCTCGATAAGGGAGCTCCAGTTTCTGTCGCACAGGTTCCTGGACAACCCTGCAATGTTCCATGACAAGATCTTCAGGTCACGCTTTGGCTTGCAGGGTTCATGGCCGATGGGTTCTCGATCAATTAAGTGGCTTGTAGCAGAGAGATGGCTCTCCTTGGGGACCTCCGGGGTTATCAGTGCAACTGCCTGGGTCCAATGAACTTGGTTGTGCAAGGGACATGGAAGGGAACCATGGCCCCCAGTGCTGCCTTCAACAATTGCGGCTGACCCATGTTGATGGGTTAAGGTACTTCTGTGTGTTTTTCTCGGTTGCTGTTACTTGGAGTAATCTTTCCCTACCTGCAGATCTTTATAGAATGGGTGAGCAGGCAGACCTTTGGGTGCATCCTCTTTGTTTGTTTGTCAGTAACCCCACCATGACCAGTTCTTATCTGACCCTGCGATTAACGGTGGTATTCTTTCAAGTGGTGTCGGAGGGTCGAAAAACGAATATTTGTTAGTCATCAACCCATGTTGAAGTGGAACTCTGCTAATCTGTTCCCCTTGCATGGGGTAGAAATAACTAAGGTCGCAGGTCCCAATTCCTCTATTATTGCTGCATGGCTGTTGGCTATAGACAAGTTGGGCAACAGAGGGATCTTTAAAGTTCACCAGGATACAATCTCCTTCAATATCTTTTAATCTTGTTCCCACCCAACTGACTCTTCGGACGTGGATGACCTGGTAGTTTACTGTGTAGGGCAGAGGTCTATTTTCTTTTAGCCAATATAAGGTCTTATTTTTTAGCTCATCGTATAACTCCCTTTTATTTGGTTTTAATTGTGGGACCCCAGTGAGAACTACCACATACGGTTGGCATCCTGGTGGGAGATGTGCATTGTAAGCCCTTTTGGGCTTTTGCGGAACAGTACTACAGTCAGATGTTTGGGCATTGATGTTATTGCGAGTGGCTGCAGATTGCGTTCCCTTTGTTGGATTAACAGGTGCCTTAGTTTCCAGGGTGGTAGGTTTTGATGTATGTTTAGTTTTACGTGGAGCCGGTTTTGGTGGATCAGCCGGTTTCGGTCTATCACTGGTTGTTGGGTTTTTCGGGGACTCCATACCTAGTCCTTCCTGCACAGTATTTGACCTACTCGAGGCCCCCTGCTTTTTTGAGTTCAAAGCCCTGTCTTTCATAGCTGGACAAGGTTGATGTGCTGGTCTAGGTGAAGTTGGACTTTTTTCCGATCTTACAGATTCTTGATCAATCTTTGAGTGAAGTTTTACCAGCGTTTTTAGGGCAAAAAAATTATCCAAGGATGTTTGTTCGAATTTGTCCAAACGGTCCATTAGCCTTTCCAGTTTTACTGTTACTGGCTGTAATAGTGATGTCATGAGGGAAAGAATTTCTTCCATCAACTTCCCTGATGCCGGTTTATCTACAGAGTTGTTGGCTGATTCAATAGTAACAACTGTGTCAGCATGATCTCTTGTTTGATTACGCTCCATGGGTTCACCATGCTCATTCCCGTTGTTCATAAGATGATTTGCTACTGTTTGGCTCTGGTCACCTACATTCATGAAGTTCTTACGTATTCTTTTTAGGGTTTTTAATCTATACGCTTTACGAGGGGTGACCGGTCTTTTCCTTTTAGCAGCTGTTCGCCCTGTCATCTTGGGAGGTGATTTGAGGGGATAGACTGGGGGAGCGTCATGTATCATTACTAAAGGTAAGGACAATGGTACTGAGGTTTGAGTGTTGTTTGTTTGAACGTTCGTAGGAATTTTTTGTAGGGGTGCCTGGTCAGATGTGATTTCATAAAAGTCACTAGCCCGTCGTGTATCGATGACACATGGTTGTGTATCACTAGGGATGGCAGCAGTATTAGAGTCGGCTGGTAAGAGGCTATTTGAGGGTGATTTAGCCTGTGCGAGGGACCCCATAGAGGATCGTTTATGAGCCAGGTATTCCCGTGACAGTCTGCGTTCTGCTAGTATGATCTCCTTTTCTACCACTGACACCGCACGGGTTATGAAGTTGTCCATAGTCCCTAACGTGGTATTTCCCCCCTTTCGTGAGCATCTGCCTGAGCGTGTTGCCATTGGTGATAATGCAGACATGAGCAACTCATTTTACAATTGACAGAAGGCTTACCGGGGTTGTTAGGGGGGTGGCCCGTCCCGGCCCCTGCTGGCCCCGGACGGCCACAGACGGCCCGCCCTTTGCCCGGGCTTCGCCCGGCGTCCCGCTTGCGTCCCGCAAGACGGGCTCTCGCTTGATGATATAGGCGAGGCGGTGGTGGGCGGGGCACTCAGGGGGGCGCTGACCAGATGTCAGGTGGTCACGCAGGGACTCCTGGGATAGTGAGTCCCTGCCGCGCTACCCCTGCAGCCTCCTCAGATGTTTGTTTCCCAAGATGTTACCTCGGGCAGCAGGCAGGATCCAAACTGGATAAGGTTGGTGGGACCACCCACAAAGTCAAGGCGGCGAAGCGGCTCCCGCGCAGCGGGAGCGGCAAGCAGTGGATGACAGGCTCCAAAGGACAGGAAAGTTCCACAGCGTCTCTGGCGTTTTCGTGGGACACACAGAGTAGGTAGGTCCGCTTCCTTTAATCAGACTGCCGGTGGTGGGCGGGGCACTCAGGGGGGCGCTGACCAGATGTCAGGTGGTCACGCAGGGACTCCTGGGATAGTGAGTCCCTGCCGCGCTACCCCTGCAGCCTCCTCAGATGTTTGTTTCCCACGATGTTACCTCGGGCAGCAGGCAGGATCCACACTGGATAAGGTTGGTGGGACCACCCACAAAGTCAAGGCGGCGAAGCGGCTCCCGCGCAGCGGGAGCGGCAAGCAGTGGATGACAGGCTCCAAAGGACAGGAAAGTTCCACAGCGTCTCTGGCGTTTTCGTGGGACACACAGAGTAGGTAGGTCCGCTTCCTTTAATCAGACTGCCGGTGGTGGGCGGGGCACTCAGGGGGGGCGCTGACCAGATGTCAGGTGGTCACGCAGGGACTCCTGGGATAGTGAGTCCCTGCCGCGCTACCCCTGCAGCCTCCTCAGATGTTTGTTTCCCACGATGTTACCTCGGGCAGCAGGCAGGATCCACACTGGATAAGGTTGGTGGGACCACCCACAAAGTCAAGGCGGCGAAGCGGCTCCCGCGCAGCGGGAGCGGCAAGCAGTGGATGACAGGCTCCAAAGGACAGGAAAGTTCCACAGCGTCTCTGGCGTTTTCGTGGGACTGGTAGTAGGATTCTTCTTGCCAACACTCCTAACCAGGAAGTGTTGACAGCCATCTTGTGACTCTGTAGAACCGAGGCACAAGAAAACAGTCAAATAAATATCAATAAAACAACAAAAGGGGGCAGGGTTGAAACACCCTGACCCCCTAGGCCTGCTCAGGGGGTCGCACAAGGACAACCAGGGCCCAAAAAAGCTATTTTTAAAATAATTTTGGTGGAATTCACGCTGGGGCCGCGAATCAAGCCGAAATTATAAAAAAAATGAAGCGGGGGCCTCTGCGATTGATTTAAATGAGGCCCCGGGTGGGCCAGGTCCAGGGGGCATTGCCCTATTCATAATTGGGGGGGCCCACGAGGCCTCCCGTAGCCCCGGGGACCACCACCCCTGGGGCTTTTCTTAAATTTTCATGGGGGCCCTGTGTCCCCCGGGGACCGCCACCTCCTCTGGGCTTTTTTTTTTTAACTATTAAACCTGATGTGTGGGCTCGAGCCCCCCTGCATGCCTGGGGACCGCCAATCAATCAATACATTTGTAGAGTGCGCTACTCACCCATGAGGGTCTCAAAGCGCTGGGGGGGGTGCTGCTACTGCTCGAAGAGCCAGTTCTTGAGTAACCTCCTGAAGGTTGGTAGGTCTTTGGTCTGCCGTAGGAGGATGGGGAGGGTGTTCCAGGATTTAGCAGCGAGGTAGGAGAAGGATCTGCTGCCGGTGATCGCTCTTCGGATGCGGGGGAAGGTAGCCAGGGTGTGGTCGTCGGAGCGGAGCTGGCGGTTCGGGGTGTAGAAGGTGAGTCATCTGTTGAGGTATGCTGGTCCGGTGTCATGGAGTGCCTTTTGTGCGTGGGTGAGGAGCCTGAAGATGATTCTCTTGTTGACGGGGAGCCAGTGCAGGTCTCTTAGGTGGGGTGTGATGTGGCTTTGGTGAAGGATGTCGAGGATCAGGCGTGCAGAGGATTTCTGTATGCATTGCAGTCTCGTCAGCAGCTTGGCCGGTGCACCCACGTATAGGGCATTTCTGTAGTCCAGCCTGCTGCTGATGAGGGCCTGGGTGACTGTTTTTCTTGTGTCGGTGGAGATCCACCTGTAGATCTTTCGGAGCATGTGGAGGGTGTTGAAATAGGAGGATGAAATGACGTTGACCTGCTTGGTCATGAAGAGTGTTGAGTCAAGGATGAATCCCAGGTTGCATGCGTGGTCGGTGGGTGTTGGTGCAGTTCCCAGGGCAGTCGGCCACCAGGAGTCGTCCCAGGCTGAGGTGGTGGAGCCGAGGATGAGGACCTCTGTCTTGTTTGAGTTCAGCTTCAGACGGCTGTTCTTCATCCATTCGGCGACAGCTTTCATTCATTCGTGGAGGTTAGTTTTGGCGGTGAGTGGATCAGGTGTGTGTCGTCGGCGTAGGAGATGATGTTGAGGTAGTGTAGTCTGGCGAAGTGGGTGAGCGGGGCCATGTAGATGTTGAACAATGTCGGGCTGAGGGATGATCCTTGGGGTACACCGAAGATGATCTTGGAGGCTTCTGATCGGAAAGGGGGAGCCCGACGCTCTGTGTTCTATCGCAGAAGAAGGAGATGGTCCAGTCCAGTGCTTTGCCCCGGACTCCTGCATTGTGGAGGTGAGTACGTAGGGTGTGGTGGCAGACAGAATTGAAGGTGGCTAACAGGTCCAGGAGGATGAGGGCCGTAGTTTTGCTGTTGTCCAGCAGGGCCCTCACGTCATCAGTGGCAGCGATAAGGGGCGTTTCGGTGCTGTGGTTGCTGCGTAACCCGGACTGGGATGGGTCCAGGGTCGGTCAGCTGTCTGTTGACGGTCTTCTCGATGACCTTCACCGGGAACGGAAGCAGGGAAATGGGCTAGAAGTTCTTAAGGGCCTCGGATCTGCCTTGGGTTTCTTCAGTAAGGTGTTGATCTCTGTGTGCTTCCAGCTCTCTAGGAAGGTTGCGGTCTCGAAGGAGATGTTGATGGCCTTTCGGAGATGGGGTGCGATGGTGGTGCTGGTCTTGTTGAAGACGTGGTGGACGGGTCTGACGGTGAGCCGGAGTGGATGGTGCTAATGAATTTGATAATGTTGTCGTCATTGATGTTAGTCCAGGAGAGTAGGGGGTCACTGTGGGTGGTGGTCGTGTGGCGTGAAATGTCGCTGGGTGCCATGGTGGTCTGGTTGTCGAAGCCTTTGTGGATGTCTGCGATTTTGCAGTGGAAGAAGGAGGCAAGGGAGTTGCACAGGTCTTGTGATGGTGGGATGTCGTTGGTGTTGGAGCTGGGGTTGGAGAGTTCCTTCACAATGTTGAAGAGCTCTTTGCTGTTGTGTGTGTTGTTTTCTAGGCGGTCCTTGAAGGAAATCTTTTTGGCAGATCTGATGAGGTGATGGTGTTGGCGCATGGTATTCTTGTGGGCTGTTTGGTTCTCCAGTGTCTGTTCGTGGTGCCATTTCCTCTTCAGTTTTTGGCAGTTTTGTTTGGAGGTCTGGAGGTCCGCGGTGAACCATCTGGCATTCTTGTTGGTGCGTCTGTTGTAGGGATTCTTGATTGGGGTGATGGTGTTGGCTCAGTCATCGATCCAGAGTCTGAGGTCTTTGGCGGCGTCTGGGTCGAGGAGGGTGGTGTTTAGCTGGTCTTCTGTGATTTTGCTCCAGCTGCGGCGGGGGATCTGCTGGGTGCATGGTGGGCTCCAGAAAGTGAAGTGGATGCAGCGAAGGTCGATCCAGTGGAGTTTGGTGGTGTGGCTGAAGGAGAAGTGGGAGCTAGCAGTGAAGATGCGGTCAAGCGGGTTGCCGGTGATATGGGTGGGCGTCGCACGAGCTGTCTGAGTCCGAGGTTGGCGAGGTTGGCGAGGTTGGCGATCATGGTGGTGGAGTTGGTGTTGTTTTTCTCGAGGTAAAAGTTCAGGTCTTCGAGGAGGATGTAGTCCGTGGAGGTGAGGGTGTGCGTGCTGAAGAGGTCGGCGATGGAGTCGCTGAACTGTGGCCAGGGTCCGGGGGGTCTGCAGATCAGGGATCCTCTGAGGGTGGTGTTGGGATCGGTGTAGATCAGAAAGTGCAGGTTTTTGGCGGTACTGAGGATGTCGTCGGAGTTGGTCGCGACCTTGTCGGTGGACTTGTGGATGATGGCGATCCCTCCTCCTACTCGATTGGTGGGGTCTCTGCGGGTGATCTTGTAGCCGTCCGGGAAGGCTATGGCGATGTCAGGTGCCGAGGAGTCGTTCATCCAGGTCTCCGTCAGGAAGGCGACGTCTGGGGAGGATGTGTCGAGCAGGTCCCAGAGTTCGACGCCGTGTTTGCGTGCGGAGCGGGTGTTCAAGAGTATGTATCTGAGGTGGTTGCGATCTGTCTTGTGGGGTGGCATGGAGGTTTGGATGCTGGTGAAGTTGCAGTTCCAGCAGTTGAAGGGTCCATGGGTACGCTTAGGTGCGGTCAGGAAGCAGGTGTAAGTTCGTCCGGCATTTAGTGTGTGGAGGGTGCTGTCATCATTGCAGACAGGGGCGTTGCGGCATTTGCGGGGACCAGGGGTTCTGGTGTTGGGAACGATCCAGGCACAGATGGGTGCAGAAGGGCTTGCCTTAGGCGCGCCTTCCGCGCTCCAGGGCACGGCCCGCAGCGGCTGTCATATAAGGGGAGGTGGAAGGGAGGAGCAGCTGGGAGGAGGGAGCGGGCGGTGAATTGGTGAGCAGGGAGGCGGGCCACAGGGACGCAGTGGTGGGAAAAAACGGGCGAGGACCTGCAGAGGAAACAAAAGGCAAAAAGGGTCCAACACAATACTAGGAGGAAAAACAGCAATTTAAGGCAAAACAACAAGACAAAGCAGTGCAAAAAAACAAGACAAAGCAATTCAAAAACAAGGGAGCAAACCTGGGCCTCGAACTCGCGACAAAGGCAGCAGCAGCGAGCTGAGACAAGGGCACAACAGGTGGTGCTGTTGCGGCGTGGGGAGCGACCTGCCTGGGAGCAGGGTCAAGGGTCGCTCCTGGCCCTGGGGACACCTCCCCAGGGCATTAAAAATTTTAATGTGGGGTCCGTTACAGATCACCAAACCTCGGGGACCACCACCTCCCCGGGGCTTTGCACACATTGGGATGGGGGCCGCCCGGCCCCCCTCCTGGAGCCCTTCATCGCCCTGGGGACAGTCACCCCCGAGGGCCGGCTCCAGCGGTGTACTGGGATGCCCAACCCTGGGATACTGTTGTTTGCTATGGTAGGGTGGGAGCTGTGCGGCTCCTGCCCTGTCATAGCAGACTCTGCTTTGGGTTTTGGAAGCGAGAGCAGGTTTCCTGCTCATGCTTACAAAATCCAAAGCAGATTGCTTTTCCACACGGGGAGCTGCATGTAAGCAGCTCCCAGTGTGGAAAACCAATGCCGGCTCCCGCTGGAGGCGGGGACGGTCCCTAACCATAAGGCCAGGTCCCGGGGTCCAAAATGGCCCGGGAGGAGGGAGGCAGTCCCCCTCCGCCGTTTTTTTTATTTAAAAAGAAAAAAAGTATATTTGGGCATGCCCCGGGGATGGGGTCCCTGGGGTGAATGTAAATTAATGGAAGTGGACAGGTTTATAAAAATAAAAATTGGAGTCCTGACCCTAGTGCGGCGCTCAGGGCGGCCCCCCGGTGTGAACGCGAGGGGTGCGGGGCTCCCAGTGCAGTCCCCTGGTTTTAATGCAAGGGGTGCACGGCTCTCAGCGTGGCACCATGGTGTGAACGCGAGGTGTGCGCAGCTCCCAGGGCGGCCCCATGGTGTGAACGCGAGGGGTGCGTGCTGCTCAGCACAGCCCCCAGTGTGAACGCAATGGGTGCGCGACTCCAAGCAAAAATAATTATGATTTTTTCAAATATAAACCTTGGTTATATGTTGGGTTATTGGGTAGCTCTAAAAAGAGACCTTGTGTTTATTATGAGTTCCTTACAGCTACATGTAAGTGCGGATGCAGAGCTTTAGGTTGTTGAGAAACACTCTGTTCCCTTCATCCGTGAAGTGTACTCCGTCACTCCTGTAGATGTCCTCCATATGGAAAAGTAGATTGTTTGTTATATATGGAGCCCCCTTCTATGGTCTCTGAGGTAAGCAGAAACAGCTTTATTGACATTTTTCTAGCTTTCTCAATCTGAGGACAAAATTGATTGGACCACTTCCATTTCTGTCTTTGGCATATGTTAGAATATACAAAGGCAGTTTGAGGGAAAAGCAACATCAATTCTGCAAAGGTGTCCTTCTTTAGCATTTCCAGACCTACCCCAGTCAATCTGCCTAGGTCATTGCCACCACAGTGCACAATTATGAGGTCAGGGGGTTGGAGATGCAAAAAGGTTTTAACCAAAGGCATCATGCCACTTTGATCTTATCTGTCCAATCCATGTAATGTCTACATTTTGCAAAGCTAGGTCTTTCAATACCTCTGTGTTCAGCATACCTTTTGCACCAGATTACATAGCTGTGCCCAACAATCCACGCAGAAAGCATCTTGAAGGGATGTCTGTAGGTAATCAAAAGATGTCTGTAGCTGCAGTAGTCAGTTGGTAGAATGAGAGGTATCAAAAAATGGTGGAGAAGATGCTGTTTTTGAGAAAGAAGAGAATTGATTGGCTGTTTAAGATCATTGTATATTCAGAAATAGGGTGCGTTTTACTATCTTTAAAAAGCAAGTTTCTTATTGGTTAGTAAAAAATGTTTGAAAATAACGTAGAAAGGATAAGGTCATGTTCTGCAAAGGCAACCACACCTGCTGTTTCCATTTGCAACTTTGTATGGTGAACTAAAAAATGAGATGAACTTGTGGCCTGGCAGTTAATTTGAATGTTGCATGAGCTTTTGCTATGGAAACTGGCATTAAGCAGAAGGGGTAAATAAGGCAGTTCATAAGAGTTATTATCTGTGACCAATGGAAATGTGTTTTACAATTTGAAAAATTCTAGGCAGCAATGTCATTTGTTTCTTTTATGTTTTTTTAATGAAAAAAGAGAGGGAACATTGCCATTACTGGGTTTACCTTGCTGAGGCTGGTATATTATATTGACTGTGTGTAAAAGAAAATCATGTCTGAGTGTGTGAGATTTTTTATTCAACAGATTTATTTGCAAGGTGAGTTATAAGTTTTTGAGGTTTATTGAAAAAAGATTTGACATTCTAAAATTGTGTTGTTTGAAATATATTATTAAATGTAGAGATGTATATTGGAATTAGTTTCATTGTGGTTGAATCTTCTTTAAAAAAGACCAAGTACAGTAATAGGTGTATTTTTTAAGATGATTACTGATGTTATTAATTAAACTTCTTTTTTAAGTGTCTTCAAAGGTATAGTTGAATGATACCAAATATTTCTTTACATTGTTGGATGAAGATGCAGTACAAATGTGCAGTTTGAAAGAGGTTCATATGAGGTGTAGTTTATTAGCCTTAACTTTTTATTCTCTCTACAAAAGGAATGGTTGAATGATATTGCATAATTATAGATACTTTGGTAAAGATGCAGCGTAATTGTGCTGTTTGAAAGATGATTATATAAGTTGTAAATAATTAGGTTTCTGGTATTAGTTTTTACAGAAGGTAAAGTTAAATGATGCCATATGTTTTAAATAAGGTATTGTTAATTATGCTTTTTTTGTAGTCTAAGCAAAGGGATGGTTGAATGATGCCACATAATTTTAGATACAAAGGTGAAGATGTATAATAAAAGTGTGGTTTTAGAAATGCTCATAAAAGGTGTTGTTAATTAGTCTTCTTTCTTAAGTGTGTTGAGAGGTATAGGTTTATGATGTCACATATTTGTAGATTGAATGGTCAAGATGTAGCTCAAAAGTAAACCACAAAATATTACTCTTTCTGGTGTGTTGTAGTTATCTACTTAACTAGATAGTATGTAATGACTCATCTATGTGTTCAGATTGTATTTACATAGTTGTATGTTTATTTACTGAATTATTGAAAGGTGCCTGACTGATTACAGGAGTGCAAAGGTAGTGAATATGTGATTTTATAAGTAAACGAGAAATGATTTACTGATTCTATGTTGTGCAATCACCCAGTTAGCATCCAAGCACTACCCATTCATTCAGGCAATGACTCATGCACTAACTTGTGCAATGGTAAAATCTCCAGAGCACTACACATGCAGTCCAACAATCCCCCTGTCACTCCCTGTGTACTCTTCCAATCACTCCGCCAGCACCATATAGTTATGTAATCACTGTGCCAAAACCCAAGCACTTATAAATTCACCATGCCCTCTCCTTGCAGTACTCTAATCATCCAGTCAATAACCATGCACTCATGCAATGATTCAGGAACTAACACATGCACTGCTACAATCCTTGTTCACTACCCATGCAGTTCTCTAACCACCTACACACTTGTCATTCGCTATTTCAATTCCCCTGGTAGTACCCATGCAGTCCAGCAATCACCCTCTCACTTCCTGTGCACTTCTCCAGTCACCCAGCCACTACCATGTAGTAATCCAAACACTCCGTCAATACCCAAGCACTTATCAATTCACTACGCACTCTCCTTGCAGTACTCTAATCATCTACTCAGTACCCATGTACTCATTCAATGACCCAGTCACTAACACATGCACTGCTGCAATCTCTTGAGGACTACCTATGCAGTCCAGTAATCACCCAGCCAATCGTATGTCCTTATCCAATTACTGCACCAAAACCCAAGTACTTATAAATTCACCATGCACTCTCCTCGCAGTACTCTAATTATCCAGTCACTACCCAGTGAGTCATGCAATGATCCAGCCACTAACACATGCACAGCTACAATCTATATGTACTACTCATGCAGTCCTCCAACCACCTACACACTTCTCATTTGCTCTATCAATTCCCGTGGTAGTACCCATGCAGTCCAGCAATCACCCTGTCACTCCCTGTGCACTCCTCCAGTCACCCTGCCACTACTATGTATTAATCCAAACACTCAACCAATCCCGAAGCACTTATAAATTCACTCAGGCACTCTCCTTGCAGTATTCTAATCTTTCAGTCAGTAGCTATGTACTCCTGTGATGATCCAGGCACTAACTGATCACTGTTATAATCCCCTATGCACTACCCATGCAGTCCTGTAACCACTTTTACACTTCTCATTTGCTCCTTCAATTCCGCAGGTAGTACCCATGCAGTCCTGCAATCACACTGTCACTCCCTGTGCACTCCTCCAGTCACCCAGCCACTACCATGTACTAATCCAAACACTCCGCCAATACCCAAGCAAGTATAAATTCACCATGCCTTCTCCTTGCACTACTCTAATAATCCAGTCATTGCCTATGTACTCATGCAATGATCCAGGCACTAACACATGCAGTGCTACAATAGCTGTGTACTACCCATACAGTCCTGCAACCACCAACACACTTTTCATTCGCTCTTTCAGTTCCCCTGGTAGTACCCATGCAGTCTAGCAATCACCCTGTCACTCCCTGTGCAGTCCTCCAGTCACCCAGCCATTGCCATGTAATAATCCAAACACTCTGCCAATACCCAAGCACTTACAAATTCACTCAGGCACTCTCCTTGCAGTATTCTAATCTTTCAGTCAGTAGGTATGTACTCATGCAATGATCTAGACACTAACTGATCACTGTTATAATCTACTATGCACTACCCATACAGCCCTGTATCCACTTACACACTTCTCATTTGCTCCTTCAATTCCCCAGGTAGTACCCATGCATTCCTTCAATCACACTGGCATTCCCTGCACACTCCTCCAGTAAGCCTGCCACTATCCTTTAGTATTCCAAGCACTCCTCTAATACCCAAGCACTTATAAGTTCACCACACACTCTCTTTCCACTACTCTAATTATCCACTCTGTACCCATGTACTCATGCAATGACCCAGTCACTAACACATGCACTGCTGCAAATCCTTGAGTATTACCTATGCATTCTAATAATCTCCCTGGTACTACCTATGCAGTCCTCCATTCATCTAGTCAATTCTATGTTCTTATCCAATCAATGCGCCAAAACCCAAACACTTATAAATTCACCATGCACTCTCCTCGGACCACTGTAATCATGCGGTCACTATACATGCATGCATGCAATCGCCGTGGCATTAACTCATGCAGTGCTAAAATACCAAGAGCACTACCCATGTAGTCACCTAAACACTACTCATTCACTCCTACAATTATCCAGGTAGTATCTGTGTAGTGTAGCAAACAAATTATGATTTGAAAACAAAGTATTTAATTGGTATTTATGTAGAACGTGTTTGTTTTAGCGCACCCAAACCAACGGACCACGCACGCAACCTGCGCTTCATCCTGTACTCCTCCCTCTCGATGATTAGACAAGTCAACGCCGTCTCGTCCTCGTGCTTCAACATCCTACGCATGCTCCGGAAGATCTTCCGATGGATCCCCACCGAAACCAGGAAGACGGTCACACAGGCACTCGTCACCAGCAGACCGGACTACGGAAACACCGTCTACACCGGAACCACAGCCAAACTACAGAAGAGACTCCAACGCATCCAGACGCCTCTGCACGACTCATCCTGGACATCCCCCGTCACAGCCACATCTCCAGACACCTCAGAGACCTCCACTGGCTCCCCGTCAACATGAGAATCACGTTCCGACTCCTCACCCACGCACACAAGGCCCTCCACGACCTGGGCCCGAGGTACCTCAACAACCGCCTGACCTTCTACACTCCCACCGGCCAGCTTCGTTCGACCAGCCACACCCTCGCAGCCGTTCCACGCATCCGAAGAGCCACCATGGGAGGAAGATCCTTCTCCTATCTGGCAGCCAAGACATGGAACTCCCTCGCCATCCACCTCCGTCAGACCCAAGACCACCTCTCCTTCAGGAAGCAACTCAAGACCTGGCTGTTCGAGCAGTAGCAGACCCCCCTCCCCAAGCGCCTTGAGACCCTCCGGGTGAGTAGCGCGCTATATAAATTTCATGATTGATTGATTGATTGACTGATTGATTGATTGTTTTGGAATAGAATATTATTATTATTAAGGGAAGCTTATAAAGCGCTTGGTTACGCTAAGAAGCGTGTCCCCGCGCTACAACTGAAGTATATTTCTATACAGGTATATTAATAATAATACATTATTTTTAAATTTCGTTACAGATATTCTTCAACATCATTAACAAAGACTTACCATAACCAAAAAAACAGTAAAGAAGCAACTAGAAAAACATATTATTTAAAGAAACAATTAGATAAACTACAACATGTGGAAAAAAAGAAAAAGTCTTGCAGTAAGAGAAAAAAATAATTTATTAAAAGACTTTCAAGGACTAGAAACAGTTTGAACAATATAAAAAATACAACGAATACTTCAAGAACAAAGAAGAATGAAATGAAAAAAGGAGAAATTAATGGCAAATCATGTTCTGAAAAAACAATCTATGGCAAAAGAAGAAAAAATCTATTTGATGAAATAAGGAAAAAAATGTTACTCAATAGAGTAGTATTACATTTATTGAACGTTAACAAGAAATAAAAAAAAAGATCAGCATTTTATAAAAAGAAGAAACAGATTGAAACTATTGTTGAAAAGGCTTTTGAATCGAAAAGGATATTGTTCATTTTAGTTTTGAACAGAATTTGATCACTAGATGAGCCAATATGTTTTATGAAAGACAAAAGTAAAAAGAAGAGACTAATTTACTGCACTAACTTTTTGATATTTTTTGGGGTGAATGGAAGCACAATTCAAGTTCAGAGCCTTTTTTTTAATGAAGAGAGCTATTTTCAAACCAATACATTAGTACACGCAATTGATACCAGTGGTCGTGCTTATAAAGTGAAGAACGGTTGTACAATTGAGAAAGAAAAGATGGTTCCTAGAAGTGATAGCTGATGAAGTTCTAGGGAGACGTACTAAAGCCCCAGTGTATAATTGGGATTGTCGTGGTATTTGTAGTATACAACAGGGGTCTACTGATATTTTACAAAATTTCTTGCGAGCATACAGTAAAAAAGTGTTAAACAAAAGAGTAAGATGCTGCAAGGACTAGATACTTGCAAAGTGAGAAAAAATACTGATTTACAAGGTCATTCTCTGGATTGTCTGTCTAGAAAAGTGTGTCAAAGTGTTTTTCATCATTTGAGAATGTTAGCAGTACATCACTCTCAAGTGCGGAAGTTAGTAAGAAGATTGTACTATGCAAAAAGTCCAGCAATAATTTTAAGTGATTTTAATAGTGCTATTTTGCATGGGTCAGTATCAGATGTAAAAAAAGTTTGTGATTAAATAGAGTTTCGTTACTTAGGTCATGAACAAGAGTGTGGAGAAAGTGAGACATTGATAAAAGTAGGTGTTCAAGAAGATATGAATGATAGTAGTACTAAGAAGTTTGAAGAAGAAATTACAAAATTTAAGGTAATTTGTTGTGAAAGACCAAACTATGGGGTCGATTAGGATGGCGGACAGAAACGTGTTCCGTCCGCCATGGTTGCGGGAAAAATACTCCCGACTGCTCCGCGGATGATCCGCGGTAGCGATTAGGATATAACCGACAGCAAACACCGACCGCGGTGGACGGATTACATCAAACACCGACCACGGCGGACGGATCGCATGAAAGACCGCCACAGGTGGACGGTACAACATAAATTCCCTCGGCCGCGGACGCAAACACCGCGGAAACAGGGCCAACCGCCAGACGACCTGCGGAGGGTCCGGCCGCACGATTAGGATAACCCCGCAATCCCAACGGAACTCATCAGCTCCCACAACCGCCGCGGAATCATCGGAAAACGGAGCATGACTGCGGAAGGACCAAACGAACATCACCCCTGCCGTCAAACCATTTCTAAAATGGCGGACGGAAGTAAATATAAAACACACAAAACAGGACACCCACCCACCTGAAACACCTATCACCAACAACTACCCGCCCCAGGGCCCCCCCCCAACACAAACAAGAGCACCCAAGTCACCACACCCACAGAACACCTGAATGCCAACAACCATTGGGACACAAGAACCACACAGAGTATAAAAGGAATCCCTCCCATTACCACAATCCTTTGCATCATAGCACACCTTTATGAAAGAGGCAGAATACCACAAACAGCAGAGACACACACACACACATAGAACCTGCACACCAGCGCACCCACCACACAAACCCCCACAACACCATCCCTACATACCACACACCTGCACACCCCACACCACCCACACCTTGCACATCATGGCACCCAAGAAAAACCCCAAGTTCACAGACACTGAGTTGAAGGTCATGGTGAATGAAATCATCCGTGTCGAACCACATCTATTCGGCAACCTAGTCCAGCAGACCACCATGGCAACCAAAACCAACATGTGGAACAGGATAGTGACCAGAGTGAATGCTTCAGGGACCGTGCCACGCACCAAACACGAGATCCAGAGGTGGTGGCACAACCTCAAGGCAAAGGTGAAAGGCATCAGGGCCAAGAACCACCTGCGGGCACACCACACTGCTGGCGGCACTCCCCCAGAGCCCATACCATTTTCAGAATGGGAGGAGAAGGTGCTGGGCATACTGCACCCTGAGAGCCTGGAAGGAATAGAAGAGTGACTTGAGGCCGGTAAGTACAAACCAATGACCACTATCACACAGCACTACAACTCCCAACAGGCCCCCATGTTCACAGGGAGGGTGGGGGGGGGGGGTAGGTCCAGCACTATAACTCCCAACAGGCCCCCATGTACACAGGGAGGGTGGGGGAGGGTGTGGGTCCAGCACTACAACTCCCAACAGGCCCCCATGTTCACAGGGAGGGTTGGGTTTTGGGGGAGATTGGTCCAGCACTACAACTCCCAACAGGCCCCCATGTTCACAGGGAGGGTTGGGTTTGGGGGGAAAGGTCCAGCACTACAACTCCCAACCCGCCCCCATGTTCACAGGGAGGGTGGGGGGTGCTAGGTCCAGCACTACAACTCCCTCAGGCCCCCATGTTCACAGGGAGGGTGGTGGTGGGTGGGGGGGTTGGTTAAGCACTACGACTCCCAACAGGCCCCCATATTCACAGGGAGGGTGGGAGGGTGTGGGTCCAGCACTACAACTCCCAACAGGCCCCCATGTTCACAGGGAGGGTGGTTTTGGTCCAGCACTACGACTCCCAACAGGCCCCCATGTTCACAGGGAGTGTGGTGGTGGGTGGGGGGGTTGGTCCAGCACTACGACTCCCAACAGGCCCCCATGTTCACAGGGAGGGTGGGGGAGGATGGGGTTGGTCCAGCACTACGACTCCCAACAGGCCCCCATGTTTACAGGGAGTGTGGGGTTTGGGGGGGGTTGGTCCAGCACTACGACTCACAACAGGCCCCCATGTTCACAGGGAGGGTGGGGGGTGATAGGTGCAGCACTACAACTCCCAACAGGCCCCCATGTTCACAGGGAGGGTTGTTTTGGTCCAGCACTACGGCTCCCAACAGGCCCCCATGTTCACAGGGAGTGTGGTGGTGGGTGGGGGGGTTGGTCCAGCACTACGACTCCCAACAGGCCCCCATGTTCACAGGGAGGGTGGGGGAGGTGGGGGGTTGGTCCAGCACTACGACTTCCAACAGGCCCCCATGTTTACAGGGAGTGTGGGGTTTGGGGGGGTTGGTCCAGCACCACGACTCACAACAGGCCCCCATGTTCACAGGGAGAGTGGGGGGTGATAGGTGCAGCACTACAACTCCCAACAGGCCCCCATGTTCACAGGGAGGGTGGGGGAGGGTGTGGGTCCAGCTCTACAACTCCCAACAGGCCCCCACGTCTACAGGGAGGGTGGGGTTTGGGGGGGATTGGTCTAGCACTACAACTCCCAACAGGCCCCCATGGTCACAGGGACGGTGGAGGAGTGTGTTGGGGGTAGGTCCAGAACTACAACTCCCAACAGGCTCCCATGTTCACAGGGAGGGTGGGGGAGGGTGTGGGTCCAGCACTACAACTCACAACAGGCCCCCACGTCTACAGGGAGGGTGAGGTTTGGGGGGGATTGGTCCAGCACTACAACTCCCAACAGGCCCCCATGTTCACAGGGAGGGGTGGGTTTGGGGGGGGGGTGGATTGGTCCAGCACTACAACTCCCAACAGGCCCCCATGTTCACAGGGAGGGTTGGGTTTGGGGGGGATTGGTCCAGCACTACAACTCCCAACAGGCCCCCATGTTCACAGGGAGGGTGGTGGTGGGTGGGGAGGTTGGTCCAACACTACGACTCCCAACAGGCCCCCATGTTCACAGGGAGGGTCGGCATGGGGGGGGAGGGTGTGGGTCCAGCACTACAACTCCCAACAGGCCCCCATGTCCCGTCCCAGAGCAAGATGGAGTCCGCCTACCATGTGCTGACCACTGCATCTCCCTTTTCAAACTCATATGTAGGTAGCCATCTTCACAGGGGCACCATCCAATAGCAGGACAGGCCCACACATATCCAAGTATTGTCTCCCCACCTCCCCACCACCATAATGCCCAGTACTGTCTAACACACCAATTTGATGACACCAACAACCATGTCCTCATTCCCTACAAAATAGAAATGTAACAACAACAAACCTGTCAGGTCCACAGCATTGATTTCTATATTCTTGTCCCTCAGGTGACCGAGACTTGACAGGAGAAACCAGCAGCCGCCAGCACCAGTCGCCCCCCTCATAGCATGGACTCTCAGGTGATGATTCGGTGGACACCTCGGGTGCGGAGGACGATGCCGGCCCAACTACACTCCCAGGGCCATCAGGCTCACAGGACATCCCTGTCTCCACCGCCATCAACACTGGACCAACAGCAACTACTGCCACTGTGACCTGTGCAGCTACCACCACCACCACCACCACCACTCCTGCCACTGCCATCCTGCCTGACCCATCGGACAATGAGGGACCATCAAAGTCACAGGCTAGCAGGGAGAGTGGACGGGTGAGGACACAGGTGACGGCCCAGGTCACAAACAGAAGTGCAGCTGCAATGCGAGGCCGTGAACAACACCCAGCCCATCCTGGGACAGAGACACTGGACGCCATCGCCAGAGTGGAAGCCTCCTACGAGCGGTCTTAGGCACAGGGCGATCGTGCCCACCAAGATTCCATAGACACCTGCCAGCTGTTGCGGTCCGTGGACACCCATTTGGGACAAATAGTTGACATCATGGGGCAGCAAACAGCCCTTTGGAGGGAGTGGTTATCCCGCACCACACCACCTCCCCTTCCCCCAAGTGGCCAGCGGGATAGGGCATCAACACCACCTCCCCCTCCCCCAAGTGGCCAGCAGGACAGGCCACCAACACCACCTCCCCCTCCCAAAAGTAGCCAGCGGGACAAGCCACCAACACCACCTCCCCCTCCCCCAAGTGGCCAGCGGGACAGGGCACCAACACTACCGCCACCATCACCTAAGGCCACTGACAGGGAGGTTGTCCCAGAACAACAGCTGGCACCGCTCCGGCTCCAAGACGGAAGGGCCGTCCGAGGCTGGATCCAGCTCACAGCAGTGGCAATGCACCATCCACCCGCTCAAAGAGGGGCCGCCACTGACTTCACCCTTCCCTGAGCCTGGCATTCCCTCTGCGAACTATCTTGCACCACAATGCCAAGCATTGGCACACATCTGTTGGACTAGGTGTACATCGCACAATGTGGTTTCCCCACGGTGTTTTCATCTGGTATGACCTTAAACTCTCACTTCCCCACCAACACCTATTTGTAAATATGCACAAACAGTAATCCACACCCTGTAAAGAAACACCACGTAAACACTCAATGCTGTGTGACCTCCATGTTTCAATCAAAGGTTCGTTTTAGTACTTGTCATTACCAGGTGCAGGTATCAATGTACTTGACAATCACGTTTCTGTGGGAGTGACCTAGGGATAATGAGAGAACAGCAAGCATAGGTCAGGAAACTGAATCACAACCATCACACCACACCATACAGCAACATCCCACAAACCACACTCATCACAAATTAGGCGGATCACAGGACACACATCAGGGAACATTGGACGTACACCATCTCCCACACCTATTTGCAAACAGAACATACCAGAAAAGGCACTATCCACACACCACATCCACACATCACCAGCGAACATACATCACGCTTTGAACACCAGCACAAGAGGTAGTTACTCACATTCAAGTAAAGTAGCGAGCAATGAGCTGACGCCTCTGGTCCACACCTTCTTCCTCCCCACTATCCTCATCACTGGACATGGGTGGTATGAGAGGCAGAGCAACCTGTTGGTCTGCAGGGTCCATGATCAGTACAATGTTATTGCGTAAGGCCAGGTTGTGGAGCATGCAGCAGGCAACCATGATTTTGCATACTTTTCCGGGTGAGTATGGCAGGGCCCCTCCGGTTTTATCAAGGCAGCGAAACTTAGACTTCAGCAGTCCAAATGTACGTTCCACCACCCTATGTGTCATCCCATGGGACTCATTGTAGCACATTTCTCCCGGGGTAGTTGGATTCCGTAGGGGACTCAGCAGCCACGGTCTGTTTGGGTACATAGAGTCGCCTAGGTGGGGGGATGACAGACACATACATCATTACCAGGATTGGTGGTAATAGCATGGCACACATACAACACAGTAGTCATCACAGCACACTCACCTACAAGCCACGCACGTTCTTGATGCAAATTAGCCATCAGTTGGGGGACAATGCTGCTCCGCAGGATGTGGGAGTCATTTGCGGACCCTGGAAACCTTGCACACACATGGGAGATGATGTTTTCAGCCAGGCACACCACTTGCACATTTATAGAGTGGTAGTGCTTCCTATTACGATAGACGCCTTCACGTGCCTGGGGTGGAATCAAACCAATATGTGTGCAATCAATGGCACCCACTACGTGTGGGATCTGGGCCAGGGCATAAAAGTCACCCTTCACTGAAGCCAGCTCTGCCGGACGTGGGAAATGGATGTAATCATCCTTGTAAGACATCATGGCATCCAGCAGTACCATGCTGAACATGGATTGGGACATCCCCCCGGCATGTCCAACTGTGTACTGAAAAGTGCCAGTTGCAAAGAAGTGAAGTGCCGCCATCACCTTTGCTGTGGGTGTAATTGCTCCTGGATATGGCCTGCGTGGCTGCAGATGAGGTGACAATTGGCCTACAAGGTCCTGCAACCTCAGTCTGTCCAGCCGGAATTTGCGGATTACCTCCTCTTCAACCATGTCCTCCAGCAAAGTGTATGGTCGATGCACATTTGGAGCCCTCCTGTGTCGGAGTAGATGGGAGCAGATGTCAATTGACCAACAACGCACATCTGGGCCACACCATCCCATCTTGACCAACACAATACAAATTATACATGTTGCAGACACTGATTGTATGTGTGACGTGACCAAAATATAAGGCACTACAGCTGACTACACACACAATGTACATCCACAAACAACATCCGGTGTGCAAAAATGTTGAATGTTATGTGCAGACATGTTGAAAGGACTGCCAACATAACATGACTGATTGCCCAAGTATGGAGAAGCGTCCCCACAGACATACCTTGACGTGCACACACAATACGAACATGGCCACACCCTCATTGTCATCATGCACCCATGACCCCACCTACAATGCTCTGCAACCTCACATGACAGGCATGGGCATACAACAAGCGACACACAGACGCATACCCAGTATGCATGTATACCACCATCAATGCGACTTGCACACACAAGCCACACACTCACAACAGCTTCTGGATGTGGGTACACAGCCGTGATGTACTGTGTAGATGTGTCAATAGAAACTTGTGACCTCAAAACCAAGATGTAAACACATAGCCATGCACATCTGACGCAACTAATGTAAGGTTAAAATCACTGGCCTATGTTCAACACTGGTAAGGTCAATAGTATGGCCACACATGTCAACAATGGATATAACTGATACACATGTACACGTGCCATTGACATGACATAATGATAACTGACGCTTTCCGGACATGTCCTGACACACATGTACAACTATGAACATTACATGTGTGCGGAGACATGCATTGTGTTTACACACGACATTCGGGTACGCCTTCCCCAACACATAAGATGATCCTTGACACTGCAATAGTGCATTACATTTGCTGAGTTGACAAGGATCATCACGGTCACACCCCGCAAACCGCATGTGCGCACTACCAAAACGGTGCATCATTTGAAAATCATCACTCACTGGCATCGCAATGGCGGAGCACGCATTCCGCGTGGGCGGGGCAGGCTAACACATACATTTGAATGGAAAAGTCGAAATGCCAGTTAGTATCCCCCCTTACAGTCACATAGCAGCACCCACCGCAGCCTGCCGGGCCTGGCCGCTCACCCACCGCCGGGTGCGGGTAGTGGGTGACCGCCGGGTGCGGGCGGTAGGTGACCGCAGGGTGCGGGCGGTGGTTAACCGCCCTGTGTAGTGATATCAGCCTGGCATGGTTGCCCCTGGCCGTTCACCCACTGCCGGATGAGGGCGGTAGGTGACCGCGTGGTGCAGGCGGTGGTTAACCGCCCTGTATAGTGATATCAGCCTGGCATGGTTGACCCCGGCCGCTCACCCACAGCCGGATGCGGACGGTGGGTGACCGCGGGGTGCGGGCGGTGGGTGAGCGGCAAGGGGCAACCATGCCAGGCTGATATCACTACACAGGGCGGTCAGCCACCGCCTGCATCCGGCGGTCACCCACCGCCCGCACACCACGGTCACCCACCTCCCGCACCCCGCGATCACCCACCACCTGCACTTGGCGGTCACCCACTGCCCGCACCTGGCAGTGAGAGAGCGGCCAGGGGCAACCATGCCAGGCTGATATCACTACACAGGGCGGTCAGCCACTGCCTGCATCCGGCAGTCACCCACCGCCCGCACCCGGCGGTGGGAGAGCGGCCAGGGGCAACCATGCCAGGCTGATATCACTACACAGGGCGGTCAGCCACCACCTGCATCCGGCGGTGACCCACCACCCGCACCCCACAGTCACCCACCGCCCGCACCCCACGGTCACCCACTGGCTGCACCCGGCAGTCACCCACCGCCCGCACCCGGCAGTGGGTGAGCACCCAGGGGCAACCATGCCAGGCTGATATCACTACACAGGGCGGTCAGCCACCACCTGCATCCGACGGTCACCCACTGCCCGCAGTCACCCGCACCCCGCGGTCACCCACCACCCGCACCCCGCGGTCACCCATCGTCCGCACCCGGCGGTGGGTGAGCAGCCAGGCCCGGCGGTCTGCGGTGGGTGCTGCAATGTGACTGTAAGGGGGGTACCAACTGCCATTCCCACTTGCACATTCAAATGTATGTGTTAGGCTGCCCCGCCCCCGCGGAATGCGTGCTACGCCATTGTGACGCCAGTGAGTGTTGAATTTCAAATGATGCCCCATCGCGGTAGCGAGCATATGCTGTTGCCGGTGTGTGACCGTGGCGGTCCTTGAACATGTAGCCAAAGGAAACAGGTAACGCGGGGCGCGTAAGTGATTTCAAAAAATAGCAGAAGCCGTGCACCGCCACAGCAGGGCCAGTCATTGGCTCTTTTTGAAAGAGGCAGCCCGGGAAAACCAATTGCTGCAAGACGTGTGCCACTGATATCAGCTCAGGGCCCTATATATGTGTGAATCTCTGTAGCACACATCCACTGCTTCCAGCCACTGCTGCCTGCACCCATCACCTCTACCTGCTGATGCTGACCAATCCACCAACTGCTGCCTGCACCCATCACCTCTACCTGCTGCTGCTGACCAATCCACCAACTGCTGCCTGCACCCATCTCGTCTACCTGCTGCTGCTGACCAATCCTCCAACTGCTGCTGTTGTGCCACAGTCCGGGACCCTGCCATGTTGAGAGTGCAAGAGATACGGTCTCGTCCCTTCACCGCAGCGGAGCTGGATGTTCTTGTGGATGGTGTGCTCCGCCACTATGACCGGCTCTACGGTGCCCCCGGACAGGTGGTAAGTGCAGTGGGGGACATGTTGGTGTGCATGAGGTGGTCACTGACTCCTGGCTTCTGCAATCTTGGCGGTGTGCTGTGGGACCTTCACATGTGCTGTACTGTGCATGGCTGCTGAAGGATACATGTTGCTCCTATCTGTGTGAATGTCCAAATGTCCACTGACTTTCCCCTTTTGTCTCCCATCATGGTAGGTCAAGCTGCACCTTCGCAAGGCCGTGTGGAGGACCATAGCACGTGATGTACGGGCAGTGGGGGTGGGGGTGTGCAATAGGCGACACACACACTGCCACAAGCGCTGGGACGACATCTCCAGGCTCAGCAAGAATGTTGCGGAGATGACACTGGGGCAGATTCCACGTTCAACCCGGCTTGCACGACGCACCATGACTCCTCTGATGCTCCGTATCATTGCAGTGACGCATCCTAACTTGTCCGCCCGGTTGAGAGGAAATCAGCAGCAAACTAGCGGTAAGCACACTGAATGTGTTTGTGACTTGTGAGTGCATACATGTATTGATGACAGGCACAGTAGTGACATCCGTGGTGTGTATGTTGTGCTGTTGGTGTCATTATTGGAGTGTGCGTTGGCATCCATGTCAGCCAGGTGGACATACCAGTTGCATTGTAATGCAGGGTCCCAGGACATGCCCTTGAGGTCTGTGTTCTTATGGCAACACATGTGTGGTGGTCTGCATGCACTTGCCCTGTTTGTTAGAAGTACATGTTTCACAGGCACCCCCGGTTCTTTGACATGAGGATGTCTGGTAGGGGTGGTTCTTGTGCAGGATGGGGCTACATGTTGGGCAGCAGTCAAGGTGTTTTGTTTTTGCAATTTGCAGTACGTGAGTGTGGCACTTACGTATACCTCTTTTCTCTCTTTCAGATTTGGCCGAGGGCACTGACCCACAAACGACAGAGCTCAGTGGTGGCAATGCATTAGAATCCGAAATCACACACACACACACTGAGACTGAAGAGAGCAGCCCAGGAGAGGGGGACAGGACTTTCCCTGAGGACTCACATGTAGAGACACCATCGTCCTCATCTTCAGACGGTGTTGGTGAGTCAACACTGTTGGTAGACACAGGGAGTGGGCAATCTACACCTTCAGTCGGTACACAGCACACAGGGCCAACACTGCCAACAACAGTAACAAGTACTGCTAGTGCTCGCCACACTAAGGGTAGCAGAGTGGCCTTCGGTGTAGGCACCGCTGCCCCTGCCCCTGTGACACAAAAAGCCCTTTGTGCTGAGGCGGTTGATCTGCTGCGACAGCTGTGTGTAGGGCAGACCAACATGATCAATGCATTCCTAGACCACGATAGGAAGTTGGGGCAGGTGGTGGCATTCATGGAGGGGATGCATGGCGATGTTGCTGGTCTCCACAGAACAGTTCAGTCGTTATCCAACACAGTGTCTGCAGCCATTCAAAAGTCGCAGGGACAAGGTTCTACTTCAGTTCCCCCATCCACACCACTTGATGGCTCAGCGGAGAGTGACATTTCTGAGCAGGGCTCATTTTCGGGATATTGCACTAGAAGCAGCCACAGGCAGCAAGGCAGGGCACGGAGGGCACAGACACCATCCCCTAGGACAGGGAAATCTTTCAAGGACCACGAAATGAAATGAAATGAAATGAATGAAACTTATATAGCGCACGACTTACCCTGGGGCATCTCAGCGCTTGCTTAGGGAACCCGTCCTGGTATTCCCCTGTGAAATAACCCTGGCAGGGTATCCACAAGGTGAAAGCCAGGCATCCCACCGCGAGGGGCCGTTGTGGAGATTAAGCAAGCTATTGCCCAGAGTCGCAGAGTGTGAACCCGTGAGTCGAGGAGGCACCGGAGCGAGAATTAACGAGTCCGTGGATTTTTTGAGCCCAAGACCCGCCGAGGCGGGGAATTGAACCCTGGTCCCGGGCCGAACTCACGCTCCAGGTCTGCCGCCTCTAACCCCTGAGCCACACTTCTCCACCAGGACATCAGCTACCCTGGATTTGACACACAGGATACTCAAGGGGTTTTGGGGGACAGGGATTCACATGTAACACAGGCATCCCCCTCCAAAGGTACTCACAAGGCAAGGGCACCTCCCAAGGCCAAGGACCCTGCAAAGGACAAGGACACTGCAAAGGAAAGGGCACCTCCCAAGGCCAGGGACACTGCAAGGGACAAGGACACTGAAAAGGAAAGGGCACCTCCCAAGGCCAGGGACACTGCAAAGGACAAGGGCACTGCAAATGAAAGGGCACCTCCCAAGGCCAATGACACTGCAAAGGAAAGGGCACCTGCAAAGGAAAGGGCACCTCCCAAGGCCAGGGACACTGCCAAGGACAAGGACACAGCAAAGGAAAGGGCAACTCCCAAGGCCAGGGACACTCCCAAGGACAAGGACACTGCAAAGGAAAGGGACACTACAATGGACCGGGACACTACAAAGGACAAGCCAACTCCCAGGGACAGGGCACCGCCCACGGATCAGGCACATTCCAGAGACAGGACACATCCTACAGGCAAGGCACTTCCCAGGGCCAAGGGTTCTCCCATGGACACGAGCTCCATCAAGGACAAGCATATATCACCCCTGGATGCCCTGAGGCTGATGTTGGAGAAGGAACGTAAAACACATGTGTCAGTGGTGGAGTCCCCCCATGCCTCTACTCCCATCCACACCCCGCAGAAGCAAAGGAAGGAGTACACTGTTGTTGCATCACCCATTAAACATGATGCAGAGGGCAGAAGGCAGGGCCACAGCAAACGTCAAGCAGGGTCCAGCACGTCCCCAGAGAGCAAACCCACACCAGCACATGATCCACCTTTGATGGGTGATGTTCATGATGAGGCCACACCACTTATCAGTCCAGTCATGTCCAGGGTGCCATTCCATATTTTGACAAAGAAAGGAACTTCGGGAGGACAATTTTTATTGGGGTCCAGTGTACACGTCCAAGACACTAGTAGCAAAATATAGCACAAAGTTCCCCAGTAGGACTAGAAAGAAAGAGTGTGTGTATAGAGAAAATCAAGAGGGAAAGAAGAAAGGGGAATTTCCCTCTTGGGAACTAGAACCCTCACACACCCAGCAAGCTAGGTGTAATGCTTCATCATATGGGTCCTGCTCCTCGTCAGACTGGCACTGCAATGTCTGAGGGGCACCCGCGATGGGGCTCTTTAGCGGAGATCTTTTGTTCCAGCCATATGGTGCATGCGTGTGAGAGGGCAGAAAAATTGTGTAGTCGTGAAAAGGTGGTGGTGGTTAAAAAAGGTGAGTTAGTCCACAAGGATTTTTAATAGCGTGGCTGACTCCCTTGGTTAAAATAGTGGGAGGGGAGATAGACGCTACAAAGGTAAGTGGCGAAGATATCTGCAACCCTCTGTTTAGGTCGACATGTTTCTTGCTAATCTAGGAATTCCTCAGGACCTTGGTGTCTAGTACTACACAGTGAATTAAAAACTTTTATACAACCTTTATTTATTTGGTCTGTGATGGGAAGGCCAACTGGTCCTGCCTCAAGTGGTGGAACCCTAAGTGTATCCCGAAGGTGCCCCGCAGTCTGCTCCTGTGGTGAAGCAAAAGGTACAGAACTAAGGTGGTGACCAGAGGAAGCAAGATCCTAATAAGGGTGGAGAGAAGGGTAAAAACCAGAAGTTTTCACAAGGCCCCAAACATCTTCTAATGGTGGGTATTCCCAATCATCCAAAAAGAACAGCCAAAAGAAACTGTGGTGTAAAATCTGTAAACAGAATACCCACTGGACTAGTGATTGCACTAGACCTAAAGAATCAACTCCAGCCACCATTGCCCCTAAGGCAACTGTTCCCCCTAGTTCTGCTCCAGGTGGTGGAAATCAGAATAAGGGTGTAGTAGGGTTAACCCTGAGTTCTGAGATGGACTCTGGCCTAGTCAGAGTTCCAACTTAGGCTGCACTGATCTGTGATGGAGGCATGGACATGTCCTCCTTTGTGAGTCCCAATAACTTGGGAACGTACAGACAATAGCCTTTGATAAATGGAAAAGAGGCTATGGCCTACAGGGACACAGGGGCAAGTGCCACAATGGTGACACAAGACCTTGTGACTCCTGAGCAACTCATACTTGGTGAGACATACCAAGTTACCAATGCTAGCAATGTCAGGACCAACCATGCCCTGAAAGTTGTTAATTTCTCCTGGGGAGGGGTAACTGGCCTCAAGAAGGTTGTGGTAAGTGCAGACCTCCCTGTAGAATGCTTGCTTGGCAATGATTTAGAGACTTCATCTTGGGCTGAAGTGGAGATCAGGACCTATGCAGAAATGTTAGGTATCTCTGCACATGTGTTTGCTGTGACTAGGTCACAGGCCAAAATGTCTAAACTGAACAGGCCCTGGATTCTGGAATAATGGACTAGGTGCCTTCCAAGAAAAGGAGCAGTAGGGTTAAGGCAGTGCCTCCCCCTGACTCAGAGTGAAGATAAGTCTCTTGAGGGAGATGATTGTGCTACTGAAGAAGGAACTGTCCCAGATGAGCTTGAGCCTGATCAGGTTGAGTTCCTGTGAACAGGGGGCCCTTTCAGGGCAGATCTGAGTCAGGAGCAGTTGAGCTGCCCTTCTCATGAACTCCTCTTACAGCAGTCTGCTGCTGGGAATGCTAGTGGCACCCATACGATTTATTGGGATGATGGACTCCTGTACTCAGAGAGTACAGACCCCAAGCCTGGTGCAGCCAGGAGGTTGGTTACACCTTTGAAATTCAGGGGCTTCCTACTGACACTAGCCCATGATATTCCCCTAGCAGGACACCTGGGCCAAAACAAGAATTGTTCCGCACTTTCATTGGCCCCACATGTCTGAAGACACAAAAGAGTTTTGTCGCTCCTGTGTCGCCTGTCAAGCCAGTGGCAAGGCAGGTGGTGCAACAAAGGTCCCCCTGATACCACTATCTGAGGTGGGGGTTCCCTTTGAGAGGGTAGGAATTGACATTGTTGGTCCCATGGATCCTCAGACAGCATCTGGGCACAGATTTATCCTGGTGGTGGTGGACCATGCCACTAGGTGCCCAGAGGCAATTACCCTTAGGACCACTACAGCACCGGTGGTGGCAAGAGCCCTCTTGGGAGTGCTCTCAAGAGTCCGTTTCTGACAAAGTGGCAAACTTTATACCCAGTTACTTTGACTGCAATGTGGAAGGAGTGTGGAGTGAATTACAAATTCACCACACCCTATCACCCGCAATGGTTTAGTTGAAAGATTCAACAAAACCTTAAAGGGTATGATCAAGGGTCTCCCAGAAAAGCTTAGGCGTAGATGGGACATCCTACTACCCTGCCTTTTATTTGCATACAGGGAGGTTCCTCAGAAGACGGTTGGTTACAGCCCATTTGAACTTCTGTTTGGGTGTCCTGTAAGAGGTCCTTTGTGTTTAGTGAAGGAGGGATGGGAGTTACCTCTCAAACCCCTAACAAGACATAGTGGACTATGCACTTGGTCTCCGCTCCAGGATTGCTGAGTACATAAAAAAGGCAACTAAAAACCTTGAGGCTTACCAGGAATTACAGAAAGCCTGGCGTGACCAAAAGGCTGTGCTGACTGTTTACCAGCCAGTACAGAAAGTGTGGGTGTTGGAGCCTGTGGCCCCAGCAGCCCTCCAAGACAAGTGGAGTGGCCCCCATACAATTGTTGAATAGATGGGAGAGGTTACCTATTTGGTAGACCTTGGAACTCCCAGGATCCCCCATAGGGTGCTTCATGTGAACAGATTGAAACCATATGTTGATAGGGCAGACATGGGCTTGCTCATGGCTTCTGATAAGGGACAGGAGGAAGAGAGTGATCCACTCCCTGACCTGCTCTTACAGAACCCTGATGAGGGGTCAGTAGCTAGTGTAGCCTTGGCAGGCAGCCTCACTGACCAGCAGCAAACTGATTGCAGACAGGTGCTCAATCAGTTCAGACATATGTTCTCTCTGACTCCAAGTCAGACTGCCTGGTGCACTCATAAAGTGGACACTGGGGGCAGTCTGCCTGTTAAAAATAAGATTTACAGGCAACCTGATCATGTCAGGGACTGTATCAAGACAGAAGTCCAGAAAATATTGGATTTGGGAATTATTGAACCCTCAGATAGCCCTTGCGCAAGTCCAGTGGTCTGGATACCTAAACCTCACACCCAGGGTGGTAAAAGAGAGATGAGGCTTTGTGTAGACTACATGGGTCTCAATGCAGTCGCCAGGACGGATGCCCATCCAATCCCAAGAACAGAAGAGCTTATAGATTTGTTGGTCTCAGGCAAATATCTGAGCCCATTTGATCTTACATCTAGCTACTGGCAGATCAGACTAGCTGATGATGCAAAAGCCAAGACATTTTCTACCCGTGGTGGGCACTATCAATGTGTGGTAATACCCTTTGGTTTGAGGAATGCACCTGCCACTTGTCAAAGGTTGGTGAACAAAGTCCTAACAGGCCTGGAAGACTATAGTGTAGCATATCTAGATGATATTGCTGTCTTTAGCTCCACCTGGGAGGAAACACCTGGTCCACCTGAGAAATGTTTTGGAGGCCATGCAGAAAGCAGACCTAACTATCAAGGCTACTAATTGATAGATAGGGCAGAGTCAGGTGGTGTACCTGGGCCACCTTGTAGGTGGAGGCCAGGTTCAACTATTACAGAGCAAAATCCAGACCATCATTGATTGGGTTGCCCCAACTACCCAGACTCAGGTCAGAGCTTTCTTGGGCCTGACTAGGTATTACAGAACATTTGTAAAGGGGTATGGCTCCATTGTGACACCCCTGAATGATTGCCTAAGAAAGTTCAGTGGGCAGTCAGCTGTCAAAGGGCATTTGATGACCTGAAGCAGGCCATGTGCTCTGCACCAATTCTGCAAAGTCCTAACTACTCCAAGGAATTAATTGTCCAAACAGATGCTTCTGAGTTGGGGGTAGGGGCTGTGCTATCACAATTGAATGATGAAGGTCAGGACCAGCCAGTAGCTTTTATTAGCCGAAGGCTGACTCCTAGAGAGAAGCGTTGGTTGGCTTTTGAAAGGGAGGCCTTTGCTGTGGTTTGGGCTCTGAAGAAGCTGAGGCCATACTTGTTTGGCACTCACTTCACTGTTCAGACTGACCATAAATCCCTCTTATGGCTAACACAGATGAAGGGTGAAAACCCCAAACTTTTGAGGTGGTCCATTTCTCTACAGGGTATGGACTATACAGTGGAACTTAGACCATGAAGACACAACTGGTCAAGGTTAGTTTAATGTCCCTGCGTTTGGGGGGGTTGTGTGGGAGAGTAGGATCAGCTTACTGTGGTTAACCCTACTTTTTGCTGATGTTTCACTGTTTTTCGAATTTAGTCTGGCTGGGGCCCAGCTATCCAGGACCCCAGCCTAGCTGCTTCCTCTCTAAAATGATTTCATGTACTTTAGGTACACTCCAGTTTGGTTACTGTGGTACCCTTGTGAGACCCTAGTATATGGAACCTTAGGTACCAAGGGCATAGGTACCCCAGAGGCCTAACAGGGGCTGAAGCATGTATTATGCCATCCCTGGGAAGTTTTCCAAACTGACACCATAGGACTCCTACTGCAGCCTGGGTAAGGTGGTGCATGCACCCCTTACTTAGATATAGGTTACCTTTATCAACCTTTAATCACTCACACACATAAACCTATCAGTCACTCCTATGGCAGGCCTTATCAATCCTGAAGGCAGAGTGCTTGGTTTTGAGTGAGAGGGTGCCCATGCAAGAGCTGAGCCCCTCTGCAGCCTTCGGAACCTATTCTTTGAGGCTGTTGTGTGATGCAGCTAGACCATATACTCTTAAGTGCATCATGACCTCGCAGTAAATGCTGACTTTGGAATGGCTGCATTGAAACATGTTGTGTTTGGCAGCGGGGGTAGAATTCCACCCTTCTAGAGGGAGAGACATGTACACACTGGTCTAACTGGTAATAGTTTAAAAGAGCCCTGGCATCACAAAATGGATGCTACAGCCTCAGACACGAGTCTGACCTCCTGCTGCTGGACGAAACTCCGGCAGGGATGGCCTGGACAATAGGTTTCCTGTCACAGGGAGGTGTATTGGGGCTGGGTGGGAGCACTCTGAGAGTGCTTTGCAGACAGCACTTGGGGCACAGTTGCTGTCCCTGTGCGTAGCCCAGTTTAAACCGGTTACAGGGGCTACCAGCCTCTGCTCTGGCCCGAAACTGGACAAAGGAAAATGGATGTAGCCACCCCTCTTTCCAGACCCTATCATAGGTGGGTCCACAGAGTATTTCCAACCCCTTTTCTTAGTATAAGTAAGGAACCCCTGGCAACAGGACTTTAGATTACACCTGGACGAAACTGTGATACTGAATCGTGGAACTTCGATGCTCTACTAAAGACTAGAGGATGGAAGAATCTCCCTTGGGTCAAGGAGTGACTCCTCAGTTCAAACAGGCACCAACGAAGCATCTTGCTGGTCTGCATTTCCGAAGCTCCCGCCGGACTCCGAAGTATTTGCGACACAAGACACAGACTTTCAGACTTCTCAAAGGCCAACACGAGATCCCAGCAAAGCTGAGACCCGCAGCCCTCACGAGTGATGTGGAACCAGAACTCCTGGACACGTGCACATTTGCTAGTGCATTGACTTCCCGAGCTTTCTTGAAGTTGTTCACTGGGTTACTTGTAGCCCAAGCCCCGAGCACCATCTGCACCGAAGATTGTGAGCCTACACTCCATGAGTTTTCCGTGAGCCCACTTCTAGCATTTCAGCTCAAGGCCCCTTCACAATCCCTGGTCCGTTGTCTGTTGGGTCGCCTCGAAGGTAACTCTACTTTTCCTTGGTCTTCCTTGGTTGCTGCAGATGTGCCCTGACTCCACACCAATGGTGAGTCCCTCAGACCTTGCTGGTCTGCACCGAAGCCAATTTCTGCTTTCTGCGGGGGTTGCTGTTGCCAAGGCTTGTTGGGTCCAATACAGAAACTGACACAGCAGCACTCGAGATCCTTTGTGGGACAGCTCAATTGCTGAGCCAGTTTATCATCGACGCCTCCTGGTCCTCGTGGCTGAAGAGTCAAGCTTCACCTTCTTCACCTGAAATCACCCGACCGGTGGGCATCCGCTCATCGCCTTCCTGGTCACTGGCAAGTGACCCAGACTCTGTCCCCTCTGCTTTCAGGTTCCTCATATCTTTGATCCACGCTTGGATCACATCGGGCACTTTCCACTCTGAGGCCAGCAGCACTTTGCAGCAGATCGCTATTGAAAACGACAAAACCAGACACCAAAAGACACCTATGCACCCGGCTTCCCTGGATGAGGTAACTAGAGTACTCCCATGGGTGTTTACTCTAGAACCTCCTAGTTCTAACGAGGTTTGCTCCAAGTCCTCTTCTAATCTTCAAAATTCCAACCGCTACTTTCCCCATAGAAGTTAACGGTGATTTGTGGCTGTGTTTAGACACTGCATGCGTCCCCCGTGGGTCCCCTGTGTTACTACCTTGGGTGGTTCCTGGTGGCCTTGGTGGTTCTATAGGCTCTAGGCCTTGTCTTATACCACTTTCTTAATATATGGTTTGGTACGCCCCTAGGGCTCAACATATATTGTGCTAATTTACTGTGTGCTATTAAGTTTACTGAATATACTTTTGCCTCTAGCCTCATAAAGGGACTAGAGGGAAGTGTTTAGAATAAATACATATATTTTATATATACACCTGGTGTGATTCTCCTTTCATTTGATCATTCACAAGATTATAGACTGGTAAAACAAGCTGCTTTACATTCCTTCAAGACTTAGCCTGAATTCTGCTCTCCACAGATACCACTAGGATAGCTTTCTATTAAGGTTGTCTTTAACCTACTATCAAAAAGGGTCGTTTGGACTGGTGCGAGGTGCCCACTAGAATTGTGGACAGCATATGCCAGGCCAACTTCTCACAGCTCCTTTGCGATCCCTGGTCCTTAGACTGGTGGGTCCCCTCAAAGGTAACTCTACTTTTCCTTGGGCTTCCCTGATTGCTCCAGATGTGCCCTGACTCCCTACCAAGTGGTGAATCCCTCAGACCTTGCTGGTCTGCACCGAAGTCTATCTCTGCTTTCGGCATGGGTTGTGGGTTGTTGTTGCCAAGGCTTGTTGGGTCTAGTCCAAAAACCGACACCGCAGCACTCAACATCCTTCGTGGGACAGGTCGAATCCAGAACCTGGTCATCGTCATCGCCTCCTGGTGCCCGTGGCTTAAGAGTCAAGCTTCACCTTCTACACCTGCAAGCACCCGACATCGGTGGGCATCCGCCTATCGTCTCCCTGGTTACTGGTAAGTGACCCAGACTCTGTATCCTTTGCTTTCAGGTTCCTCCAATCTTTGATCCAGGCTTTGATCACATCGGACACTTTCCACTTGGACGTCAGCAGCACTTTGAGGCAGATCGCCATTGAAAACGATGACGAAACCTGACACCAAGAAACACCTATGCACCGGCTTCCCTGAGTGAGGTAACTCGAGTTCTCCAGTGCTTCCGTGGGTGTTGACTCTAGGACCTCCTAGTTCTAAAGGGGTTTGCTCCAAGTCCTCTTCTATGTGTCCTTTATCTTTAAAATTCTAACCGCGACTTTCCCCATAGAAGTTAATGGTGATTCGCGACTCTGTTTAGACACTGCACGCGTCCCCAGTGAGTCCACTGTGTCACTACCTTGGGTAGTTCCTGGTGGCCCCAGCGGTTCTACAGGCTCTAGGCCATATCTCTATGCCAGTCGTGGTTCTTATACCACTTTCTTATTATATGATTTGGTATGCCCCTAGGGCTCAAGGTATATTGGGCTAATTTACTGTGTGTTATTAAGTTTACTGAATGTACTTTTGCCTCTAGCCTCATAAAGAGACTAGAGCAGGGGTCTCTAACCTTTTCTTTAGTGAGAGCTAATTCTGCTCAAGGAAACTCCTGCTGAGATACTAGCATATTTTATCACCATAAAATACTGATGATATGTATTAACATTACACAGTGAGCACCCTAAGCACGATTATCAGTAGTAACCACCCAAACATTCCAAGTGAAGTTATCAGCAGAATGCTATGGAAACGTTTATCAATATTAAATGCTTGTAATCAAGTAAAATTCAAATCATCACATGTTGTGTGCCACAAAGGGTATTACCACAGCAGTAAGTCTCCCCGACTCAAATTGAATTATCATACAGCTAATAACTTTAAATGTGTTTTAAAATTGCAATATTTTGTCTTCATTAGTATATTAGTTTTTGAAAATACACATATTTTTCTATCAATATCACTTTCCACTAAGAGCAATCAAACTCAATTTTCCTGAAGAAAAACCTTTCTGTAAAAACAATTTTTTCCTTTAAAAATCAAATCAGTTTTCCTTGTTAAAAAATACACAGTCGCTAAACATCAGCTTTTCAATTTCTTTGAGTACCGCCATGTAAAAATGCCTCTCATGGGCAAATTCTGCTTCAAATACCCAGGTATTGGAATCATAGGCCATGCTTGCTCACCATAACACTACCAATGCCTCTGTTCTGCTAATAATGCCCATTATTAAACCAGGGCTACCACTGTGCCAATCAATCAATCTATTTATAAAGCGCACTACTTACCAATGAGGGTCTCAAGGCGCTGAGGGGAGGGGTGTGATGCTACTGCTCGAAGAGCCAGGTCTTGAGGAGTCTTCTGAAGGTGAGTAGGACTTGGGTCTGCCGTAGGTGGGTAGGGAGGGTGTTCCAGGTCTTGGCCACGAGGAAGGAGAAGAATCTGTGGCCAGAGGTAGCTTGTTGGATGCATGGGACCGCGGCGAGGGTGGGGCTGGAGGAACAGAGCTGGTGGTTGGGGGTGTAGAAGCTGAGTCGGCCATTGAGTTAGGCTGGTCCGATGTTGTGGAGGGCTTTGTGTGCGTGGGTGAGTAGATGGAAGGTGATCCTTTTTTCTACGAGGAGCCAGTGTAGGTCTTTCAGGTGGGGGGGGTGATGTGGCTGTGGCGAGGGACGTTGAGTATCAGTCGGGAGGAGGCATTTTGAATGGGTTGCAGTCGTCATAGGTGCTTGGCCAGGATGCCTGCGTAGAGTGCGTTGCCATAGTCTAGTCTGCTGCTGACGAGGGCCTGGGTCACCGTTCTTCTTGTTTCGGTGGGGATCCACTTATAGGTCCTGCAAAGCATGCTGAGGAAGTTGTAGCAGGAAAAGAAGACAGCATTGACCTGCTTCAACATGCAGAGGGAGGAGTCGAGGATGAATCCCAGGTTGCGTGCGTGGTTGGTGGGTGTTGTTGCTGTTCCCAGCGTGGTCGGCCACCAGGAGTCATCCCAGGCTGAGGGGGTGGTTCCGAGGATGAGCACCTCCGTCTTGTCCGAATTCAGCTTCAGTCGGCTGTTCCTCATCCATTCGGCAACGGCCTTCATTCCCTCGTGGAGGTTGGTTTTGGCAGTGTGCGGGTCTTTGGTGAGGGAGATGATCAGCTGGGTGTCATCGGCGTAGGAGATGATATTGAGGTCATGCTGGCGGGCGGCAACGTGTGCGAGGGGAGCCATGTAAATGTTAAACAGTGTTGGGCTGAGAGATGATCCCTGGGGTACGCCGCAGATGATGTTGATGGCTTCAGAGCAGAAGGGGGGAAGGCGGATGCTCTGGGTTCTGCCGGAGAGGGACAATGTGGTCCAGTCCATGGCCTTCTCATGGATTCCGGCTTCTTGGAGGTGTGTCTTTAGTGTGTGCGGTGGCAGACTGTGTCGAAGGCGACTAACAGGTCCAGGAGGATGAGGGCTGATGTTTCGCCATTGTCAAGTTGGATCCTGTTGTTGTTGTGGCGGAGATGAGGGCTGTCTCGGTGCTGTGGTTTCTTCGGAATCCGGACTGGGATAGGTCTAGGATGTTGTTGTCCTCGAGGTAGCGGGTCAGTTGCGTGCTGATGAATTTCTCGATGACCTTCACCAGGACCGGGAGCAGGGAGATGGGCCGGAAGCTGGATGCCCAACATATATTAGTTATGACCATTATTATGGGAGAAGCGGTTGCCACTCTGTCAGGAGGGGCTAAAAGCAGGCCAGTCATGCTCTATATATGTCAGTGATGGCAGCAGGTATGTAATTACTAGACTTGTATGCACAAAATAGTGAAAGATAAAAATGTACCCAGGAGCCCCCCCAGCCTACTATTGAGTATCGGTCACATAGTGTGGTTTGATCAGATCAATTGAGACAAATCTGTTGTCTTTACAGCCGGCAAGGGACAGAAGAAGTACTGTTCTTGTTCCTTCGAAAGCCGGGAAAAGTACAAGCGCTCTGTAAAATGGCCAAAATTCTTCTTTCCTCTGACCAGGTCCCCAAACTTTGGGACCCAAGCAGGTCTTGCCGGAACAGCTTTCACTTCTCTAGTGGTGGTGCGTTTTTCTTAGACCTTGCTTAGGAATGCCCGGAATTCATTGAGTTCCTGTAAAACAGCCAAATGATCATTGATGTCAAATGGCTTTTCATCCGCCACCGTGCTGCCACAGTCGAGATCTGGTACCCACATTCTTATCCAGAACAGGACTTCATATGGAATACGGCCCCCAGGAAACTTCTTGGTATGTTGTTAAGTATCCCCTGGACCCCATGTAGGTGAATGACCCAACTGCCACCCAAGCCTAATACCCTAGCTATTAAGGATTGCTTTACGTCCTGGTTCTTCCTCTACCTAATTGGATTTCTCTCAGGATGATACGTGGAGGAATACCGCAATGCTATACCCAAACTTCCCATGGCTTCTTTGTAAGCCTCTGAGCTAAATGCAGGGCCACGGTCGGAATGTAATGTGCCAATTGCATATGTCTCTATGAACCCTTCATACCAGTTTGGGGGTCAGCCGAGCACTGAGGCTAAACCCACAGGAATCTAGAGCATGAATCCACTGCCACCAAAATGTACTTTTAAGCCCCGTCAGATTGCAAGGGGCTGCAGTGGTTCAAATAGACACATGCGAGGGGACTGTCTGATATCAGTAGTGGTGTTTGACGTGCTATGGTGGAACCTTTCATCTGCTGACAGATGTCGCACTTGAGGACAAAACCCTTGGTCTGTTTAGTAAGACCTGCCCACCAATAACGCTGCTTTAGTAGTGAAACAGTTACAGTGATACCTGCGTGTGCTGAACCTGGTCCTTGTGTGAAGCTAGAATAAATCCTAATCTGCGATCCATGTTTGGTATTACTCTACCTCCCGCTCCTGGAGTTCGAGCAAAAGGAATGATTTGCGCGTCCAACGTGTAGGAGCACTTGAGTGTAAAACCTTTTGGCAAGGCTGAGCTGTTGCGCATAGTGTTTACACCTATCGTTTTCTATCCTCCTATCCATGTGCTTTAACGAGTGATTGTAGCAACGGCAGCAGTTTTCACTGTCGCCTTCGTGGCTCATCAGTCAATGAATCCACTTCACTTCACGCCAATACACTGATGACTCAATGTGTGAATTACATGAGCCTGTGGCAAGCATTCTTTTAGCTTAGCCACCTGTTCCTAAAGCAGCTTGTGCTTTATTGTGCAACCTTTGGAATCTCTAAACCCATTCCGGCCCCAATAGTGAAGATATTCATTGTATGACTAGACACAATAAAATGAATCGCACACGAGTGTGGGGAATTCCCAATCAGTGCTTTTGCATATGGAACACTTGCTTTGGTAACAACCTCTAAGGTTGGCACTGGAGTCACGACGATTATGCGTTTCCCTTGTGCTAATGCTCTTTCTCTCACTAAAGCAGTTTGTACTGCTGTCAGTATATTTTCCGTGGATCCAAAACGCATTTCAGCGTTTGTGTACAAATGTGATTAGTATGCTATGGGTACCCTCTCGCCTTCACTGATAGTGAGGTAAGTGTACCCTGATTGACCCGCATTTACACGAATCACCAAGTTAGTAGTATTTGCAAGTGTATGTAAGTGTTTGGAAGCTATCATGTCAGCTGTATGGAACAGAGTATTTCTGTGTGTTCCTATGTCCAATGTTGGACCGAAAAATCAGGTCCGATTAGGTTGTTGAAAGGTTTAACTAATAAATGTATATTGTGCCAAAATTTTTGAATCCAAGAATGGATTGTAAACTTTTCCAAGTCTTTTGAGTTTGGAGCAGCGAAGGTCGAGAATCCTGTCAAATATCTGCTTCCAGTTGCTATAGTTTGGCAGAAAAATCCATTAGAGATGTCTAGTTTTGTTTTGTACTTTTTTTCGCACAATGTTATTGTTATTCTTCAATGTGGCACTGTGTGCATTTTGTACTGCAAATGTTTGTGTGCATGTGTTCAAATTCCTGTAGACTAAAACTAGACGGTGTGAATTGTCAAATTTGCTTATGGGAAACAAAGGATTATTTATGGAAGAGGTACAGTTTTCAATCACAACTTGGTACTCAAGTTTATCTAAGATCTCCCTGTCTTGTTTCTTTGCTTCATGTTTTATTGGGTAATGCCTCTGCGGAGTAGGAGTAGATTTTGATGGAATTTCATGGTGATGTGACTCAGCATACCACCCTACATGATTGTGGTATAGTATCGGAGCTAGCACTAATGCCCAATCCTGCACGCATGAATGTTTAAGTGTCTCTTGAACGAGGTCGTAGAAAGCCCCATAGAGAACTCAGGCAGCCAATCTCTTTCAACCAAAAGGATGTTGTATCCACGTCAGGTTCTCCCAAAAGAGACCTTTCACTTTCCTGGGTATGTCTCCGTCTATTTGGAGAGTAATTTCGTATAAAGGAATGTCTCCACCATGATATGTTAATTCAACGCTGCTGTCACCAAAAATTCCATCAGGTTATGGAGAGCTATTGTTACTTCTGCTGGGCTGTCTAGCACAGTCAGAGCACATTCCCAGTTGAATAGCAGGGTCCTCAGTAGCTTGGGCATTTCTTATCTTAAGGGCAGCTACCTTCTTCTTTTTAATTTTGGGTTTATATACTTGTTTGATAATGTAGTTTGAAGTGCGATTGTCTCCCTTGTTGGCTTGACTCGCTCTTCTTATATGTTCTGACCGTCCTTCCCCCTTCAAGTGTTTTGATGTTCTTTGAAAGGAACAAGATGGACTTGTATAAGTATATTGATACCTGCCAGGTTTTTCAATATTATCACAGTTTCTAAGATTATATCTTTTTTCAGCGGGCTCCAGTTGAGGAGACCCACCACATGACTGTGAAGCAGTGTACTTATTTTTTGTTTTGTATGTTATCCCATTTCGTTTTCGAAGATTTAGGTGCTTGCTTTGAGTTATCCTTTTCAGGATTACCAGTCATTTGTGGTTTCCCAGGTCTAGCTCCCATGTTATCTCTATCCAGCGAAACGTAAGTTTCTTCGATAATCTTAGGTAGTTCTCGCTCCTATTGTGCAGGAGTGATTTCCCTCAGGCGTTGGCGTATAGGCCCTGCTGCTGCTTTCTCTTTTATGTTACCTGACATAATTGCTGATCCCTGGGTAAAATTAACTATCAGTTTACTCTCCATATCCAGGGTAGGTTCTGCCACGTTCTCATTTTGTATTTGTTTCAATACATCTGGTATAACTGCTATTGAGGGGGTACCATGAGTTCTGGTATAAACAGCAGTGAAACCTGTATCCCAAGTGGTACTATCCTCTATTGGGGGAGTTATTCCTATTGGCAAGCAAATTGTTAGTATTCCGTTTTTTTCCTGCTGGCCCATATGGGTAAATACTGCTTCAATCTGTGCTATTATTTGTGCTACCTGAATGACATTCGCTCATGCTTAGTGGGCATTCTTCCCATAATCGTGTTCAGCATTTGTGGGCTGATATTTGTCGTCGTCAATTGAGGTTGGCCAGCTTGAATAATTCTCGAAGGCTGAATTGTAAGGGTTCGCATTACGAACTGTGTAAGGTTTCTGTATAGTTTTACTACATCTCTGTAAAGTGTATTTATTTCTGCTGCTGGCAATGTATCTATCTCTGGATGTGGTGTGTAAGAAGCTAGGACAGGCCAGGGCGCTCCTTCTCTGCTGAACAGACAGCGTCTAACATTTGTTGTGGTGTGTGGGAGGGCGCTATTAAACCCATTAATATGCTTTTGGTATGTTAACAGAACTTCTATGTCCATGTATAGAAAGCATTCTTCAGATGTGTCATCTTCAATGTAAATATGAAAGAAATGTGTGCGTGCATTTGCAGGCGGGTATTTTACCCAAGAATAGAATACCTCTGTTCTGAATGCCTCGTGTGCCTGACAAGTTTGAGAAGCAGAGATGGATGTTTCCCGATGAATATGTGTTTCCTGTAGTTACAATGGCACATGGTCCAGCTCATATTAGCGCAGGGGGAATTTGTAGGCAATTGGATCCTGTGTAGCAACATGACACTATCCCAAAGGTTGCTGCCTATTTAGTGAAACACTGTATGGTCTGTTTGAAGTACAATCCTGGAAAGGGTACCCTTATGGCCGGGATGCCCGCCACCCCCTCCCAACACCAATCCCCAATGAATGGGAGAAGTCGGACACAGGTTTGAACTTTTGGAAGGCGGGGGGAGTTACCCCCCCGGCCGTATTTATTAAAATATGAAACAAAATTTAAAACATTAAATAAAAGTTTCATGAATTATGTACAATTTTACTTTTATTACATTTCGATGAAGACATGTTCTTTGGCTAACCTTAACAGATCTAATACAAAGGTTTCCTAGCCGAGTCTAGCATCCTGAAAATGCATACATTCTAAATTAAAATTGTACATCCTAGCATTAAGGGCCAACGGCAAGGTCTTAACCGGTGTCAGATCCCTACTACCAAAATCTCGCCCTCGCGGTGTGAGTGGCGCATGCGCAGAGGACTCTACCCTCATTGCCAACTGTAACTTCCCTTGTCGTGGGGGCCCCCTTTCCACTCGACGCCATCTTAAAGGTCGTCCGAGTTCCCGTGTGAGGTATCTGTAGGAAGGACAGCGTGGACTCCCCCCATCCCCACACTCTCTATCCGCCGTCGCGGATATCCGGCCCCCGGTAAATTCGTAGGAGGGGCATCTAGCCGCCTCCCCCCTGGGAGGGGCCTATGGCCGTCTCCCCCTAGGCGACCCATCCTTAGTGAGTGCCGCCTCCCCGTGGAAGAGGCCAATGGCCGCCTCCCCCCGGGCGCTCCCATCCATTCTGGGTGGCGCCCCCCTCTAGGGACCTTGAAATTACTGCTCACCGATCATGACCTTACCGCCCGACCAAAAAATAAATAAGACAGTTGTTTACCTACTAAGGGAAGAAAAAATTCTGACATAGCCTTGATGTGTCATCAACTGCTCTCTCCTACAAAGGGAAACATTATCCTTAAGGCAGAAGTCACATCATTATCTGAAACATTCCTTTACTTCTCTACAAAGGAAAAAAGGCCTATACATTTCTCTCTAATCAAAACTTTATTTAAACAAACATTGCCATAAGGGGCTGGTGGGTGGGTCAAAATTGCCGCTTGTTCCGTCGAGGGCTCACGAGCAATGAGTGGGTGCAGCCTTCAGAGCACAGGAACAAGAGGACGCTTCTTCGGATTCCCGCTCTATTTATCCTTCTGCGGGAGGGCGGGGACCCTCCTCCGGTACGCCTACTGGGCGTGGTCTTCCGTGCGGGTGACTAGGACAACCCCTCCTGGGCGGGAAAAGGCGCGCCCCGGCTACGCCACTTCGGGCATACCAGCCGAGCCACGCCTCCCGCCCAAAATGGTTTCCCGGGGGGATCGGGGCACCCAACCATACGTTCGGGAGGACCGAATGGTCGCCCCTTTCCATATGGCCGGGATGCCCGCCACCCCCTCTCAACACCAATCCCCAATGAATGGGATAAGTCGGACACAGGTTTGAACTTTTGGAAGGCGGGGGGAGTTACCCCCCCCGGCCGTATTTATTAAAATATGAAACTAAATTTAAAACATTAAATAAAAGTTTCATGAATTATGTACAATTTTACTTTCATTACATTTCGATGAAGACATGTTCTTTGGCTAACCTTAACAGATCTAATACAAAGGTTTCCGAGTCTAGCATCCTGAAAATGCATACATTCTAAATTAAAATTGTACATCCTAGCATTAAGGGCTAACGGCAAGGTCTTAACCGGTGTCAGATCCCTACTACCAAAATCTTGCCCTCGCGGTGTGAGTGGCACATGCGCAGAGGACTCTACCCTCATTGCCAACTGTAACTTCCCTTGTCGTGGGGGCCCCCTTTCCACTCGACGCCATCTTAAAGGTCGTCCGAGTTCCCGTGTGAGGTATCTGTAGGAAGGACAGCGTGGACTCCCCCCCATCCCCACACTCTCTATCCGCCGTCGCGGATATCCGGCCCCCAGGAAATTCGTAGGAGGGGCATCTAGCCGCCTCCCCCCTGGGAGGGGCCTATGGCCGTCTCCCCCTAGGCGACCCATCCTTAGTGGGTGCCGCCTCCCCGTGGAAGGGGCCAATGGCCGCCTCCCCCCGGGCGCTCCCATCCATTCTGGGTGGCGCCCCCCTCTAGGGACCTTGAAATTACTGCTCACCGATCATGACCTTACCGCCACAGGCCGGATAGTAGACCGACTATCCGGCCCCCCCAACTCCTCCTAAAGGTCATGCTTCCTCAAACCCCTTAGCCATGCTATGAAGTCTCCTATGAGTAAGTCATTCCCCTCCCTGGACAGGTGAACCCCATCATTCAGATACATGTGATCACCCCGAATACACCCGTGAGGAATGCTATGCAACTGCGAAGAGCGAAACAATTTACCAATTTTATTGTTAACCCTTTTCACTGAGTGGTTCAGCGCTGACACTGAAAGGCCCCCCCCCCCATACCTTCCTGGGGATCATGTGGGACCAGGCAATTGTGCACCCCGGGACTTTTTTAGCCAACCAGCTAACAGCCGACAGGATGTGTTCTAATAACACTCGTCTACCCAGTGTCACCAAATCATTGCCCCCGAGGTGTACTATGACTACAGATGGCGGTGACCTTTGCCGCCCTAAAAGACCCTCAAAAACCGATTGCAATTGGTCAAAACAGAGCCCGCCCTTCCCATGGAAGGTCACTCTGTACCCGTATTCCCCAGATGCGTGAGTCGCGTCACCTGCCTTGAATACGTCCCCGGCGCGCCTCACATATGAGTGGCCCACGACCCATACCACTCTCTCTCCAGTCGGTGATCCTTGATGGCTGATCGCCTGGTGTTGGGTCGACTTCAAATTCCGCCCCGCGTGACAGGCTCGCAAAACTGTAATTCAAACAAAAGACAAGAAGCGTGAGTGCATGTCAATTGATCTTTACAACAAGTGCAATTGCACATACCATTTGAAGCAATTCGAGGACCAACGGCCCAGCTGTTTTACTTCCTCAGCACTCTGACCCCTGGCTGTAGCCTCAGTAGCAGCCCCTATCCGAAAGGAGTGGGTCCCAAAATCGCACGGGTCCATGCCCGCGGCAGTGATTGACAGTGCTAGCACCCTCTGAAACTGAAATCTCGTCAGTGGGGTGCCATCCTTGTGCCTAAGCAAACTCCCCCCCCATGAAGCCGTCCTTAGTGCCAAATATTCCTCTAAACACTTTATCGGGCACATGGGAGACACTCGCGCGCGCTGCACGATAACACTATTTCCCATAGCTCCCTGGTCAGTCTTGGACCTAGCTATCGAGATCACCATCGAATCACCCCTTATTTGGACGTGATCCCTGCACAAGCCTCACTCCATATCATTCTTGTTCTTTGCGACGAGTTCGCTCACCCGCATAGCCCCATGGAATGCCAAGGCGAAAGCTGCCCGGAACAGAACTGTTTCGAAAGGGGAGGAGCATGTCTCATCCAGCTTAGCTACAAGTAGAGTCAACCTGTCTAAACCAATCGGGCGCCTCGCATCCTGCTTGCGACCCTCGAGGCGTTGCCACCCGCGGAGCGCCTTCTTAACCAAAAGGGAGCCCGTTGGGTCTTTTATGCCATGCACCTGCGCCATGAATGAAATGGCCGCCCTATGCCTATTGGCAGTTGCCGCTGATCGGCCTTCTCTGTGCAGCGCTACCAGGAACCCCAGGAAGGATTCCTCCTGACCCCAGCTCTGTCTCCCTGTTGGACCCAAAAATGTGCAGTAGGAACGAAACGCTCCTTCGTATGCCTTCCTTGTCCTGGGGGCTAAACTGGCTGCCACGAGGTCTTGTAATCCGGGGCACCGATTAGCCATAGTGCTTCGGGGAACGGTGCTGCCACTAGGTCCGCTGTGGGTAGATAGCCCCTGAACGCCTGCATATGTGAACGAGAGAGTGCATCAACTGCATGATTCAGTACGCCTGGCACATGTTTTGCCCTGAACTGTACATTCAATCTCATGCAAAGTAGTACAATTTCTTTCAACAATCTCAAGATCCACTTGCAGCGGGCTGCCTGCTGGTTAATGCACTCAACCACAGTCATATTATCAGACCAAAACACCACTGAGCGGTCCCTGAAATGGTCTGGCCATGCCATCAGAGCAACCCAAAAAGGGAACAGTTCCAAGAACCCAATGTTACCTGTCAGACAGCTGGAGTGCCACCACGTCGGCCATACTTGCGCCGACCATCGGTTACCAAAGATGGCGCCAAATCCCACGCTCCCAGCTGAGTCAGTCCACAGACCTAGTTTCTCTGAAGACGCTGGTGGCTTGTTCCACACAACTCGACCGTTGAAGTCCGCCAGAAATGCCAACCAAATGCGCATATCCTGGCGAACCTCTGCCGACAGTCTCGTACGGTGGTGTCCCTCGTTGAGACCAACCATAGCTTGTGCAATAGAGCGTGAGAAGGGGCGGGCCATTGGTATCACCCTCAAGGCAAAGTTAAGCTGACCCACTGTTTGCTGTAACTGGTGCAGGGTCACCTTCTTCTTGCCCAGGCATTGTGTCAAGGAAGCCCTAAACTTGGTCACCTTTTCGTTCGGTAAACGGAAACATCCCTCCACAGAATCGAGCTCAATTCCCAGAAACTCCAGTGAAGTAGATGGTCCGACCGTCTTACCTGGTGCCAATGGGACTCCAAACTCCCGCATGAGGATGCAGAAGTCCTGCAGCGCCTGCGCACACTTCGTATCGCCTGCTGCTCCCAAGAACAGGAAGTCATCCAGAAAGTGCATAACATGCCTATGCCCTGTGGCCTCGGTGAATGCCCACTCCAAAAAACAGCTGAACATTTCAAAATAGGCACAAGAAATAGAGCAACCCAGAGGCATGCATTTATCCTTGTAATAACTCCCCTGAAAAACAAAACCTAGCAATCGCTGATCGCGCGGGTGTACTGGGAGCAACCGGAATGCCGATTCGATGTCTGATTTCGCCATCAGCGCTCCGGGGCCCAGGTGATTTAACATGGCCACGGCATCGTCGAACGATGCGTACCGCACTGAACAAATATCCGGGTCGATGGCTTCGTTCACCGAAGAACCTTTTGGGGCAGACAAGTTGTGAATGAGTCTAAACTCCCCCGGGTCTTTCTTTGGTACCACCCTAGCGGAGAACACACAAAATCCACCACCGGCGGGCGATGAAAAGGCCCCGCCACCCGCCCCAAGCTGACTTCTTTGGAGATCTCTCTTGCAACTACACTTGGGTTATGTTGGACAGATAACTGATTTTTACAAAAAGAGTCACCCCGAAAATCCCCCACCGGGATGTTGAAGCCATATAGGAATCCATTCCTCAACACCCCGGCGGACACATGATCAGGGTATTTGTTCAACCAGGGAGTCAGTGCCATGATATCGACAGGTGTAGGCAACCGGGTACAACGTACCACCTCACTCCTGCTTAGACCCCCCTTTTCCGCCCGTTCCGCTGTTTTTTGATCTACAGCTACTCTCCGGGTGTGAGGAGTTCCCACAGCCCGCACACGCATGCCGGAACCTACATGTTCCCTGGGGCTTGCTACAGTTGCCTCTATTGAAGCCCCAACAAACCCCCCGCTTGCCGCCATTCCCGCCGGTCTTGGGCTGATATTCCCCACCGGCGCCCGCTCGAAAGGGCACCGCGGGTTTTTGGCGGACTGACCCTGCCTCGCTCCCGCCCGACGAGGACGTACCTGCCGCCCCAGGCAAGAGCTGCTTGTGCCATGACACCTAGTCGAGGCAATCCCAGGTCAAAGTCGCATCAAACTCTTTCGCTTTTCGGAATTTCATATCATATCCTTTCCACTCATCCCCCTCATACATGGTATAAAAATCCATAATCCTATTCTGATAACAGGTTAACTCGGTCATTACTTCTGGTTTGCGTTCCCCCATGACTGCCGTAAATATCGAAAAGGCCTTGACCCAATTTGCTACAGTCTCATCGACCCTAAATTCCGCCATCTTGGCCCGCCATACACTGGGGTGCCATAAATCCTTCTGGGATTTTGCATATTCCATCTTGCGATGGTCAGTCAACAAGGAAAACATATTCACATATTTCTCCCCCCATATCAGTTCCTTCGTGGCCGCAGGGATGTGCTGGGCCACCCTTTCACGCCTTGAAGGTAAGGAACCCTCCCCTGCCATTGGCAATGTGTGCTTACCCGGTTCGACCGTCGTGTCTGACGCCTTTTCCCGGCTAACTGCAGGTCCTCCCAGCGCCACCTGTAGAGGAACAAGAGGAACATTCGCCGTCGCGGCCTCTCTCGACTGCCGTAACTGCTCGATTATTAGCCTAGCTTCCTCAGCCGGGTCTCCCGCGGCCACTGCCCCACCCGCTTTCTTCTTGAGCCAGGGCAGCACTGCCGCTAACTGGATGGCCAGTTCCGGGGGCATCTCCTCGTCATTAACAGGGGTAATTACAACAGGGATTGGGAAACCTATATCTGGGTTTGGTACCGGGGTGACCAACAGTGTAATGGGGGCGACTGGGGGTACCTCGGGCACCGGATCTTCCCCAGAAACCGCCCTCCTCTTCACACGCTTCCCCCTACCCTCAGGGAATACTCCCGGCACGGCCGGGCCTATTACCTTTTTAGGGCGGCCTGAGCTGTTCTGGGCTGCTAACTGTTTCTTAACTTCGGCCAAACCCCGGCCGATCGAGTCAACTTTTCCGAGTTTTCGGTCCATGCTCGCCATTCGGTTCGACAAATGGCGCAATACCTTCTCCATCTCGGAGCTCTTTCCTGCTTTCTTGCTGGCCATGGCTTCGAGTACTCTGCTCTAGTTGATCAACGAGGTCCTGGATCCTTCGTACTCCAAATAACTGAAAGAGAAACAACAAGATTACAAGTTCTCAAAATTGCCGCTTGTTCCGTCGAGGGCTCACGAGCAACGAGTGGGTGCAGCCTTCAGAGCACAGGAACAAGAGGACGCTTCTTCGGATTCCCGCTCTATTTATCCTTCTGCGGGAGGGCGGGGACCCTCCTCGGTACGCCTACTGGGCGTGGTCTTCCGTGCGAGTGTCTAGGACAACCCCTCCTGGGCGGGAAAAGGCGCGCCCCGGCTACGCCACTTCGGGCATACCAGCCGAGCCACGCCTCCCGCCCAAAATGGTTTCCCGGGGGGATCGGGGCACCCAACCATACGTTCGGGGGGACCGAATGGTCGCCCCTTTCCATACGCCTTCTGGTACTTTTGCACCACCTTCCCTCCCTTTCGAGGTACTCCAGATGGATTGCATAGAAATGCAACAGGGTAATTTGAAATATGTGCTAGTGATTGTGTATGCAGTAAATGGATTGAGGGTTACCCAATAAAAGAAAACACAGCCAAGGCGACGGCAAAGGCTCTTATAAGAGTTTTTCCCACGCTATGGCTTGCCCCGTTTGATTTGGAGTTACAACGGAAGTCCCTTTAATGCAAAGGTGATCCAATTGGTGTGCGATGGTCTGCATATCAAGCAAAACTTTCATGCAGCAAATCATCCTCAGTCAGCAGGTTTAGTTGAGAAGTACAATGGTACTCTCAAGCTAAATTTGGCACAGATTAAGGAAAGTACTGGGTTGCAATGGTCAGATGCATTCCCCTTGCTCGATTGCCCACCAGAAAGACAGCCATTCTAGAACTGGATTATCACCCAATGAAGTAGTCTTTGGCCATCCCGCAAATGTGTGGGGCATCCCTAGACAGAAAAGGTTTTCTGAAATTGATTATCCTCTGTTGGTCGATTATTTATATGATCTTACTAAAAGTTTAAAGTCTATTCATCAACAGATTCACAAGGCTTTGCCTCCAGCGCCACAGGGGTCTGTGCACACCATACAGTCTGGTGATTATGTGCTTGTTAAGAATTTCCAGAGGCCAAACAGCTTGAAACCCAGATGGAAAGGACCCTATTTAGTCCTCATCATGACAAGGACGGCAGGGAGAGTGGAACGCGGAAGCACTGGATCCATATCTCTCATTGTCTGTGAGTACCGCTCCCTCTACCCTATGATGCTTAGGTTCGCGAGGGAATAGGGGACCATTATTCGTTTCTCAGATATAAAAACCATAAAAGTTATATATGTATCAGCAATAGTTAATAAGATCACATAAAACCATAATATAGATTAATGCATAAATGCAAAAACCGAATCAGAGTAAAATACATTATAAAAAATAAAATAAAGCCATTTATCCAATGTTAATAATTCAATGTAACTGTAATAAATAGGCAACACCAAGAATCCTATATACAAATGTCGCAAAAGGGACGGTAAAATAAAATAATTTAGTGACCTACGAGATGGTTATCATCTGATCTAGGAGGGCCCTACATTTTACTGCAGATTTGAGGAAATTGAGCACAAATAAGACCGAGTCCTCATGCAACAATTGAAGATAAATGAGAGCTGGGTGAGCCTGCCTAAAATTCACCCTTCTTATAATCGGGACAATGACGTTTTTCCTAGGGGATATGTAGAACTTGCAAAAAAATAAAAAATGAAGCAAATCCTGAAGAGACATGCCGTCGCAACCACAGGATGCTAAGATTGTTCCTCTACCACTCCCCCTGGGTAAGACCAACACAAAGTGGAAGTAACCCAGGCGGAACCTACTCAGCAAGAATCGCTCATATGTGCTGAATGTACACTGGGTTTACTCAATTCCTGCTCTTCCCTCTCCACTCTCATTAAGTTACAGAAAGATTCCATTACCCAGCCCAGTTCATTTTCAGAGATCACTTCAGGATTGAAATATAAGTCTGCTCTGCCCAGCCTGGCAAAGCTGGTTTTTATATAACTAAGCCACAGGATGCAATGCGAGTGATCAAGAGACATACACTCTTTCAGAATCGACTGGGTTAAGTTCAGTTCATCATTCATCCAGATTTTAAGCCAGAAGATTAATGGTCGGAGGGCCAGGGTGTCACCCAAATACGGGACCCCTAGTTCCTCATGTATACCATGTTAGAGGTTCTAGTTGGGACACCCAAAAGGTGTTTAAGAAATCTGTTCTCGACCACTTGCAACTCATCCGTAGCTATCAGTCCCCAAAATTCACTCCCATACGATGCAATCAAGACACTCTTTGCCTGGTAAATCTTTTAGAGTACTGCTATTGTTATGTTATGTTATCAGTTTTGTAAAGCGCAAACAGCTGCCCCCGCAACGGGGCATCCCGGCGCTGGAACCATAACACAACCAACTGAAACAAAGGGAAGGGAGGGACCTAAAGGGAGGGAAAGAGATAGGTTTTGGTCGCTCTGCGGAAAGCTAGAATATTGTCGATGCATCGGATGTGGAGGGGAAGGGAGTTCCATAATTTGGCCCCCAATAGTTTGAAGGAGCGCCCTCCGATTGGTCTTGTGCCTAATTTTGAGGCAAAGTTAAGAATGGCAGAATTAGTTCGAAGCAGGTCTCCCTTCGTCCTTTGTTTTAGTGGGCCCCACTTCAACTTTCTCGTCCAAGATAACACCTAGGTATGAAAAAACGTCAGTCCGGGGAACCTACCATGAACTTGAAGAACTTTTTACTATGAAGGCCCACTTGCATCACAAAAGATTTGGAGTCATTTACAGTTAGGTCTCGTTCCTCATAAAAGTGGAAAAACAATCAAGCAAGGTTTGTAGCCCCCTGGCGGTTCTAGATATGAGGACCGCATCGTCCGTATATAATAGGACCAGCAGGCCTCGTCGGCCTACTTGCGGATAATCAATCCTTGTGGCTTGTAATACTGAATCTAAATCGTTAATATATAGGTTGAATAAAAAGAGGGCAAAAATGCAGCCCTGTTGGATACCTCGTTTATTAGCCAGGGTACGAGAGACTATTAGGTCTTGTGAAAATCTCACCTGCGCTTTGGTTGAGCGATGAAGGCTTTCCAAAAAATAAACAATATTTTCATCAACCCCTTTGGCCAACATGGACTGCCATAGTTTGTTCCTATTCACGCGATCAAACGCGGAAGGCAGATCTATGAATGCTAGATGAATCTTACCAGAATGAGCGACCGTATATTTGTTCAGGATCATGGATAGGTTAAGACACTGGGCCTTGGTCGACTGACCTGGACGGAATCCATACTGTATATCCGATAAAATTGCATGTTCCTCAGTCTGGGTTGTCTGCCTGTTCAAGAGCACCCGTCCCGCCACCTTGACCACTGAATCTAGCATTGAAATTGGTCTATAGCAGTGAGTGCTATTACACTTTTTAAAAACTGGCACAATTGCCGAAGTCGTCCAAGACTCGGGGCAATCGGATTTCACCGCTGCATTTAAAAAGGCAGCAAGAACCAGCGCCCAGAGTACTGGATCAGACTTAAAGAGATCAGCTGGGATGACATCAGGTCCCGGGGCTTTATTACTGGATAATCCCTTTATTCCCTCCTCAACCTCAGAAGGATTGAAAGCCAGGTCAGGTATTTCAGCCATTCGTAGTGAGGGGCAATTTAATTGCGGGACATTCAAACATAACTTCAAAGTGAAGAAACAACTCCTCTTCGGTTATATGTGCTCCTATTGCACTACCCTCCACTGAACTCAAAAAGGGGCTGTGAATTAGGTTTCAAAATCTGGGACTATCCCTCAGTAGGCTGGCTTCAATTAACTCCCTCCATGCTTTATCTTTTGGGGCAGATTTTCGCCTTGCCAATTCAGATTTATACTCTTCTCTGCGTAATCTCACCAATAGAGGGTCTCTCGGACTTATATTTAATGCTACACGCAAATGTTTTGCAGCCTGAGAACATAATGAATCAAACCATCTAGGGCACTGCTTGACGGACCTCTTAGCCGGAGCGGTTAAAAAAATCACTTATTTTGCTAGTAATTATTTCAAAGGCACTAATAACCTCCCTAGGATCTGTGGACAAGGTGGTACACCTAGCTAACTCAACAACACAAGAGTCCGATAAATATTTATAAAATGTATCCGGGGATATCTGTGGCCATTTTAGCCACCTCACACTGTCAATTAGTCTCACCATCCCGCCCTGCTTAGCCCTCTTTATGTACGATATTACCGATTACCGTCCCGGTCAAGTGGGCACACAAAGGATTGTGGTCACTGAATAAACTAGCTTGTATGGAAAATCCTGTGAATAAATCCAATATTGGGGATCTTACCAAAATAAAATCAATAAAAGAACCAACACCCCTGCCTTTAAAGGTTGGGATGGTGAACTTACTACAGGGATCAGACAAGCACATAAGGGATGACAGATCATATTCCTGCAGGAAGCCATTCATTGTCTCCCCTTGTGGTGAGTGTTCAAAATTAATTCCCTGAGCCCGAAGACACCCAAGCTCAACCACACAAAGACGCCCTGGGGTCACCACAAATGTGAATATTAGATTCTGTGACATGGTGTTATAATCCTGTTTTACAAAGGAACCTAGCATAGTGATATTACAAACATAAATTTTTTTAAAATGTTCTTTATTGGATTTCCATAATAAGATAAAAAGAAAGCATACATGACGCCACGTAGGGCGTTCAAAACAAAACACCATAATCAATAGGTTTGTGTTTATCGCATGTGGTCTAATTTACACATTAAGACATTGGTATACAGGTTGATTTGTAGTCTGAAATATATTTCCACAGATGTGCATATTATTACAACATTGCAGGTACATTTTAGGGTGATGTTTCCTCTCATTGTAATTGTTGCAACAGATATTGCCTTAGCAGCTCCCAAATATATTTTGGTCGTGAAGTTACCTGCTGGTCCTCTGCGTACAATTCAATGGTTTTCTTGCAGTACACTAAGTCTTTGATCCACCCATCAATCTGTGGGTGAAACCTACTCTCTCATGACATAGCCACCCTTCTCTTGGCCAGCAAAAGGGCGATTCGAACATATCTGCCCATCACCCCTTTCAGCTGAAGGACGTAACAAAGCAAACATGTGAGTGGCGTACACTGGAGTGCTGTCCCTGTCATAGTGTGTAAGCGGTTAAGCACCTCCTCCCAGTAACTGAATACTGGTCTACACCTCCATGCTAGATGGTAGAAGTCAGCTCCCCCTTGCCCACATCTTTTGCATTGATCCAAATCGCGAAATCCTATTTTATGCAGTCTTGTAGGAGTGTGATATGCCTGGTGAATAAATGTAAAATTAATAATCCATAAATTCCTATTGGGCGAGAGTTTACCAGTCAAAGTGCATATTTGTTCCCATTCTTTCACAGTAATTGGGGGATCTAAAATGGAGTTCCAACACTCAAGACTTTTATCTGCTGCTCTCACTGTTTCCTCCTGAACTGCCTTGTATAATTTAGTAATTAGCTTTTTTTTGGTAGGAGCAACAATAAGAAGCTGCAGAGAATGGCGAGAAGATGGTTCATCAGGGAAGGATGGATAGTGGCTTCTCATGGCACACTTCAGGCGATACGCAGTATATGTAAAGAGAGGTGTGGGATTGGCAATGAACTCTAAGTCAGCATTGTCTATATATGTGCCAGCAGGGTATAGGTTGTGCATATGTGTGATTCCCACTTTCTTCAAAGCTCTCAGAGGACCACAGCCTCTTGTGCAACAGATAATGCAGTGTGCCTAGCTAACGGCAGGGCCGGGGCATAAATAGGGAGCTTGCTAGCTTGATTGCTAAAATAACATAACATGTCTCAACAGTGGTGTCAATGGTGTTGATCTCCACCTTGGGAGTGAGTGTGTGTGATTATCCCCGCTAAAGGTATGGGGTGCATGTGCCCGTCCTCCATTGCCAGGTGTGGAGTGCAGGCATGTGGTCTAAACCAGTAATAGGCGTATTGGGCCTGTGCACATAAGTCATATATGTACAAATCTGGTGGTCTGAATCCCCCTTGAGCGTATGAAAGTGTCAGCGTAGCCCAACTGATTATGGCCTGTTTGCCTCTCCACACCAGTTTCAAGAGTTGTGTTTTGTTCATAGAGAAGAAGTGCTTGGTTAGGCTAATTGGTATATTACAAAAGAGATATCAAAAAAGGGGAAGAATAACCATCTTGATTACTGCAAAACGATCCGCAAGGGACAGTGGCAGATGGACCCACCTCTCCACCTGGTTTACCAAAGCGTTGTATGCTCTTCCATAATTTTCCCTGATGACTGTCGCTGGATCGCGATGGACCCAGATTCCTAAGTATTTGACAGGGTCCGTTGTCCAGACTAGAGGGTATTCCATCGGGGGAGGGGATGTGCACACCGTCAAGGGAATTACAACAGATTTTTCCCAGTTTATCATGAGTCCCGAGAAGAGCCCAAATCTAATGTATTCACGAAGTACAGAAGTAAGATGAACAGGTGGGTCTCGAATGAAGAGGACCATGTTGTCCGTGTACATTGAAATACCAACAGGTCTGTGGTTAAAATTGGGTGCAGTGTGTCTGTGTCGCTGACGTAATATACAGGCAAGCGGCTCCATCATTATAGCAAAAAGAAGGGGCGACAGGTGGCACCCTTGCCGAGTGCCACGATCTATGCGAAATGGTTCAGAAGTGAGGCCTCCCACTCTCACCCTCGCCGATGTGTCAGTGTATAGTACCTGCAGCCACCTCAGAAGAACATTTAGGAACCCTATTCTCCTTAAGACATGGAACATATAGCCCCAGTCAATTGAATCAAATGCCTTAGCGTCATTGAGCATGATTGCTGCCGCCGGAAGTTCAGGGTTTAAAATGTGATACATGGCAAATATCGTACGTAGATTCTGGGACGTGGAGCGTTCCGGTGCAAAACCGAACTGATATGGCAAAACCATAGTTGGCAGTCGGGGTTGCAATTTGGTAGCTATTATTTTCGCCAATATTTTTGCGTCTAAGTTAAGTAGTGACAATGGGCAGTACGATTCTCATAACGTAGGTGCCTTGTCCTTTTTAAGAAGAGTGATAATGAGAGCTTGTCTAAGAGATGGAGGTAGAACACCAGAGTCATGAGCCTCTGCGTAGATTTCTAGTAGATAAGGGTTAAGAAGGTCTGCATATCGTTTGTAAAATTCGGCAGTGAGCCCGTCAGGTCCCGGGACCTTAGAATTTGGCAAGGACATAATCGCCTCTTTAACATCAGACTCCTCTATAGGCTGGCTGAGGTATTCCCTATGCCCATCTGACAGCCACACACAGGCGATATTGTCAAGATAATCATTTAGTGCAACCACATCGTATGCCTCCCCCCCGCCCCCTGAGTAGAGTATAACTCTGTGTAGAACCCTCTAAATTGTTCTTCTATTTCTTGTGGCTTATAGTGCTCAACTCCATGAGCATCAACGATTTTAGTAATGTGGTTATGATCGGATCTGAATCGTAAAGTGGCAGCAAAGTTTTTACCAGGCCGCCCGCCTCTCCATAAGCCCTAGCCACATGTGCGACGCGTCAGATACTGTGCCTTTGATTCCGCCAGTGAATCATACTCCTTTAGCAGGTTCTGGACTTTGTAGAGGGGGCTGTTGTCGGATTAGTTGAATATTGTGTTTCTAACTTGTTCAACAGTTTCTCAGTCTTGGAGAGCTGCCCTGATATCCTTCAAAATGCCCGATGTGGTGCTAATGCAGACCCTCTGTATTGTAACCTTGAACGCCTCCCCTAAAACGACAAAGCTCTCCAATGAGCCCACATTCAGCTCAAAGTACTGTATTATTACCTGCCTGATAGTGTCCTCATAAACAGGATCAAGTAAGGCCTCAGCGCGAAAGCGCCATGTAAAGGGGTGATGTACATTTGTAGGGATTTGGATGCTCACAATATCGGATTAGGATCTGATAGGGTGCGCGGTAGGTTTTGTACTTGCGTTACACATCCGTTTGCCTCTTCATTTAATAACCAATAATCTAATCTTGACCAACTGTTGTGAGTAGGGGTGATGTGGGTGCCCACCTTAGCATCCGCATTGCGGAGTCGCCAAACGTCGATGATTCCCATCTTCGCCATGGCATCTCTAACACAGTGTGCTGTCCTGCTAGTTCGCACCCCCTGTGGGTTGGATTTATCTATACTTGGATCAAGATGTGTATTGAAATCGCCTCCCCAAAGGACTGCCGCTTCCGGCCATGTCCGCAACACTCCTACCAACTGCACTAATGTTTGTGGATCAACCACAACTGGGCCGTATGTGTTAATAAACGTTATCATTGTATTGCCTAGCTTGCCATGTGTCATAGCCCAACGACCCTCGCTGTCAGTATGTGTAAATATAGGGAGATTAGGCACACCGCTTTTAACCAAAAAAAGGACCCCCCTTGCGTAGGTGGGGAACGATGACACTACCTTATATCCCGCCCATTTACGTGCGACGTTGACTTCTTTCTGTTTTCACAAATGCGTTTCTTGTAATAGAGCGATTTGGACTTTGTGCCTCTCAAGATATGCCATCCCTTGCCTGATTTTTTGGGGATTATCAAGACCGCGGATATTCCATGTTATGCAGTTATATCGCTCGCCAAACCTTTCTATGGTAGTGTTTGAAACATTGCTGAGTAAATAACAATTTGTGACCCAACACAATCCTAATCGGACCTGTATCTGTGTCTGACCTGTCTATCACCACCACAGTATCAATGTCATACAATAAACTCCACCCCACCCCCACCCACTCTGGCAGCCCCAATTCGCCAAAGCCAGGATCCCCGAAGATAAACAACCCCAATAATTAACATAATACACTAATTGCATGATGGGGTATACACATAGTGGGGACGTAGTGGCACCTACCACTCCCAGTTGAAGTAGGGAGGGGGACGCCTCGAAAAAAATATAGGCCACTGTTTGTGGCCTACCCGCATCTGAAATGGGTATACATTCTTAGATGCATATTAAGAGAAAATAGCAAAGAGGATCGTTCACCCTCGCTGTACTGAATGGTCCCATGAAGGAGACCCCCTCCGCATGTGCTTTGGTTATCCATAAACTGACATAGTCATAAAGGATCTGTGTGCTCAATCCCAACAAAAGATTGACTTATCCACAGAAACACATGCCAGCAAAGTTGAATAGAGTAATTTGTGTGACAGGCACTGTCTCAGTAACTTATATTCAACAAAAAATCTCCCACCTCTTGTTTTAGAAGAGAAAAACATAAGGTGACATCCAAACAAGCAGATCCACATGGACCTGCGGGAGGAACTGGTGGGAGAAGTGCAAAAAAATGGTTCTAGTCATCTATGTCTGAAGTGTGGCCTGAGGGCTGCTTTTTGCGTCTCAAACTTTTTGCAAACTCCCTGGCCAGCTTCGGACTGTTGAAGATATTTGCCTTGTCATCCACGCCTATGCGGAGGCGAGCAGGATACAGCATAGATTAGTGGACCTGCTCCTTCATTAGTCGTTTTTTAACACCTTGAAATTCTTTCAGAGCTGAGGCTCAAAAATCTAGGATTAGAAGCTAAGATTGAGAGTAAATTACGCTTAAATATGTAATGCGTGAATTCCCTACCTCGACCTCCACTGCTGCCTCAGGTGCGAAGGCAGGGGGATAATCGGTCCTGGTTCACAGAAATCCAGGAATGATTAAACCAAGGGCCAAGAGAGTAGGCCCAGCCCAGCCTCCTCCGGGCTTTGACGGGCACGCCTCACGCTGCAGAAGCCCGGTCCTGCCATTAAGAGCTGGCTGGCACGAATGAAACTGACGCAGCTCCTGCCATGGCGCGTCCTGGGCGTTGTGGTCCTCTGGGCCTCCGAGTGCAAAGTGCGGCGTGCAAGATTCAGGAAGTCTGTGCTCAAGGTCTTTCTTTCTTTTTTGTATCCTTTCCAACACGACGTCTCTTTCTCTGGTGATTCTATTTGAAAAATTATAAGGAACATGTATCTGTTTGTTCGACCCCTTGTAGAAGATGAACAGTTCTTTGTTGCCCAGTGACCGGGGCAGATTCGTTTTGAATGGTTGCTCAGGAAGAAAAAATTTTGGGCTGTAGTTACATTGCTGTTCTTATTGGTGGGAGGTGGGCTGTTCTGAGCATTGGAGTGCTCTGGAGTTACCTCATCATGTGTCTTATATCAAGCTGTTTCCTCAGATTGTAATAAAAGAGCCATGTATAGTAATGTTTTCTTAGACAAACGCAGAAAATTCTTTGGAGATAACACAGCTTGTTAACCCACTGATTCTGTTACAAGATTATGGACTGCGAATCCCTTGTCACTGGTGAATTATACATATGTTTGTCATCCCCATTTGGTAGAGGCAAAAGGTGAATTCGGCCTGGGATATCCTGGTCCTTGCTTATACTATAGAAAGCCAAGAGGGAGAAGGTACCTAGGATGCATGCCCGACATGTATTGTGGTGATCTGCACCTTAGCAAAAGATATATCACCCTGACAGTTTGGCACTACCCAGATCTGACTGTCACTCAAGATGTAGGTATTTATCCTGCGTGTTGCCCTGTAATAAATAGTACTGATGCTTATTTGTATCTCAATTGCTCTGGAGAAGTAGCGTACAAAAATGTAATGCTTTTAGGGAGAAAGGATGATCTCAGTATGAAGGGAATGAATACTAGATATGCTCCAGTAGATTATCAAGGTCCACTCTTTGCACATCCAGGTTTCTATTTCTTATCAAATGGTACCTATTTTAATATGTACAACGGTACAGAGGACGTGGCTTTGGGGATGGTGCTACCCCTTGGGGTACCTTGCAGATATAGCAGATCAAATATAAGATGGGTAAAAAGAACATTGACAAGGAATTTTCTGAGGGCATTACCAATTTGGAAGTAACCAATTATAGTCATGGTATCACTTTTGGATATATCCTTTCCTCTATTATTACATTTGGTGGTACCCCCATAGCCAGGGGTGAACGAGCTAAAGAGTATTTTGGGTGTAAGTTGCAAATTTTATCCCAATCCGACAGTGGCAGCTTTATGGGACATCACCACTCAGTTGGAAAGTATGCGCATATACTCTAAGCAAACGAGATATGCAGTCGATTTTATTTTAGCCAAAAACTGTGATGCAAGCGAAATAAGAGGAGAGCAGTGTGTGGTTGGCATCACGAATATGGAAAAGAATATTAAACAACATATTTTAAACATTTTGGAAAATGTTAGAGGGAGGAGAGGGATAATTGGAGCCGGTCATTGTTTGGTGGTTGGGGTTGGATTCTAGAACAGGTGATATATTTCATTGTTTTTTTAATTTGCTGCTGTGTTTTGATTCAGTGTCTTCCCTTATGTGGCTCATACTGTACTACTTATCTCACTCTCACAAGAATCTCGATTCATGATACAAATGCAACAATAATGCTTCAAAATGAGCTTGATACTATTATGCAGTTGGATGAAGGAGTTTTGGTTCAACTACTTCTCTTGCAGGTTCTATTCCTGATGTTACTTGTACTGCTAATGTTTAGTGTCATTTTCTTCTCTACATTGGCCATGCCTATATGTACATATTCATACTTGACGTATTGTCTGTATGACTGTATTTTTCTTTATAGTAAGAATTGTAAAGACCCTTACCTGATAGCAAGAATAAAGGTGTCCGTATTAGCTTATAATGCTAAAAGGAGGGTCTGTTAGAACTGAAACTTAATATTGCTATATTACTCGTGTTTTACCTGATATTAGGTTAACATTTATATAGCTAATACATTATTATTTGCATATTGTGAGTAGACGCAAACTGTAGATGCAGATGTTGCGTTAGTTAGGTTGACATCTGTGCCACCATTTTAGTTCTCGAAGACGCCATTTTGTATTACAATCAAAACTGTTACTTGCTCATTTACGTTAAATGATCCTTGGTAAGTTTTGTTTCTGCACTGTTGAAACTTGCTCATTAACGCATGCCTTTTCTGTTACATAGCGGCCTTCTCCCACCTTTCTACAGAGGAGGATAGGCCAGATGACCTTGGATAGTAGATAACTTGTGCCAGACTGCGGAATCATAACTTATGTTCTGTACCCTCATTGTATTACGACAGCTACTAGTATTTTTCCATGGTAGGAGTATCTTTGTGGGCTCTGCAACATACATAATGTAACTTTATGCGTCTCTCGTCAGCCATCATAGGCGGCTGGTCAGACTGGACTCCACTGAAGTGTACTTTGTGAATAAACTAGTTTGCTTGCATTCTCTACTGCATCATCGACTCTTCATTATTGGAAGGCTATAGGAGGCCAAGAGTGACCCGGGTGGCCCTAGTTGGGTAACTTCCTTCATTGCCAGCACACTCGGAGACTGCAACTTAGAATCTGACAGTCATCTGTTCCATGTATAAAGCTGTACTTTCTATTCTAGTTGCAGTCTCTATGGCTTTCTGTAGTGTCAAATTAGGTGTCAATAACAGTGCTTCTTGAAATTTTTTGTTGTTTGCTTTCTCCACTAATTGGTCCCTGATCAGTTCTTCTTTGAAGTCTTTATTCTCACAGGCCACTGATAAAATCATTAATGCACCAACAAAACTTGTTGCAGTTTCTCGGGCCATTTGTGCCCGCCTGTAAAAATGTATGCATTCCCATTATGACAATTTTACCAGCTTTTAACCTTATGTCCAAAGATATTATAGCAGACGCATACTCATCTACGCCTCGAACACCATCATCATCTTCTGCATCCAAAAGAACAACTTCTCTGGGAATATGTTTCAGAATTTTCTGACTATCTAGACCTAAACAACTTCTTAATATGGCAATCTTTTTCTTATGTGTGAATGATTCTCCATCTAATGCATCTAGATATGCTTCACACCCTTCTTTCCATTGCTCCCAGTCAGGCTCTGGAGTTGTTGAGTTGGGAGAAAAAGCTGGAGGTGGTAAAATTTAAGTGGATATGTTGTGAACATCACCTTAATTACAAAACTTGGAAAATTGGAGAACAGGCTATGGTAAATGATGAGGAATTACAATGCATAGAACATTAGCACCAAAATTCAAGAACAAAGCAGAATGAACCACTGAGATTGTTGTACAGTGTGCGCATTACGATGAATGTGCAATAGATTGTTAGAGCCTAATACACACATTTAAACAGCTGATAATGCAGTGCAGTGTGTGCATCACCGATAAAAGCACTGTAGAGGCCAATATTCAAAAGAGCCCCAATGCAAAATGGCACTTAATATAATAAAGAATAAATACACTTGCGGCGTAATCCAAAATGGTGGTGTGCAACGTTGCTTACATATGGAAATATGGACCTAAGGATAGCGCTTGAATACGCCCCAAAATGCAGAGTTGCTTGATAAAGGTGCCCACTCTGCAGAGGTGGAATCCCGATGAGCGTATTTTGGGAAAACTAGCTGTTCGGATTCGCCATACCACTCCAGTATAGTGAATGCCGAATTTACGCGTAGCACCTCCTACGTCCCGCTGAATGTCACTCTGGAACTGCTCGTCGCCAATATAAAGTTGTACGTTTAGGTAAATCTTTATTACGATTATTAAAATTATTAGTAAATATAAGTAGAACTGTAATGCATGTAGGGACAGCCGCCTCCCAGTTCAACTGTCACCCACTAGATTCCACCCTCGTAAATTTCACGGACCATCCATGATTAGAATCTCACGTCCGTTGTCCATGATGATCCCTTTTACGGACGCCTTTTGTCCATAACTTTGGGCATTGCAGGGAGCAGCATTGTTCCCCTGCTAGAAGCCTCAGCTCCCTGATGGGGCCGCCTCGCACTCATCCTCTGAGCACAAGAGCAGCCACACCCGCCCATTGTTATTCTGTATGCGGCTGATTGTCACATACAGAATGACAGTGTGCCAGTATGGGCTGTTAAAGCATGTGGTGGGCCTCCTCCTGCCTCAGTCTAGGGCAGTGTTCTATTTTAACAGTAGATTAAGAAAAATGTTGCACTTCACCAGATGGAAGAAATTTACAGAATCCAGTTCATGAAAAGAAGCCAGCGAAAGAAGTTAAAAAGGAAGGAGTCATAGTTCTTTCACACTCACATCATTTTAGAACTGAAGCATTTTCAATATTATATACAACAAAGTCATAGTTGCTGCTTTTTATTTTATGCAACTAACAACCACGGACAAAGCCAATAGTCCTGGCTTGTTGTAAGAGTAATGTTTTATATATATCTGGATTCAATACCAGAAGTAGCAGAATACCAGTCGGGTAGCACAATATGCTAAATACAAATTGTCAGCATATGTGTTTTAAACCTCACCCTTAATTACATCGACCACGTCCCTCGGAGAGACCCCCAAGTTTTTTCAACCCACTTAAAGCCCTGGAAACAACACCATGTCACAGTCACCTCACGCCCTGACACTGTGTATCATGCATGACTCATGACTTCAAAGTTTTCAGGTTGCCTATGTGCATGGGCTTAGTAAACCCATCCCCACCCCTTGATTTAGGAACTACAGCGGGGGTGAAGTTCTTGATGAGCCTCTTCTGTCGGCACCTCTGCAGACAAAGGCTCAGCTCATAATTAATGTGAAAAGGTGGGTGAGTAAGTAGGTGAAGGTTTGGGTGAATGGCTGGATGGATTAGTGAAAGGATGAATGGACGAGTGAAAGTGTTAATGGATGGATAATGAGAGAAAGGATGGATGGATCAATGAGTGGATGGATGAGAGAAAGGGTAAATAGATATATGGGTAGAATGGTGGATGTATGGGTAAAATGGTGGATGGATGGGTAAAAGGGTGGATTGATGAGGGAAAGGGTGGATGGGGGGAAGTGAAATGATGGATGAGTGAAACGATGGATGGATTGATAAATTGATAAGTGAATGGATGGACGAATAAAAGGGTGAGTGGATGAACGAATGAGTGAAAGGGTGAATGTAAGGATGGATGAGTGACTGAAAGGGAAGGTAGTTGGACAAAAGGACGGATGGGTGAGTGAAAGGATGGATGGATGAGAGAGAGGATGGATGAGTGATAGGGTCAGTGGATAGATTCATGAGTGGATGACTGGATGGATGGGTGGGTGGATGAGTGAAGGGATGGTTAAGTGAAAGGGGGATGGCGAGAGAAAGGGAGGTTGGATCGATGAGTGACAGGATGGATGGAAGAATGGGTGTATGGATGAGTGAAAAGAAGGATGTAAGGATGGATGAGTGAAAGAATTAGTAAATGAGTGAAAGGGAGGGTGAAGAGCTGGAACAAAGGCTGATTGATGATGGATGAGTGAAATGGTGAATGGATGGATGAATAGAAAGATGAGTGACTGGGTGAAAGTGAAGTATTTCGGGGTTCCCAAGGCCTACACGCTCCGGAGATAACCCACTCACACTCAAGAACTGTTGGCACGGAAACTGTAAAAGGCAAAGAACAAGTTTATTAAGACCCCATGGGGTGGTGGTACACTCAAACAGCACCCTTCGGCAATGCAAGAGGTATCACCCCGAACATCGGTGCGACCTCATTTTATATACAGTTTTGGGGCAATAAAAGATAGGCGGCACAAGTTTAAGACACATTTTCGAGACATATATGGTCATGTTTTGGAATACTGCCAGCTCATTGGAGGGGGCACAACTCCGCTGGTCAGTTTGGTGCACATTCCTGAAGATCTACGGGTCAGTGGGAGCTGCGCATGTGCGGCTTGACCAGTACTAAAAATAGCTTGTTGCTGGGCAGATAAGCGTGGACAGTGGAACGGACAACGGACTAAAGGGCACGTCGGCCACGAGGCCGCTCATGATCTAAGATGGCCGCCGTAACATTCAAAATGGCGTTATCATATTTAGCCAAGTCTAAGGAGGACAACGTGTAGGTTCAGCTAATCGCTAATGCAAACGGGCCAATTACGACAGACGACCCTTTTAGCGTTTAGCTGAATCTACCTCATAATGAACATAATCAGAATGTTCGTCCTCGATGTCTATTAACATAATTTGTGTCACCTCTTTGTGTAGCATCATTTTGTCGTGGGCAAGAGCTCGCCTCGATGGTAAGCAAGCTGATAGACACATTGAACATAAAGCGGGGCCACATTGAATACATAAGCATATAAAAAACATTGCTCCCACAAGTATACAGAGAATTGTCAACAGTTTCCAGCCCCAAGTTGCAATCATGGACCAGAACCATCCTGAAAGTGTCCAAGTCCCATTGTCCGGGTGTATCTCAGCAGCTATTTTATGCAGCTTGGAAATAGCATCATACACAGATGGAGAATTGTCCAGGACGTATACGCAACAGCTGCTTCCGATAATTCTACATGCCCCCCCGCGATCAGCCAAAACAACGTCCAACACCATTCGATTTTGGAGGGTGACAATTCTGGAAATCTGTAGTTCCTCGGTAATATTCCCCAGGGCAACGGCAGTGTCATTTGCAACAGCCTCGACAACGCGTGTCAGTCGTCTGATTTTCCGGCTGTTCAATGCAGCCCCCACAAAGGAGAATAGTCCCAGATTAAAATCCACATACTGTTGTAATGCAGTGTCCGTTTGATCAATGCCCTCTAGGGCAACAGTTCGTTTAACCCTGTTCAAAACGAAATCGTGGTACAATGTATAATCGTTGTGGTACATTGGAGGGGCAATGAATACAGGAGGTAACACAAACGATACGTAGCACGTGCCCAACCACCCCACTGGAAGCTGATGGTACCCCTTCGTTCCACAGATAAAGTATGTGTTTCGAGATGCAACAAATGAAATGCCATTCGGGCTATCAAACGTGAGAGTAATGTTACATTCACTTTTCCCCACTGCAATCGTGCCCTTATTTCTAATACATAAATCGGCTTTTGTAGCAATGACATTTATGACATGAGCACTAGATACATTCACATTTCGCTGATTGCTATATACACGTGGGGCAGATACATTGTCAGGCCTGTACTCTTCCCATTCGAAACGTGTGCCCTCAGCCCGGGGAAACCCATCCTTGTCATGGGAACATACTTTATTCAAACGGAAAAGCACCCCCCCTTTAGTTGGCCATCTCAGAGTAAAAAGGAGGGTGTACCAGGCGTTGCATGACCCATTGTGTGAAAACGGGAGTGGAATAAGTGGGGTGCCCCCTCTCTTCTGGTGCCCAGGCAACATTCCACACACCCAGCAATTAGAGGTATTGGTCATATTATGCGTGTGGTGAAGAATCTGAATGAAGCTGTTATTTAAATACGTTTGGCGATGGCGCTCTTCATGGAATGGCAATGTAAAATGAAAATGTTCAGACGGTGCCGGGGTAGTCGGCAGCAAATGTTCGTGTACAGGCACCACAAGTTCGACTACCCAGGCTATAACAGCTATCACCACAATGGTCAAGACAAAGAGAAAGGCACCCAATATTTTCTTATCACGAGATGCCGTTGATGCCATAGTTCAAGAAAGTTTGTGCAAAGTCTCAAGTGGCACAAATTGTTCACAAATTGTTCACAAATTGTCCCAGATACACGTGCGTGTATACCTAAAAAAAAGGAAAAATGCGGTGCTGAACTCCGAGGTAGCCGTTGTTTTCTTCTCCGGGCCAAGACGGGTGTCGCTACTCTGGCAAAACTGATCCCCCCCCCCTTGGAATTCCCGGTTTCCGTTTCACAAACCTGGAGCGGTAACCAACCAGTCATTAAAAAGGGACAAAAAATCTTCTTATCGTGGACGTAGATCGTAGCGCTCTCTTCCGGTAGCAGATTGGTCCGGGAAGGCTCCCTCCACTTCGGCCGACGTCACAGCTGGGCTCTTTTCTTTCTCCAAGATCTCCTTATAATCAGTCAACACAGCAGGAGTCACCAGATCCAGAGAGACACGGCGACAATGTGTCGAATGCACCCACCGCTTCCTGTTTGTCACTCGTACTGCGGTGCGGGTCGCCAGGAGGACCTGCTCGGGGCCCTTCCACCTGTGCTCCAGACTGCTTGCTCTCTCAAACGAGCGGACCATTACATGGTCACCAGGACGAAGATCGTGGCCCTCTCCAGTAGAGTTATCAGGGAGCGCTTCTCGAACCTGTTGATGAATAGAGAGCAAATCATTTGTTAATCGTGCCAAATAATCATTCATCATAACACAAGGCACATCAGGTATTAATCGCGGCTTGGGCACCCCCCAGATATTCATAGGGCGGCCAAACACCACCTCATAGGGCGTAAGGCCAGTTCGTGAGTGGGGTACTGATCTAAGAGATAGTAGTGCTAGCGGCAACGCATCTGGCCACTTCAACGATGTAGACGCCACAATTTTGACCAGCTTAAGCTTCAACGTGGCATTGTACCGCTCGACCAAACCTGCTGACTGAGGGTGGAATACAGCGTGGAACTTTTGCTGAATCCCTAACCCCTTCAGTACATATTCCACAATCTTTCCAACAAAATGGGGCCCATTATCGCTCCACAAAAATTTGCAAACTCCAAAGCGAGGAAAGAATTCCTTAAGCAACACCTTAGCTGTTGTCAAAGCCGTATTGTCTTTCGTGGGGTAGGCCTCAACCCATTTGCTAAAAGCACACACCACCACTAGGACGTACTTCAGGTTATTGCAGCGCTCGAGTTGGATGTAATCCATTTGAAGCACTTCAAACGGTGCAGAAGGTGGAACGAACCCTCCTTTCGGAGTATGGGTCCCCTTTCCAGGATTGTGTTGCAAGCATACCAGGCAGGTCTGCACTACTCTCTTTGCAGTATTCGCAATCTCGGGATGTTCCCAAACTCGTGTTAAAAGCCGAGTGATTGCAAGAGCTCCGACATGGGCCAGTCCATGTGTCATCTGGACCATCGCCTGTAAGTAAGCCGCAGGCAATTTCCACTTCTCCATGTCTTTGCTTCTCCAACAACCCTCGTCATCTAGTACCCCATCTGCTGCCCAAGCCGCAAGTTCAGATTCTGTGGCTGATTTTTGAATATCCCGTATCTCTGCTCTAGCATCACTCCATCTCTCAGCCTGTGATTGTACCACGTACATAGGGGAGCTAGTTCGGGACATAGCCGTCTGCCTTGCTATGCTGTCTGCAAAGGCATTTCCTTGACCCACTTTATCCGTAATCTTCTTATGGGCACTGCACTTCACTATCGCTACTTTTTTAGGGCTAAGCAACGCATTTAGGAGATCACGCACTAGCTCTCCGTGCATAATGTGCTCCCCGTGTGATGTCAGAAACCCGCGTTCCCTCCAAAGAAGCCCGAAGTCATGGGCCACTCCAAAGGCATACCGGCTGTCCGTGTATATGTTCACACATAATCCGGCACTCAATTCGCAGGCTCTTGTTAAAGCTATCAGCTCTGCTGCCTGAGCCGATTTTTGTGGTATTCTAGCTGTTTCTACCACCGTCTTAAGAGTCGTGATTGCATATGCTGCGGAAGTCGTACCATCTGGCAGCCTTAAACACGATCCATCAACCCACAGTTCCCCATCCACATCAAAAAGTGGCACATCCTGTAAGTCAACACGACCCTTTGTCTGTTCCTCAGTCAGGAAAACACAGTCGTGATGTTTTTCTTCCTGACCCTCCTCGGCCGGATAGGGCAATAAGGTGGCAGGGTTCAAAGTAGCGCATCTTTTCAATGTTATGTGTGGCGCTAAGAGTGTCAGCTCGTATCCTGTAAGTCGTGCACTCGTGAGGTATTGGGTCTTTGTTTGATTCAACAGGGCATCTACTGCGTGAGGGACTAACACCAACAATTTGTGTGATAACACTATGCCCTCACTCTGTCGTATGGCTACTGCTGTTGCCGCTACCGCTCGAAAACACCCAGGCAACCCTCGTGCTACAGGATCCAAAATGGCAGAGAAGTATGCACATGGTCTCTGCTTATCCCCGTGTAACTGCACTAACACTGACAACGCGCACCCATCATTCTCGTGCACGTACAATGTGAAAAGTTTCGTGTAGTCTGGTGTTCCTAACACGGGTGCGGAACAAAGGGCCTGTCTCAACTGTTCAAAAGCTTTCTGACATTCATATGTCCACTCAAGAGGCATCGGTGTAGCTTTGGACAGTAATGCTAGCAAAGGTTTTATGATATGTGAAAAACCCATGATCCATTGCCTACAAAAGGACGTCAACCCTATGAAAGCACGCACATCTCTCTGCGTGCGGGGGACTGGTGTGTCTAATATTGCTTGAATTCGGTCAGATGTTAATGCCCGCCCCTCCTTAGACAACAGATGACCGAGGTAGGTCACCTGGGGTCTACAGTATTGAAGCTTTTTCTTGGAAACCTTGTGATTGTTTTGTGCCAAAAAGGAAAGCAATGCAAGCGTACTCTGTTCACATTGTGCATAGGAGTCGGCGGCAAGCAAAAGGTCATCCACATACTGGATGAGCGCAACGCCAGACTGCAATTTAAAGGAATCTAGTTGTCGTTTCAAAGCCTGGCTGTAGATGCTAGGGCTTTCAGTATATCCTTGGGGAACACGACAAAATCTATACGATTTATTATTGAGCGTAAAACCAAACAGATATCTGCTATCTGGGTGCACAGGGATGGAAAAGAACGCATTCTTTAAGTCAATAACGCTAAAGGTGGTGGCCGTCGGTGGAACCAAAGTAAGCAAAGTAGTGATATCAGACACCACCGGGTATTGGGGAATGACAACTTTATTTATCTCACGCAAATCAATAATAAATCGGTAGATCTTGCCATCTGAGTCTCTCTTAAGAATCGGTAGAATAGGGCTGTTACAAACATTATAAGGGACCTCCTCCACCACCCCTGCAGAAATCAAGTCCTGAACAATATGTGTCAGTGCAGTTTCACCTTCTTTCGAAATCTTATACTGTGGCACTCGTGGTAGAGGGGCCCCCTCCTTAACAGTAATGCGTATTGGTGGAATGCGCATCTCTCCCACATCCGTATCTGAAGTCGCCCACAACGTGTGCGGCAGGGAAGCCAAAGCAGGGATGTCTAAAATGGCATAAAATCTGTCAGGGTCAGGGCAATCATCAGGGTCAGGGAAATTGTCGTTCAGAATAACCTGCACTCCCTCTGGAGCGCAGCGTATTGTTGCTCGAAAATATTTAAGCAAATCAATGCCCAGGATATTGTCTGGGGTATGGGGTGATAACAAAAATTGGCCAAAACTAAAGTATTTGTCAATGCATAGTGCAAGGGGCTTGGACAATGGGCTAGGGGAGGGTGTGCCATCAAACCCTACACACGTAATCATTTCGCCAGACAGGGGAGCCCTCGGAACCAAGTTTTTCGACAGAGCGCTACGAGTAGCTCCTGTGTCGACTAGAAATTGATCAGTAGAACCCAAAATACCCGCTGTTACATATGGACCTTGCTGATCTACCGGCACTTCAACTGATTCCTTACCCCATCCTACGCAATCCTATGCATGCACATAATCCTGATGTTCCACATTCTCTCCTTCCGAAATCTGATATTGATTCCGTCTATCAAACGTATTTCGTTCGTCCTGGCCACGGCCCCTCTCCTCAACCTGTCTACGATCACCTCCGCCACCTCTCGTTCCAGTATAACCTCCTCTTGATCTTCCACTGCCTCGACCACGCTGACTACGCTGTTCACGAAGTACCGGACAATCTTCGGCCTAATGCCCAAACTCCTTACAATAAGCACACTGATCCTCCGCAATGTCCGTACGACCATACGATGCGTTTCCTCCACCTCGTCTACCTCTCTCATTCCCTCTACCCTGTGTTCCCCGAACCTGCGCCAACATCACCTTCGTTTTCAATTCCTTCGCCTTTTTCTCTACACTTTCTTTAGCCTCCACTTCCTGCCGCTCATAATACTGAGCCATAGTTAACAAGGACGCAGGGGTCGCCGTGGCCCAGGAACTCTCACTCGACTTCAATCGCTTCGCGAACTCCGGTAGGAGATTAGCTACATACTTATCTACAAACAAATGCCGACCCGTATCGTCAGTTAAAGATTGACCACTATAATCATGAAACGCCTCCTCGAAGCGTGTAAAGAAATCTGAGACCGTTTCATCGGGTTTCTGCTTGCACGACGTTAACATGGTCCAATCAATCTTTTTGGGGGGAACGAGCGTTTTTAATTTATTCAAGATAGCTGCCGGAAGGTCTAGAATTAACTGACAAGGCTTACATGCTGGTTCTCTGTCCAAATCTGCAGCATTTATGTCTTTCCATGTCCCCCCCAATATCGTTTCATCATTATTTTTACGAATTTGCCTCCACATATCAGGTGGTAAAATTAGTCCAAAAAACAAATCTATATCCACAAGAGTCATCACACAAGACGATATAGCCCCCTCCACCCCCTCATAAAATGCCGCCGGATTCTTCCGAAGATCAGGTAAAGAATTTTTCAATGCCATGACATCTGCTCTATTCCATGGCGTGTATACCCAATTATACACAAAATACCCTTTCGCATCCTTTGACAATTTATCATCATCCGTACCTTCCCCTTTTGGTGGAACATACAAAGGCGCGGCTTCACGCATAGGCATAACATGCAACGCAGAACTCTTATCTGAACCACGGAGAGAACACTCCTTAGCCTGCCCGTTATTTTCCGGCTCGGACTCCTTTTGCCTCCGTTTTCGTTCCTGTCGCAATTGGGTTGTCTCATCCCGCAGCTTGATCAATTGCTTGAACAGGTCGTCAACATCTGAAAGATCAAAATCACCTTTAGCTAAATTCTCACGATACACCGACAACACTTTAGGCTCGAGCGTATCAGAAAGTTCACGATATGCGTTTACAACTTTATCCGCCAGACTGGACAGAAAATACATTAATTCAAGATCCGACCACCCTTTCTTTTCTGTTAACAACTGCTCCTGAGTAACACAATGCTTATTCACTTTACGAGCCCAACTGCGTAAATGAGCGGACCTATCCGCAGGAAACCTGAGAGCCGATACCCCCTTCTTGCTCAACTGATCCTGTCCATCATCCTCGGAATCCGCAGCCGGAGCCGTCGGCGAAACATACGGAGGCGGTGACCGATCTAACAAAGAAAAATCATCAATTTCATTATTAAGGACAGGATAAAGTGGTCGGCGAATAGGAAACTGACCAGTTGTTTGCAAATTACGTTCCCATTCCTCCCTTTCTTTCTTCTCCTGAGCCTCCTTTTCCTCAAGCTGTAAAGCCTTATCCCGAGCAGCCTTGCGCTGCTCTTTGTCCGCCAAGGCAACCTCACGCTTCATTCGCTCACGCGCCGCTTTCTCCCACATTCGCACGCAATCAAACATGTTTTGCCTAGACCTGCGTTGAAACATACACTGCTCTACAAATTGTATTTTACTCAAATCATACGACCCGTGTAGAGGCCATTGCAATTCAGGATCGGCCTTGGTGTATTTATGCCATAATTTACTGTACATAATAGGGGGAAGGCCAAGCTTTATGTACATGTCCCTGTTTGGAGTTCCCTCTGGGGGAGCCGGCTGTGATTCCGCTAACCTAATTGAGGTACCTTCTCCAAGACAACACATTCCTCGGAGTGTGCTGAAAACAGGCATGTTCAAAAAAAAGTATCACGAAAGCGTGACACCAGACAAAATGGCACTTACAGTTCTCCACACGATTGTGCCGCTCAAAGGAAAAAAACAAAGTTAGAGAAACATCTCTACATGCCTGCCTATGTGAAGTGCACTACACATATAAGTTCAAAGATCACAAATTCACAATGTTAGCTAACTCAAATCAAAGTTCGTAGGACTCGGCAAGCGTCCGAAGACTACCTCACCGATCACAAAGCACAGATTTTCAGTAAGCGTCCGAAGACTACCTTACCGAACACAAAGCTTACCAAATTCTCAAATGTCCAGATTCCAACTGCCAAGGTCTTGTAAGCCAAATCAGCCAAACGGCACTTTCTCAACGATGCAGACACTTTTGAAGACTCAGTCGGAGACCGGCGCCACCTGGAAGGTCAGATCGGAAGGAAAGGAAAAAACACCGTGGCAGCCAAGACTCGGGTCACTCGTGGCAGCGCGCGCCCATGGCGGGTTTCCAAGCCTTCGTCACGACCTCTCCTTCGGGCATCCGAGTCGCCGATGAGTCCCACCAGAGTCGCCAATTGAAGTATTTCGGGGTTCCCAAGGCCTACACGCTCCGGAGATAACCCACTCACACTCAAGAACTGTTGGCACGGAAACTGTAAAAGGCAAAGAACAAGTTTATTAAGACCCCATGAGGTGGTGGTACACTCAAACAGCACCCTTCGGCAATGCAAGAGGTATCACCCCGAACATCGGTGCGACCTCATTTTATATACAGTTTTGGGGCAATAAAAGATAGGCGGCACAAGTTTAAGACACATTTTCGAGACATATATGGTCATGTTTTGGAATACTGCCAGCTCATTGGAGGGGGCACAACTCCGCTGGTCAGTTTGGTGCACATTCCTGAAGATCTACGGGTCAGTGGGAGCTGCGCAAGTGCGGATTGACCAGTACTAAAAATAGCTTGTTGCTGGGCAGATAAGCGTGGACAGTGGAACGGACAACGGACTAAAGGGCACGTCGGCCACGAGGCCGCTCATGATCTAAGATGGCCGCCGTAACATTCAAAATGGCGTTATCATATTTAGCCAAGTCTAAGGAGGACAACGTGTAGGTTCAGCTAATCGCTAATGCGAACGGGCCAATTACGACAAAAGGATGGACGGATAAGTGAGTGAAAGGATGGCTGGATGGATGAAAGGGTCAATGGTTGGATGGATGAGTGAATGAATGGGTGGAAGTGTGGATGGATGAGTTGAAGGATGGGGTGAAAGGATGGATGGATGAGTGAAATGATGGATATAAGGACAGATGATAGATAAGTCTGGAAATGGTTGAATAGGTTTGGATAGGGATAGGTACACACATGGAAGGACAGAATGAATGGTGAAAGATTGAATGATGGATGAAAGTTTGAATGAATTGATGCCACACCACATGATGTCTAAACCCGCTATCCCAAAACGACACATGACGTCAGGCAGCGCGGAACTCTGGGTTGAAATGCTCCTTCTACATGCCAAAAAGCAGAAACAAATTTGTTGTATGGCGCCGTGGTACCACAAGAGACGTTCTGCTGTTGTGCCTCCAAACAGCCCTCCACCTGCCTCAAGGCCATAAGAGATGCATAAGGGCACGGCTCCATGCAGCCCTTCTGCGGGGAAGGCAGGTGTGGTGTAGTTCCTATATTTCCAATAGGCTCTGCGCATTGGAATAATATATCCTATAGATTTGACGTAGGACTTAGGTCGACTAGGTCTCTATTGAATATATTAGACTTAATTGTGAGTGCCAGCTAGCTTAGAGGTCACTAGAAACTTTCTCGAATACACAAGAAGGGATTCGTTTCTGACAACCGCATAAACATGACAACTTTGTTTCCCCAAGATAAACTAATTTTCAGAGTCGTGGAAACAAACAATAGATATTTTACTCATATCAATCGTGCATGCTTCACTTCATCAGAGGTGCAGAGAAATAGAGAGACGGGCGTTTTCAATAAAAGGATTTATTGAACAGTCTTCTTTCTCAAGAAAAAGAAATGAACTGCTACAATCGTAATACTGGTTGCAAAGTATAATGCGTACAGTAAGAAGAGTATTATAAAATATTATTGTAAAAGCATTGTATGGTTCCTAGACCATAGATAAATACATACATAAATAACAAAGGCTAAACGTACTCAACTGGTGCTTCTAAAATACGCCTACCCCGATGTAGCTAACCTAAGTCTAGTACGAGGGAAGAAGTAAATGAGGTCGAGCATAGGTTCAGTTTGTATTTGCCAAGAATCTAACCAACATTTCTCTTGGGGTCTAATCAGCTCCGTACCAGAGTTTTAGAATGAAAGAGGTCTGGTATCTCTGTCTCGGGACTCCAATTCCCAACACTCCACGAGGGGAGCTTGGAAACACTGGAGCTGGATTCTCTGCGAGAGAAAGGACAGCTTCTCTGTCAGTGCGTCAGCTGGAGGGTCGGCTTTCTTCGGCCCTTGCCGTCGCGAGCTGCGTCGGGCAAGTAGATAGTCGAGCTGCTCCGAACCACTGTGTCTTTGCTAGGGCAAGTGTAGGCATATTTATACCTTGAAGGTACCTAGTTTGACGTAAAGTAGGATATAATAACGTCACCAAAGATCCCCAAGGGAATTGTAGTTCTTTGAAAACGCCATGATTTCTAGGACAAATCAATATTCAAGTAAGGGAATGTCCCTGACTGCTGAAGCCAAGTTTTCCAAGAAATGGTTATGGCTTTTTGGAACTAGTGGAAGTATCCATGCCTGTATTTGGACTGGATGGGTTATATCTAAATATGGGTATGATTACTATGCCTCTAAAAGGGCAATGTGAATTGTACCTATATAAGGGGATGAATCGGTATATTACACCCACTCCACTTTATTATGTTCGATATTACTAAATTCTAAGCATCTTTAATTATATCTAAAGCAAGATGTGCAAAATCTCCCTGCCAAAATACATAGAATGCATTTGAAATGGTTGTACACAAAAGAAGAGCATTGTGCGGTATGCATTTCAAAAGCAATATTATCATTCAAAGCATGTACTGTGAAACTTAGAAAAAATGCTTATCAGAATGAGTCATGAAATAACATTGATGAAATGGCTCTTAAATACAGAAGAGAAAAAAAATCGAGACCATTCCATGACAGAATATACTGCTTAGGTTGTGGACAAGGTTAAACATTGTCTCTTGGAAGTGTTTCAAAGATTTCTTGTTCTCTAAGAATAGTTCTACTTTAAGCAGATTACTTTGTGCCAAAAAAGTTCAATTTTGGAAAAGTCAAATCGTAGAAAAAATAGAGTTCTTAAAGTTGGAATGTTTGTTTGAAAAGTGAAGGTCGAATACAGAGACCCATAGAACTTTGTGTGCTAACTTCAAAAATCATTCTCGTTGTTAGGAGAAAACATAAAATCTTCTAAGCTGGTAAAGAAATCGTCTACCACAGTAGGAGAAAGTTGGACCACTTCATTAAGTAAGCATCTTCGTCAGCGTTAGTTGCATTAGCAATGTTTGTCGGAGATGGAGATGAAGGTGGTACCTGTGTGCCTGTCGATCCACGTATCTCACTGTGAGCAGATTGAGTCTGTGAGATCTCAATGAATGCAGTCATCAGGATTGGTAGCCGCTGGGGACAACACGATGCATGGGCCGTTACTGAACCAAGCAGGGTATCAACATCCGTTGGCAGTGCTGATGGAAGTGTTAGACAGATATCCAACATGCATTCTTCTCCACATAGTAGACATCGTAGAACAGGTAAGATGCAATCTTGCCAGATTGGTCGGAATGATAGGAACCACGTGGTATTCAGGTCTCTTAGAGGACCCAGGCTCAGGATGTGTATCATGCGCTCACGACACTTCATTGCCAGGAGAGTGTTCTCGATGGTAATCTGGGTGTCGTTGCTGAACGGACTTGCCATATCGGAGCAGAAGGAACAAGAATAATATTCCTGCTACGAGCCCCAAAATGAGAGGTAGGCCGCCGAACACAGAGTGCACAAAGTTTGGAAAAATGCCGAGGACTGCTTCAAAAGGTGCTAACAGTCCTGAAAAAACTGTCTTAAATACATGTACAATACCACTGGTATCAGACATGTTTAAGACACGACCTATCATTTCTACGAAATGTATTGGACAGTTTGTGGATAAAAGGGCATGTATCTCTGCAGAGGGCCTTGCAACTTGTAGTTCATACGTCTCTTTGGACGAGGTCAGTGGCACCGTTTTTTGTAAAAGAATGGCTTTCATTCTGCTTAAAGTATCAATTCGAATAGAAGAGATGTTCAGTGAAGGCCATAGCGGCGACTCCCCGTCTGTCTTAGCTTTAGGAAACAATACTTGCATACAACAAGTGACCCTGGCTGACACAGTTACGAGATAGGCTATTCCCGGCATCATTCCGCAACAGCGGTTATCATTCAACATTATATAGCTCCCGTTAGAAAGGTGCCTAAAAATTGGATCTATCACTGCTGCTGGAGAACCTTGCAGGTGGCAGGATAAGTTGTTCAAAGAACCTTCACAGGCCCTGTGTAAATTAATACCCTGACATAAGAGAGTACCTAATTTTGTGCACTTTCCCATTGTGTACCAGTAAGAAATACCTCTTCTCGCCCACTCCAACATCTTTGTGTGTATAGCAATTCCCAGGTCGACTTTATGTATTCCTTACTCAACCTTTCATACACGGCACCAACTGGTATATGTTTTAAGCATGGGCGAAATTTGCGAAATCACGTTCCGCGAATTCACGGATTTCCCTGCGAAATCGCAAAAAAAAATCAGCGAATTCGCAGATTTTCCAGCGAAATCGCGGATTTTTTTGCGATTTGCCCTGGAGTACTTTCTACTGGCTAATCCAGTAAGTGCTGCCTCATTGGGTAAATGTATAGTGCTTTTACTACACTGCAGCTGCGTAAAGGGCCAGAAGACGTATCTCCAGGGACCATGTGTGCCTGTAACACAGGCACAGACACACATGGTCACTGGAGACACATCTCTTGGCCCTTTACGCAGCTACAGTGTAGTAAAAGCACTATGGGGCAGATTTACAAGCCGCTCTCGCCTCTTTTGCGCCGCAGTTGCGTCACTTTTGTGACGCAGCGGCAGCACAAAAGATGCGCCATGGGGCTAGGTATTAACAACATGACGCATCTAAGAGATGCGTCACGTTGTAAAGCCCTGATCCATCAGGAGGCGTTCCGGCGCAGGGGAGGGCGTTCCTTCGCCGGAACGCCTCCTAAAAGTGGCTGAGTGAAATCCACAAGATTTCACTCAGTCACTTTTAGGCGGGAAACAACACTTACAACGCAACTTTTACAACGCACTACCTTTACAACAAAACTTTTACAATGCAACATCCATTACAACGCATACCATTACAAAACAACCATTACAACGCATGTCACTACAACGCATACCACTACAACGCATGTCATTACAACGCAGTCATTACAATGCATACCATTACAACGCATGCCTACACTATCCAACACTTACCCTACTGCTGCACCCCCTGGAGTTAGAATAGTAATTTTTACCCCTACACTATCCAATACTTACCCTACTGTTGCACCCCCTGGAGTTAGAATAGTAATTTTTACCCCTACACTATCCAATACTTACCATTCATGCAATGTAATGGTATGGGTTGTAATGGTATGCGTTGTAAATGTAGTATGCGTTGTAGTGGAATGCGTTGTAAAGGTAGTTTCAAAGAATCCATAGTAATGGCATGCGTTATAATGGAATGCGTTGTAATGGATGTTGCGGTGTAAAAAATGCGTTGTAAAGGTATGCGTTGTAAAAGTATGCGTTGTAACGACATACATCCCTTTTAGGCCAATGCTGCGTCAAACCCCACGCCTGCTTGAGGCAGGCTCAAGGCTTGACGCAGCATTGGGGAGATAGGGCCCCCCAGAGCATTGCTGGAGCTGCGTCCAGCAATGCTGAGAGATGCGTCACGTTGTAAAGCCCTGCGCCATCAGGAGGCGTTCCGGCGCAGGGGAGGGCGTTCCTGCGCAGGAACGCCGTCTAAAAAAGGCTGAGTGAAATCTACAAGATTTCACTCAGTCACTTTTAGGCCAATGCTGCGTCAAAACCCTGCGCCTGCTTCAAGCTTCAGGCTTGATGCAGCATTGGGGAGATAGGGCTCCCCCAGAGCATTGCTGGAGCTGCGTCGCGCTTGCGACGCAGCTCCAGCAATGCGCTGCTTTTACGGTACAGATGCGTGACGCATCTGTGCCGTTTTTGCCACATGGTGCGCCTCATTGTAAATGCGGCGGACCATGGGTGGCGGAGCTGCGGCGCACAATAACTGACGCATCCCTGGGGATGCGCCAGTTATTGTAAATCTGCCCCTATACATTTAGCCAACGAGGGAGCACTTACTGATTAGACAGTAGAAAGTACTCCAGTTGAGTAGAGGTATTGCACAAAACGGTGGCATCTTTGTGGACAAACATGCAGGGCGGGATTCATTCTGCCCCCTGTTAGACTCGTTTTTTGTGCCCTTCTGCCCTCTGTTAGACTAGTTTTTCCCTTGTTTTTCTGCCCTTCTGCCCTCTGTTAGACTTGTTTTTCCCTTGTTTTTCTGCCCTTCTGCCCCGTTACTCGTTTTTGTGCCCTTCTGCCCTCTGTTAGACTCATTTTCCCTTGTTTTTCTGCCCTTCTGCCCTCTGTTTAACTCGTTGTTTGTGCCTTTCTGCCTCTGTTATTCCCTTGTTTTTCTGCCCTTCTGCCCTCTGTTAGACTCGTTTTTTGTGCCCTTCGGCCCTCTGTTAGACTCGTTTTTGTGCCTTTCTGCCCCCTGTTAGACTCGTTTCCTGTGCCCTTCTGCCCTCTGTTAGACTTGTTTTTCCCTTGTTTTTCTGCCCTCTGTTAGACTGGTTTTTTGTGCCCTTCTGCCCTCTGTTAGACTAGTTTTTCTCTTGTTTTTCTGCCCTTCTGCCATTTGTTAGACTGCTTTTTGTGCCTTTCTGCCCTCTGCATCCCACATCATCACTCACCGCTACCCCAGCATCACTCAGCACCACCACATTATCACTCAGCACCACCACAGCACCACTCAGCACCACCCCAGCACCACTCAGCACCACCACAGCATCACTCAGCACCACCACAGCATCACTCAGTACCACCACAGCACCACTCAGCACCACCACAGCATCACTCAGCACCACCACAGCACCACTCAGCGCAACCACAGCATCACTCAACGCCACCACAGCATCACTCAGCGCCACCACAGCTTCACTCAGCGCCACCACATTATCACTCAGCACCACCACAGCACCACTCAGCACCACCACAGCATCACTCAGCACCACCACATCATCACTCAGCACCACAGCACCACTCAGCGCCACCACAGCATCACTCAGCATGACCACAGCATCACTCAGCACCACCACAGCATCATTCAGCACCACCACAGCATCTCTCAGCACCACCACAGCACCACTCAGCACCACCACAGCACCACTCAGCACCACCACAGCATCACTCAGCACCATCCCAGTATCACTCAGCACCACCACAGCACCACTCAGCATCACCAAAGCACCACTCAGCACCACCACAGCACCACTCAGCACCACCCCAGCATCAATCTGCGCAACCATTCAACAACAACTGGTTCAAATATGTTCTCTCAATGTTTCAAGCTTTATTACAAATGTCACAAAAAGATGTTCATATTTCACTTCTGTTCTTGGATTTTCGTCACAATAAAATGCACTGAACATTATCTTCACAAAAGTTATTTACAAAAGTTTAAGCTATTGCCATTATAAATTAAATCACTTTTATTTAAGGAATAATTATTTAAAAAATTTAAAAGTAATTGTAATTTGTAATATCAATACATCTAAGTCACGTAAATACAAAACATCTTGCATTACAAATGCTATAGGTGTCACATTTGCGAAAGTTATAACTATTGGCATTGTAAATGACAAAGCTATTAATTTAGCTATTTTCAAAACCAACACATAAATAAAAAAAATTGTAATTTACAAGACCAATAGCTCAAACTTTCCTAATGCGAGACCTATTGCATTGCAAATGCTTGTTTTTATATCTGTCAGTGCTTCCTGTTGAGGTTTAATTTTCGTGACAGGCGCCTCAATGCCTACTTGTAACTATTCTCTGACCCTGCTTCAGGGGTCAGAGCAATGTCAGAGAATAGTTGCAAGTAGGCAACGAGGTGCCAGGAAGCACTTACAGGCTTACAGCAGCAGGTGCCGAAGTTGAAGTTAATTTCTTTGTAACCCTTTTGTAAAAGGTTACAAAAAATTAGCTTCAACTTTTGCACCTGCTGCTGTAACCCTGTAAGTGCTTGGCTGAAAATTCGTCCCCGCTGATTTGCGGATTTTAACACGATTTCGTGAGTTTCGCGGATCGCGAAATCGCGGAAAAACCCCCAATTCCACGAGCGGAACAAATTTTCAACCCATGCTTAATATGTTTCAAACAGTATTGAAAGTTGAAAATTGTGACAGGCAGAGTGATTATCCCGTGTATTATCCATTCTGTTGCAGGCTTTTCTGAAACAATTAATGGTAATATTTCCAGTTTTTCAATGCTCAGCACCGTATAGTCTGCTCCTTTCTGTGCCAAGCTGATAAGGTTAAATGCAGAAAACAATGACATGGTGTTGATTAGACGCCATGTCACATATCCAGAACGAAGATTTTGTAACGTCCAGCCTAATAGCATTATAGAACACAATTGTGACTGTCCATGCTGTGGCATGAGCAAGTCCTGTTCCATTATGTCAATGACAGAGGATACTATGCTGTCCAAAGAATACATTCTGCATGACAGGGTCGTTAACCCATTGTCAACTACAGAGAGTGCTTTCTCTAAATTAATACGATCAATTTCTCGTATTCTTTCTGCTGTCTCTGCCTGTGTCTCTTTCCAAGCTTCATTATAAATGGCATATATACCTGCGTATATCAAACGTTTATGACGTTGTTTTGCCGGACCTTGTAAGAAGTCCCTTAAATCAAGAATATCTTTAACCCATTCGATGCTGGTGACAAAGCCAGGGCGTTACCTGCGCTGCGCGCATGACGAGCTGGCTTTGTCACGTAACCGTCGATTTTCAAATTTCAGCGCGCAGTGGGAAAACCCGCTAGCGCGCATGCGGTTAAGTAAAGATAAGTGTTGTTTAACCTCTGTGAGTGTAGATGTTTGTAGCACCTCAAGGCACAGTTTCACTACACTGTATTTTGTTACTATCTCTGGATGTTGTCTCTGGACATATCATGGATCTGGCCTAGTTACTGTAAACCTTTGTGTCTTGTTCAGGAATCTATCTTGACAGTTATTCGTGTCTGTGGGCCAGATTAACCATTTTTTCCTATCAGGATCAGTTCTGTTTTTAAGTAAAATAGTTTTTATTTCGATCCCCCCTTCTGAAGTATTTTTGTTATCAAACGTAGGTGTAGGTATGGACGGTTTAAGTCTTTTATCATGGCTAGGCCAAGACACGATGTCTGTAGGACAGTGTCGTTCAAAAACATAATCTGTTCAGGGATAATGTAGGCTTGAAATAAAGCTTCTATTCCCTGCACCTGCCAGTCTTTTGTGCCTCAGACAGTTTTTGTTTCTATGTTTTCACTCCAAAAGTCAAAACCTAATGAGAACAACTGGGCATAAAAGGCTGATGAATAAATTAGCTTTGTATTGGTTAACTTTTCGCTCCTGTGTTATTAACCTTTCTAAAGTAAAATGTTTCCGGATTTGTGGTATTAAAACCTAAGAAGTATGGACATTTTTCATAGAATGTTTTTGACCTACCTTTTGGTGGCGTTGGACAATGTTCCCATTGATTGAAAGTATAAACATTTCTAAGTTTGCAGATTTGTGCAAGTAATGATGACCATAATGATTATAACAATACATTTGTGCATAATCTGATGAACCTTCTAAATATTCATGTTTTGTGAATTTTGCAGACAACTCTAAATCTGACATCATATTATTACCAGTCTCAAAGTCCCAATCATCAGAAAAAGTGCTGGGTGAAACAAAGTCATTCAAGGAAACCTTAAATTGGTGTGGAATCTTCAGAAGCTCTGCCAGACCATAAATGTCATAATCAATTCTATCCCATGCTATACCACCAGGTACAGGAACAGCTGTGATGTTTACTGATGTCAAGTCTCTTTGTTCATGATGAAATGATTTGTTGTGTGGCTTCATGAGCAAGTTAATGTTCTTACTTGCTGTGTCCATTTTACTATATTTTCCATTTATCAGCATCCCCAAAGTTAATACCAGGATTAGCCAAAGTAGGAGAAAAAGTACGCCAAGCACAATCTAAAGTTCAACCCATGGTGAAACCAGATAAGTTTTTCAAGTTGCTGAAAGAGTTCTGTTACTTGATCTTTAAAAGTTGTATTTGCTGGCGTTGTTTCAGGCTCATTGGGATCCTCAGAAAACGTATCAAAGTTGATGAAAAAGCCAGAGGCAGTTCTGTCAATTGTTGGAATTGCATCAGGTTTATTTGAAATCTCTGGGACTACAGGATCCTTTGTCATAATAGTGAAGTCAGATGCTACATCATTGTAGATGGGAGTGTCTTGACGAACTGTAATTTGGGTTTCAAGAGGCACAAGTTCCATAGCCTTATTGCTTAGTCCTTTGTTCTGTGCTGCAGAGTCTTCACATGTTATTAGTAGTCTCTCAGTCTGAACCTCTTGGATAGTAGCAAGGTTTGGTCTTCTGCTATATTTTTGTAGTCCACTGGGCCTACTACTTATTATTGCCACATGATGTGGTTTGACCAGGTCAATGAATACAAACCTGTTCTCTTTTCTTCCAGCAAGGGGTGGCAGTAACACTGTTCTTGATCCGTGGATTGCTAGTACAGGTACTGGTTTTCTATAAGAATGCCCAAATTCCTTCATATCCGCGATCTTTTCTCTGACTAGATCTCCAATCTTTGGAATCCAGACAGGCCTTGCTGGGATGAGTGGTTCTCCTTCAGTGGTCGTTGGCTTCTGTATTGTGTTACTTTGACTTCTTCTTTTCTCGTTTAAGTCCTGCAAAACAGCCAAATGGTCTTTGATATCAAAGGGTTTTTGTTCCACCGCTGAAGTGTGACGATGGAGGTCCTGGACAAGCATTCTAGTACCAAAAAGCATTTCATATTGAGTGATTCCACCCAGAGAATTTCTTGGCAGATTGTTAAGAATAGGTTGGACACTTATTAGATGTTTGACCCTCTAGTCACCCAAGCCTAGTACCCTAGCTGTTATAGATTGCTTTATGTCACGTTTTTTTCTTTCCACAACCGAATTTCCCTCAGGATGGAATGGACTTGAATACCTTTATTGGGATCATCAAAGGCCCCCTGAACAAATTGTTCAATTCCTAGGACAGGAGAAAACATGTGAGATAAACAATTCCTAGGCAACTAAGAATTCATGTAAACAACAATATGTGGAGGACTTTACAGAAACAAATAGAAACAAGTGTCTAAAAAACTATTTATTTAATTAGTTTATTGAAAATATTTTTCCTGTTTTAAAAAAAAAAATATTTTTATATAATAACACAAAATACAATATATCGTAACATTCAATACATTTCAAATGTTCAAAAGTGAACAAAAACATGAATAGCGCAATGCAACACCCAGATTGGCCATGGTCTCTTTGTAAGCTTTGGAGATAAACGCAGGACCCTGGTCAGAATGTAGCGTGCCGATTGCGTATGCGCTGATAAAGACTCGCAAATCTTTTATAACAGTTCGGGCGTCAGCCGAGTGCTGAGGCCACATCCAAATGAATCTTGTCCTAATAGTTGTAGGACGAATTCTTCCATACTGACGTCTGCGTGTAGAGAGCCTAATGCTGACTAACATTGATGTCTGTACTGGGCTAGCTACACTGTGGTCAGGTATCTGGTGGCGTTCTCTGCTGCGATCTCTGTTGCAGTCATAGCAATTAATCGCAAACTCGTGAATTCGGGCATTCATCCCTTGCCAGCAGTACGTCGCTTTTAATTCCAGAATGTATTTTGAGATCCCTTGATGTATCAGACCCTCTGCCATATGTGCTTCTTGTATCAAAGCTCCTCTACGTCTCCTGTTTGGTATTACTCTATCCCCCACTCCAGGGATTCGAGCAAAAGGGACGGAGTTAGCATCAATTGTGTATGAATGTTCGAGTGGATAGTTTAGAGGTAATTCCGCTCCGCTGCCTTTGCTTGTGGCATTGACAACTAGCATTGTTTCGCCGTCTATTTTTGTTTTTGAACGAGTGATTGCAGCTACGGAAGCCATTTGCACAGCTGCCTTTGCCGCTTCATCACCCAATGAATTCCCTGCAATGTGAACGCCATCACGCTGATGACTCAGTGTATGGATCACGTGAGTCTTTTGTAGTTCTTTCTCTAATTGAACTACTTGTTCCCAAAGCAACTTATGCTTGATTGTGCCACCTTTTGCATCTTTGAAACCATTATGAATGCAGTTCTACAAGTATTCATTGTAAGACTGGACGCAGTAATACGAATAGCACACTATGAGTGTGGGGAATTCGCGATCGGTATTTTCAAGCGCCATCTTGAAAGCCTGTAGTTCAGCTCGCTGAGCTGTACAGTCTCCGAGAGATTGTGTTTTCGTAACCATAGGTCGGAATTTACCATTGCGCCAGCGACCTTTAACGATCGCGCACGCAGCACTATAAGCTTGTTTACCCCCAATTGCGGGTTGTGCTGATCCGTCTGTATAGATTATACATTCGTACTGTTCTAGAGGCAGAATCTCAGTGGGCAGAGGACATTCTTGTTCGTATTGAAGAAATTCTTGAGTTTTCAAGTAGGGGTCAAAAACGTATTCAACGTCTGTTGCAGCAAGAGTGTAAACCCATTGTATCCATCTTGGATGTAAAGCCTTCAAATTCGGAATGCTTGCTTTTGTCGCTGCCTCCAAGGCAGGTACAGGAGTAACGACCATTATGCGTTTACCCCGTGTGAAAGGTCTCTCTTTTGCTACTGCAGTTTAAACCGCTGTCTGAATTTTTTCTGTTGATGTGAATTTCATTTAAGCTTGTGTGTACAAGTTTGATTTGTAAGCAATTGATACTTTTTCTCCTTCATTAAAGGTTAAGCACGTACATCTGCATCTTCCTGGGAGTATTCTGATTACAAGGTTGCGTACGTTTACGCGTGTCTGTAAATGTGATTTTGCTAACATGTCTGTTTGCACTGAACGCAAAATTTCTGTGTGCTTTTGAGTCCAATTATTAGTTTTTAAATCAGGTTTTATTAATTCATAGAGAGGTTTAACCTTTTCTGTGTAGTTTAGAATGTACGTTCTTCCGAAATTCAGGAAACCTAGAATTGACTGTAAGTTTTTCCTCGTTTTGCAAGGTTGGGGCAGCGCACACTTTTCTAAAAAGTTGGCTGCCAGGCTTTTGCCTTCACTTGATAACTCGTATTCTAGAAAAAGGACGTTGAGGTGGGCAAGTCTTGATTTCTTAAAGTTGAATTTATACCCTTCAGAAGCTAAGCCAAGTATTATGGTGTTTACCCTGTTCAAGTACCTGCCCAAATCATCGTCTGTTAGATAGATGTCATCGACATAAGATAATGCCTCATCATCATACGTTTGTAGTGACTCTGTTACTCTGGCTGAAAATAACCCTGGACTATTCTTGAATCACTGGGGGAGACGACAGAAGTGACTCTGTGTCCCCATAATTGAGAAAGCGGTCAGGTTCCTACTTTCAGGTGCAATGTTTTGACAGAAGAAAGCGTTAGACATATCTAATGTGGTTTTAAATTTTTTGCGCACGATGTTATTCATTAGTGCTGCACTGTGTGCATTTTGTACTGCAAAAGTTTTGCAACAAAAGTTTAAATGTCTGTAGTCCAAAATGAGACGATATGTATTGTCTGGTTTGGAGACAGGAAACAAAGGATTGTTCATTGAAGAGGTGCATGTTTCAATCACCATTTGGTATTCAAGTTGATCTAATATCTCTCTGAACTGTTTTTTAGTTTCTTGCTTTAACTGGATACTGCCTCTGTGTCACAGTTAGGCGATAGAATGAGCACGAGAAATGACTTTGGGACCCAGAATACCTGCAGCAATAGTCCTTCTTCACTTTCACTCTCTATCTATACTCCCTCCTCCCTCTACTCCTTGCTTGTCACCTGAAGTCAACAGTGTTTGTTCGGAGGAGAAGTGTTTTTCCCAGTTTCATTCTTTGGATTGCTGCCTACATCGGAGTCAGATTGTGTGGACTCGCTGTGTATTTCCCGATCGTGCTGGAGCATAAGCGCATTGATATTCTGCCTTTTAAGAAAAACTCTTGTGTCTAACGCGGCCATGCTGAAGCGCTGACTCGTTGGAGACACTTGCATTTCAAACGCGGTTCTAGTGTCAGAGAGCCGCGGTACGATTTGGTTAGCTCACAAAGCCTGGGCTAAGAAGCATTCCGCTTTAGCTCGGAGGTGCTAGTGCGCGCTGATAATTGAACTTACTAAGGAAACTCTTTATCCTTTATTTTTCTACTTGGGTGAAATCGCGCAGGAGCGCAGAACCTTTCATTTAGTTTTCCTTTCATATGGAGCCGTTGAGAGGCTTGAATGAGTCAGCCGGACCTTGGATTAATTTTTTTTACATCTTTGGGATTGACAGCAGTATTGCTTACGCGCTACATTTAGACTTGGCCTTACAGACTACTATATGAAATATAAGTACATTGCTATGTTCTTGCATTATATCTACTTGGAAGGCTTTTCAATAGAGAAACGATCTATGTTCAGGACATTGAATGCAACTAGGAATCCTTGTTATTTTCTTTCCTTTATTTTTCTCTTTTTGTGCCTTTTTTGCTGGAGTAAATGTGGCAGAATATCACAGTAAGTGAAGTATAGAATACACATTGATTAAGGAGAGTGTATATATATATATGTAGGGAGGGATGGGGTTCACTCATGGTATGTTCTGTTGTATTCCACTACAGGAAACCTGGGGCTCATAGAGAAGTGAAAACTACAACTTCTGAAGCTCGTCACTAGAGGTTTTCTGCCACCACGTTTTTGTTTCGTTTGTTCCTTTTTACCCTTTCCCCAATTATCGTATAATCTGTGGAGTGCCATCCATACACTCACAGGTGCTGCCATATAGGGGAGGAAGGTAACTTAGCATCGCTCCTGCTGTGCCCGGCATAAAGGTTAGTGAACCTTTGTTGTTCTTGACACTCTGTGCAGTTGGCTGTGATTTTAACTGGATTGTATGGTGATGGGAATCCTCATCCCATCCTACATGATTTTTATATAATGCTGGATCCTGAGCTACAGCCCATTTTCTGGCAGAGGTATATTTTAAGTAAATTGGAATATAATTTGAGAAGGCTGGCATAATGATGTCTTCGGCGTGTGGGCACTCCCTTACAAATTTTGGTTGCCAGTCTTTTTCAGCTAGAAGAATGTCATAACCCTTAGAGAGCTTCTCCCAAAAGAGTGCTCTTATTTTCTAGTTATGTCCCCCACCATCCGGACCGTTACTTCATATAACTTATGGGGTACACGAACCCTGGTATCAGCTGCTTCAACTTGAATGTACTCATTCAAGTCCAGTGTCTCCAGATGATCCTTCAAGATCTTGCGAGCTATGGTGACCTCTGCTGCGCTGTCCAGCATTGTCTGAGTCCACTCCCTGTTCTTGAGTTGTGTCCTCAAGATCCTCGGCATGTTTGATTTTTAGACCTGCTACCTTCTTTTTGGTGAATTGAGCTTTCTTATTTTTTGGAACGTGTTAATCGTCTTTGGACTTCACGCGTTCTTCTTTTTATTCTGACCGTCCTCTTCTTTCCGATTTCTGTGAGGAAGTTTAAAAGGTACGAGAGGAACGTGTATCAGTATCTTTTTTTTTTTTTTTTGGAGCCTTTATTTGTAGTACATGCAGTTACAAGTATGGGCCTACAACCATCCCGGCCGGCCGCTAAACAGAGCGAGAATACTGCAAGCAATATGTATAGTTATAGCAGTTCGAAACCCGGGGTAATAAAATAACAGTACATAGCTTGTAATCAGACACAACAGCTTGAAATCAGGATTTGAGAGGTTCATTTTCAAATAAGGAACTAAGGAAGAGGTGTCGCACAGTCGTACACAGTCCCGCAATAGTGTGCGAATCAGGATATCTACAAACAGTATTAATACGGAGGAAATATCGGGGGATAAGATATACAAAACAGGAGAAATGCAGGCACAACCCCAGCGTGTAGCAAGTCTAACCCCCGCCCCTCTGTCGTAATTTGACAATGACTGGGTTAGCGCTTAGCTTTGCTACACATTATTTCCCTTAACTTGGCCTTATTCGAAAACGCCATTTTGTATGTTACGGCGGCCATTTTAGGGAATGAGCGGCCTCGTGGTCAGCATGCCCTTTAGTCCTTTGTCCGTGCCGCTGGCCACTCGAGTTTGCCCAGCAACAGGCTATTTTTAGTACCGGTCAAGCCTGTACATGCGCAGTTCCGACTGACCAGTCACCCCTTACGAATGTCCCGCCGAACTGACCAGTGGAGTTGTAACCCCTCCCATGAGTTGGCTGTGTTCCAAAAATGACCATATATGTACCTAAATTCTGTAATTATGTACCGCCTACCTTTTTATTACTGTAAATGTGTATAAAAGAAGGACTCGCACCGATGTTCGGGGTGATACTTCTTGCATTGCTGAAGGGTGCTGTAGGAATGTACCACCACCCCATGGGGTCTTAATAAACTTGTCTTTTGTAATTTTCAGTTTCCGTGCCAACAGTTCTTTTGGTGTAAGTGGGTATTCTGCGGAGCATGTAGGCCTTGGGAACCCAATACCACAAATTGGCGACCACGAAGGGACTCATCGGCGACTCGGATGCCCGAAGGAGAGGTCGTGACGAAGGATTGGAAACTCGCCATGGACGCGTACGCTGCCACTGAGTGACCTGAGTCTTGGCACCCACGGTGTTTTCTTCCCTTCCTTCCGATCTGACTTTCCAGGTGGCACCGGTCCCCGACTGAGATCTTGATCGTCTGTGTTGCTGTACAAGTGCCCGTTTGGCCGATTCGATCAAAGACCTTGGCAGTTGGAATCTGGATATTTGAGATTTGGGTAAGATTTGTGATCGGTAAGGTAGTCTGCGGACGCTTACTGAAGTTCTATGACTGTGATTATGATTTGAGTTAGCTAACATTTTGACTTTGTGAATTTTGAAAATATATGTGTAGTGCACTTCACATAGGCAGGCATGTAGAGATGTTTCTCTAACTTTGTTCGTACCTTGAGCGGCACATTTGTGTGAAGTACTGTAAGTGCCATTTTTTATGGTATCACGCTTTCGTGGTACTTTTTGAACATGCCTGTTTTAAGTCACTCCGAGGGATGTGCTGTCTTGGAAATGATACCACATATAGGTTAAACGAATCTAAGCCGGCTCCCCCAGAGGGAACACCTAATCGTGATATGTATGTAAAATTTGGCCTTCCCCCTATACTGTACAGTAAATTATGGCATAAATACACTAGAACTGATCCCGAGTTGCAATAGCCACTACATGGGTCGTTTGATTTGCGAAAGGTTCAGTTTGTGGAGCAATGTTTGTTTCAGCGCAGGTCTAGACAGGACATGTTTGATTGTGTGCGAATGTGGGAGAAAGCGGTGCGTGAACGAATGAAGCGTGAGGTTGCCTTGGCGGACAAAGAGCAGCGTAAGGCTGCTCGAGATAAAGCTTTACAGCTTGAGGAGAAGGAGGCGCAGGAGAAGAAAGAGAGGGAGGCACGGGAACGTAATTTGCAAACGACCGGTCAATTTCCTATTCGGCGACCGCTTTATCCTGTCCTTAATGATGAAGTTGATGATTTTTCGTTATTAGATCGATCTCCGCCTCCGTATGTTCAGCCTACGGCCCCATCTGAGGATTCCGGTGATGAAGGTCGGGATAAGTCGAGTACCAGGTTAACCGTTGAGAGAGCCGCGGAATTGCGTAGTTTTGCTAGGAAATTGAATTTGAATCACATAACTGTGTCAGAAGTTATAGCTGTAAAGGATAAGTGGTCGGAACGAGAATTGATGTGTTTTTTAACTACTTTTGCAGATGAAGTTATTACTCGATTTCGTAAACATTCAGTGGACTTAGAACCTAAGGATGTGTCAGTCCATCATGAGAATATGCGTAAAGGTTTATTTGTTCTTGCAGATGCAGATGGGTTTTTCACACGGTTACTCCAGCTACGGGATGAGGCGTCCACATTGCGGGAAGCACAAAAAGCAGACAAAGAGTCCGTGCCGGGATCGTCGGAACAGTCCAAACAGTGTTCTATCCTGGGTTCAGATAAGAATTCTAAAGTGCATGTTATGCCTATGCGTGAAGCTGCACCTCTGTATGTTCCCCCTAAAGGAGATGGTACGGATGAAGATAAAATGTCGGCAAATGCAAAAGGGTATTTTGTATATAATTGGGTGTATACGCGTGGAACAGAGCAGATGTTATGGCATTGAAAAACGCTTTACCTGATCTTCGTAAGAATCCGGCCGCATTCTATGAAGGGGTGGAGAGGGCCATTTCCTCTTGTGTTATGACTCTTGTTGATATGGATCTTTTCTTTAGGTTAATTCTTCCGCCTGATATGTGGAGGTCAATTCGTAAGACTAATGATCAAGCGATGTTTGGGGCAACTTGGAAGGAGATAGGTCAGGCTGACTTAGACAGGGAACCTGCATGCAAACCATGTGATCTAATTTTAGACCTTCCAACAGCTATTTTAAACAAACTAAAAACGCTTGTTCCTCCTAAAAAAATCGATTGGACTATGCTAGCTTCATGTAAACAGAAGCCAGATGAATCGGTATCAGATTTCTTTACACGTTTCGAAGAAGCGTTTCATGATTACAGTGGTCAATCATTAACAGATGATACGGGTAGGCATCTGTTTGTTGATAAGTATGTGGCTAATCTCCTACCGGAGATTGCAAAGCTGTTAAAGACAAGTGAAAGTTCCTGGACCACGGCGACCCCTGCGTCTTTGTTAACTATGGCTCAGTATTACGAGCAGCAGGAATTAGAGGCTAAAGAAAGTGTTGATAAGAAAACGAAGGAATTGAAAACGAAGGTGATGTTGGCACAGGTTCGCGGTGCGCAATCTAGAGGGAATGATAGAGGCAGGCGAGGAGGGGGTAATGTGTCGTACGGTCGTACCGATATTGCTGAGGACCAATGTGCATATTGTAAAGAGTTTGGGCATTGGGCTGAAGACTATCCGGTGCTTCGTGAGCAACGTAGTCAGCGTGGTCGAGGAGGTGGAAGGTCGAGGAATAGTTATTCAGGAGCGAGAGGTGGCGGAAGTGATCGTGGTAGGTTTGAAGCGAGGGGTCGTGGTCAGGATGAACGAAATATCTTTGATAGACGGAATCAATATCAGATATCGGAGGGTGAGAATGTGGAGCATCAGGATTATGTGCATGCATAGGATTGCGTAAGATGGGGTACGGAATAGGTTGAAGTGCCAGTAGATCAAAGAGGTCCATATGTATTAGCGGGCATTTTGGGTTCTACTGATCAGTTTTTGGTTGACACAGGAGCTACTTGTAGTGCTTTGTCCAAAAACTTGGTTCCAAGGGCTCCCCTGTCTGGCGAAACGATAGCATGTATAGGGTTTGATGGCACACCCTCTCCTAGCCGTTTATCACAACCTCTTGCACTTTGTATTGACAAATTTTTCAGCTTTTGTCCATTTTTGTTGTCACCTCACACTCCAGATAACATTATGGGCATTGATCTGCTCAAATACTTTCGAGCAACGATACGCTGCGCTCCTGAAGGAGTGCGGGTTATTTTGAACGACAATTACCCAGATTCAGACAGATTTTGTACAATGAAGGAAATTGAAGCATTAGCCTCTCTCCCACACACGTTATGGGCGACATCGGATACGGATGTGGGACAGATGCTTATTCCACCTATTCGAATTACTGTCAAGGAGGGAGTACTTTTGCCACGTGTACCACAGTATAAGATCTCTAGGGAAGGTGAAATTGCTCTGACACATATTGTTCAGGATTTGATCATTGCAGGAGTGGTGGAGGAAGTTCCTTACAATGTCTGTAACAGCCCTATTCTTCCGATCCTTAAGAAAGACACTGACGACAAAGTCTATCGATTTATTATTGATTTGAGAGAAATCAACAAAATTGTCATTCCCCAATACCCGGTGGTGTCCGACATCACGACATTGCTTACATTGGTCCCCCCAACAGCAACGACCTTTTCTGTCATTGACCTTAAAAACGCGTTCTTTTCAATCCCCATTCATCCTGACAGTAGATACTTATTTGGCTTTACGTTAAATAATAAATTGTACAGATTTTGTCGTGTTCCCCAAGTTTACACAGAGAGCCCTAGCATCTATAGTCAGGCTTTAAAACGACAGCTTGACTCTTTTGAACTGCAATCCGGAGTAGCCCTTATACAGTATGTTGATGATCTGCTGTTGGCAGCAGACACCTATGCACAATGTGAAGAGAGTACACTTGCTTTGCTTTCTTTTTTGGCTCAGAACAATCATAAAGTTTCTAAGAAAAAGCTACAATACTGTAGACCCAAGGTGACCTACCTCGGTCATCTTTTGTCTAAGGAGGGGCGTGCATTAACATCAGATCAAATTCAAGCGATTTTAGATACGCCAGTCCCCCGCACTCAGAGAGATGTACGTGCCTTCATAGGATTAACGTCCTTTTGTAGACAGTGGATCATGGGGTTTTTGCACATTATCAAACCTCTGTTAGCGTTACTGTCCAAAACTACACCAATGCCCTTGAATGGACAGATGAATGTCAGAATGCTTTTGAACAATTGTGACAGGCTCTTTGCTCTGCACCCGTGTTAGGTACACCAGATTACACAAAGATTTTCACGTTGTACGTGCACGAGAAAGATGGGTGCGCGTTATCAGTGTTAGTGCAGACACACGGGGATAAGCAGAGGCCATGTGCGTACTTCTCAGCCATTCTCGATCCTGTAGCACGAGGGTTACCTGGGTGCTTCCGAGCAGTTGCAGCAACAGCAGTAGCTATACGGCAAAGTGAGGGAATAGTTTTATCGCACAAACTGTTGGTGCTAGTTCCCCATGCAGTAGATGCCCTGTTAAATCAAACAAAGACTCAATATCTTACGAGCGCACGTTTAACAGGATATGAGCTCACACTCCTGGCGCCACATATCACACTGAAAAGATGTGCTACCCTGAAACCTGCCACTTTATTGCCTTATCCGGTTGAAGAGGGCCAGGAGGAAAAACACCATGATTGTGTTTTCCTGACCGAGGAACAAACAAAGGGTCGTGTCGACTTACAGGATATGCCACTTCCAGATGTGGATGGGGAACTGTGGGTTGATGGATCGTGTTTGAAACTGCCAGATGGCACGACTTCTGCAGCATATGCGATCACGACGCTTAAGACAGTGGTAGAAACAGCACGAATACCCCAGAAATCGGCCCAAGCAGCGGAGCTGATAGCTTTGACAAGAGCCTGCGAACTGAGTGCTGGCTTATGTGTGAACATCTACACAGACAGCCGGTACGCCTTCGGAGTAGCGCATGACTTCGGCCTACTCTGGAGAGAGCGTGGGTTTTTGACTTCTCATGGGGTACACATTATGCATGGAGAACTAGTGCGTGATCTCCTAAACGCGTTGCTTTGTCCAAAGAAAGTAGCGATAATCAAATGCAGTGCACATAAAAAGGTCACTGACAAAGTGGGGCAAGGCATTGCCTTTGCAGACAGTATAGCAAGACAAACAGCTATGTCTCGAAATGACTCCCCCATGTATGTAGTGAAGTCGCAGGCCGAGCGATGGCATGATGCTAGAGCAGAGATATTAGACATCCAAAAATCAGCGACTGAAGCAGAACTTGTAGCATGGGCAGCAGAAGGGGTGCTGGATGATGAGGGTTGTTGGAGGAGCAAGGACATGGAACGATGGAAATTGCCTGCAGCTTACTTGCAAGCGATGGTCCAGATGACACATGGGTTGGCACATGTTGGAGCTCTTGCAATCACTCGATTGTTAACACGAGTTTGGGAGCATCCTGAGATTGCCAACACTGCCAAGAGAGTAGTGCAGATTTGTTTGATATGCTTACAGCACAATCCTGCAAAAGGGACGCATACTCCGAAAGGAGGGTTCGTTCCACCTTCTGCACCATTCAAGGTACTTCAGATGGATTATATCCAGCTTGAGCGTTGTAATAACCTTAAGTATGTCTTAGTGGTGGTATGTGCTTTTAGCAAATGGGTTGAGGCCTTCCCCACGAAAGATAATACAGCTTTGACAACGGCTAAGGTTTTGCTCAAAGAGTATTTTCCTCGATATGGAGTTTGCAAATTTTTGTGGAGTGATAATGGTCCTCATTTTGTTGGGAAAATTGTAGAATATGTGCTGAAGGGATTGGGGATTCAGCAAAAGTTTCATGCTGTGTTCCATCCGCAATCAGCAGGTCTTGTCGAACGATACAATGCCACGTTGAAATTAAAACTGGCTAAGATTGTGGCGTCCACGTCTTTGAAGTGGCCGGACGCCTTGCCATTAGCATTACTCTCTATTAGATCAGTGCCCCACTCTCGAACTGGCCTCACACCTTATGAAGTGGTGTTTGGAAGGCCTATGAATATATGGGGAGTTCCTAAGCCGCGATTGTTACATGATGTGTCTTGTATAATGATGAACGATTATTTGGCACGATTAACAAATGATTTATTTTCTATTCACCAACAGGTTCGAGAAGCGCTCCCTGACAATTCCATTGGAGAGGCTCATAATCTTCGTCCTGGCGACTTCGTGATGGTCAAATCGTTTGAGAGAGCGAACAGCTTGGAACCGAGGTGGCGTGGCCCCGAGCAAGTCCTGCTTGCAACTCGAACGGCTGTGCGAGTGACCAACAGGAAGCGGTGGGTGCATTCAACTCACTGCCGTCGCGTCTCTCCGGACCTGGTGAATCCTACTGTGCTGTCTGACTACAGAGATATCTTGGACGAAGAAAAGAGCCCAGCTGTGACATCGTCCGAATCTGAGAGAGCCTTCCCGGACCACACTGTTTCTGGACAACAGCGTTATAATCTGCGGCCACGATAGGAAGAAGATTTTATTTTGGTGCGAGACTGGTTGGTTACCGCTCTGGGGTTTGTGAAACGGAAGCCGGGAATCTCAAGGGGGGGGGATCAGTTCTGCCAAGAGTAGCGACACCCGTCTTGACCCCGGAGAAGAAAACAACGGCTACCTCGGAGCTCAGCACTAGCGTTTTTATTTTTTGTAGTTGTGTACTTGAGACATTGTGAACTCTTTGAACTATGGCGTCTTCTGCATCACGAGACAAGAGAATTCTTGGTGCTAGCTTGTTCGTACTGACAATTGTGGTGATAGCAGTGATAGCCTGGGTAGTAGAACTTGTGGTGCCTGTACGAGAACATTTGCTGCCGACTACCCCGACTCCATCTGAACATTTTCATTTCACCTTACCCTATCATGAAGAACGGCATCGATAGACTTATTTGAACAATAGCTTCATTCAAATCTTGCATCATACTCACAATATGACGAACACTTCTAACTGTTGGGTGTGTGGGATGTTGCCTGGGCACCAGAAGAAAGGAGGTACACCACTTATCCCACTCCCGTTTTCCCACAATGGTTCTTGTAATGCCTGGTACACTCTTCTATTCACTTTGCGCTGGCCAACAAAAGGGGGGTGCTTTTCCGTTTAAATAAGATATGCTATCATGATCGGGACGGCTACCCACAAGCTGAGGGTACTCGATTCGAATGGGAAGAGTACCGCCCCGACAACGTGTCTGCACCCCGAATCTACAGTAATCAACGGAACATCAATATGTCCAGCTCTCATGTTATAAATGTTATAGAAACAAAGGCTGATCTTTGCATACGAAATAAAGGTACAATCCCTGTTGGAAAAAGTGAATGCAACACCACACTTACATTTGACAGTCCGAATGGCATATCATTTGTGGCATCTCGAAATACATACTTCATCTGTGGCAATAAAGGTTATCATCGTCTCCCGTTAGGATGGTTAGGTACATGTTATATCTCTTTTGTATTGCCCCCTGTATTTATTGCCCCACCAATGTACCATAATGACTATATTCTGTACCATGACTTTGTGTTAAATAGAGTCAAACGTGCTGTAGTCTTGGAAGACATTGATCAAACCGATACTGCACTACAACAATATGTGGATTTTAATTTGGGTTTGTTTTCCTTTGTGGGAGCTGCTCTGAACAGTCGAAAGATACGACGGCTGACCCGTGTTGTTGAGGCTGTAGCTAATGATACTGCTTTTGCATTGGGGAACATAACTGAAGAGCTTCAAATATCTAGAATTGTTACGCTCCAGAATCAAATGGTTCTTGATGTGGTTCTAGCTGATCGAGGGGGGGCATGTAGAATTATCGGAAGTAGCTGCTGTGTGTACGTGCCTGACAACTCACCATCGGTATATGATGCGATATCAAAACTGCACAAAATCGCTGCTGAAATACATCCGGACAATGGTACATGGACCTTTTCGGGGTGGTTCTGGTCAATGCTTAGTACATGGGGCTGGAAGCTACTGACAATTTTATGTATCATAGTTGGGATATTATTCTTCTTGTGTTTATGTATACAATGTGGTCCTGCATTATGTTCCATGTGTTTGTCGGCTTGTATTCCATCTAGACGAGCTCTTGCCCAAAATGAATTAATGCTTCATAAAGAAGTGGCTCAAATTATGTCAATTGATATTGAAGATGAGTATCCCGACTACTTCCACTACGAGGTAGCTTCAGCTAAACGCTAAAAGGGTCGTCTGTCGTAATTTGACAATGACTGGGTTAGCGCTTAGCTTTGCTACACGTTATTTCCCTTAACTTGGCCTTATTCGAAAACGCCATTTTGTATGTTACGGCGGCCATTTTAGGGAATGAGCGGCCTCGTGGTCAGCATGCCCTTTAGTCCTTTGTCCGTGCCGCTGACCACTCGAGTTTGCCCAGCAACAGGCTATTTTTTGTAACGGTCTAGCCTGTACATGCGCAGTTCCGACTGACCAGTCACCCCTTAGGAATGTCCCGCCGAACTGACCAGTGGAGTTGTAACCCCTCCCATGAGTTGGCTGCGTTCCAAAAATGACCATATATGTACCTAAATTCTGTAATTATGTACCGCCTACCTTTTTATTACTGTAAACGTGTATAAAAGAAGGACTCGCACCGATGTTCGGGGTGATACTTCTTGCATTGCCGAAGGGTGCTGTAGGAATGTACCACCACCCCATGGGGTCTTAATAAACTTGTCTTTTGTACTTTTCAGTTTCCGTGCCAACAGTTCTTTTGGTGTAAGTGGGTATTCTGCGGAGCATGTAGGCCTTGGGAAACCAATACCACACCTCAACACCAAACATACCGCAAAAGAGCATGAGCGACGACGACACTAAAAAGAGAAGAAAGACTAAAGGGCCATAGAAACAAATACCAATCAACCACCCATCCCGCAACCCCCCACCCTGCACACCCGCAGAAGGCCATGGTCTACCCCCCCCCCTTTTATAAAAAACAAGGGAACCCACTAGGTAACCAAGGACCTGGGGTATCAATTAACCTATGAACAATTGGTCCTTGACAACAGAGAATATGACTTTGTAATAATTATAGGCCACAATGAACTCTATAACAGGAAGAAAGTCCAGCCGGACTTAGAATTTAATTCAATGTATTGAAAATGTACTTAAATCAGACGAACAAACAATAAAGCAGTGGGACACAGTCCTGCATCCACGATGCTGCACATACATTCAAAACATACAATTACAGTGGTATTTCAGGCAATTAGAGGTCGTGAGCAAGGAGAGTGTTTGGAGTATACTTGCTTCACATATGCGGGAAACATACAATTTTGGCACATAATAGTACACTTATTGTTTAACCCACATATTGTGTCGACGGCGTTTCGATCCAATTGTATTAATGGACCATCATCAGGACTTTCAATGTCAGCCTGAATGTAGACAGCCTGGAAAATGTCCGGAACCTGAGGAGCCTAATAACTCGGCAATCCAGCCAAGACTCCTACCAAGGCAAGATGACCATCCACCCTGATATCGCCTAACCTTGTTGGTTGTATTATTGACCCACAACGTTCTTCCTGGGCTAAGGTTTGAAATTAGACTTATACCACAGACGTCAATCTATTCCTTCCTACCCTTATCCTCGGTCTGGACATTTTCCAGGCTGTCTACATTCAGGCTGACATTGAAAGTCCTGATGATGATCCATTAATACAATTAGATCGAAACGCCGTCTACTCAATATGTGGGTTAAACAATAAGTGTACTATTATGTGCCAAAATTGTATGTTTCCCGCATATTTGAAGCAAGTGTACGTCAAACACTCTCCTTGCTCACGACCTCTAATTGCCTGAAATACCACTGTAATTGTATGTTTTCAATGTATGTGCAGCATTGTGGATGCAGGACTGTGTCCCACTGCTTTATTGTTTGTTCGTCTGATTTAAGTACATTTTCAATACATTGAATTAAATTCTAAGTCCGGCTGGACTTTCTTCCTGTTATAGAGTTCATTGTGGCCTATAATTATTACAAAGTCATATTCTCTGTTGTCAAGGACCAATTGTTCATAGGTTAAATGGTCTACCCCCCAGCAGCATGCCTGTCGCCCTAATAGAGACCCGAAATATAGAAAGATAGGGGAAAGAGGAAAAGAAAATAAGCGGAGGAGGGCCCTCATCGTGCCGCCCGGCCCCGCCCTTCACCCCTACACCTCGGAAATCCCAGAAAGGAAGTAATACTGTAATGAAGAATAACAAATCCCGAGCACAATAACGCTGAAATATCCCTCGAACATACCCACTGCACCGTCTGCCAATAATAAAGCCAATAGACCATGAACCACATCATCCCTGACCCTGTCTGGCAGTGGTACCGCCAGAAGTCCTCTCGGTAATCAATTTAAAGCACAGTCCTGAGGGTCCAAACAATATGGGTGGGTCCGGTTGGGGCGCAGCCATAGAAGAGCACAACAATCCAAATCTATCTAAGTATAGACAGCAAAGATCAGGCATTATCAACGCCGGTCCCGGGAACTTCTCAAAGCTCACAGATAATAACACCATCCAGGAGAGGAGAGTCACACAGTCTGGCCACCGCCGCGACATAACCAGGCCAGTCCAAGATGGAAAACAGCCCTCCATCCCCAGCCGCCAGTTGGACATGTGTCCCAAGGAGACATCCATACGAGCAATCAAGTCGGCCCGCACGGGCACGGGAGCCCGGTCCTCAAGTGGCTCCCGGTGCCTCTGCTGTGAGGCAGGCACCTGAAAGGAGAGCCAACAAAAGGCTAAAATCCCTGCCGGGTCCCGGGAGTCGCCCGCCTATGTCGGGGGCAGTCCTTGGCTATGCCCGGGCAACAAAGTTTGGGGAGGGGCAGGAGTCATGCGCCCCCTCCGATCCTGTGCCACCACACTGCCCCTCAAGGGTCACCGCCAAGCGGACCGGGTCTTCACCGCTAGCAGCGGTCCTTCATGTCAACGCCACCCACCGGCAGGCCCCTTACCGCCATCAACGGCCGTTGATGCTGCAGCTGCGGCCGGAGGCCCTGCCGAGTCAACGCCCCGGTCTCATCACCGCGTGGGCCGCGGAGCAGTCGGGGACAGTTCTCAGGATCTGCTGCACGCAGGAGCTTCGGGAGCAAACGGTAGGTGCTCGTTTTCTTTCTCCTATTAAAGTATGCCTTTGTGGCTCAGGATAGACGTCAGGATAGACGTGTGGGGCGAAAGGGCTCGCGGAGCCGAGCGACTATGTGGCCATTTCGAATGCCTGCTTGGCTCCTCCCCTAGTGTATCAGTATCTTGATATCTATCAGGTTTTCTCCAATTATCCCTGTTCCTGAGGTTATAACTCTTTTCAGAGGGCTCCTTTTGAGGAGACCTACCTCTGGACTGAGAACGCTTCTCATTAGAAGTTTGTTTAGTATTTTCCCACTTCTTTTTAGGAGTAGTGAGAGTGTTTTTAATAGAGATCTTTTCAGGATTTTCTGTTAGCTTGGGTGGGAAACCAGTTAAACCCCAACTATCTCTACCTAGTTCTTCATAGGATTTTTCTATTATTCTGGCCAGTTCATATGGTTGATGATAAATGTTTGAGGCAAGTGCACCGTTTTTTTATCCAAGCTTGTTGAATTTTTTGAATATTCGGGTGCTCCGCAGGAGGCGTCTGACGTCCTAAGGCAGTTGTACTTATAATGAAAAAACGTGCTTCTAATGGGACATTAGAAACATCCCCGTGGGTACACCTTCCACCCCTCAGTGCAAAAATGCGGTACGATCTAGATGTTCAATACACTATTTGTTGTGAGCCTTTGTGTCATCATCTAAAAATCAACGTGTGCAAGGTTCTAAGAACTGTGTGTATCGCACCATCAGATACAAAATACAGTGAGTTTAACCTGCCACCTTACATGACCTTACATCCCCTGTTATTCCAATTATTGGCGGTATAGCCCACTCACATGCCAATTCTGCCGCATGGATTTTCACCACATAGTCAAAAGCTATCAAAAGCAAAAACAGTAAATGAACCGTTAAGACCGAACTCTGATGTTAAAGCTCTAATGTCTCCAATCTATCTATTCACTACCAATTGCCCATTTCCACAACTAACCTGTTGTATTCACGCTTGTCAAAAGCTTTCTCGGGTGTCTGCCAAACTTTCAAAGATACTCCATAGTGACCATCTTTGTTTTATCCCCGAAGACATTCATTGGACAACATTCCGATCACGTGATGTGAAAATAAAAGACATACTCAGTGCTTAGTCTGTTGGTAAACTGGGTACAAAATAGTTGGGTGTGAACACTGGAATCCAAAAGATATCCCTATGTTACTATGTGAATTATGCGCTTGAGTTCAAGATACAAAAGTGAAAAAAAGAAATAATAAAAATTGGGTGTTAAGACAACCTGGGGATACAAACCCTGCAGTGTCTAAAATATCTCTAAGGGTGCCTAAGGGATAGCGCTATAGTGAGTGTTGTCTTGCTGGTGCACAAGACATGATATGAGAGTATATCACATTCTAAAAAAGACCGTACATATGTTGATACTAACAGAAATTACAGATTTCGCAAGAATCATATTTGACACCAAGGTAAATTCATGATTTCATAGATAACATGATAGTTCTATACAGTCATTGAGACTGTTGGGCTTGTGTGTGCACAATTTCTGAATCCAAAAGTTTTCTCGTTGTAGGAGATATTTCGTGTTGTCTCTCCCTTCCTTCTTCTTCGCAGTCTCCAACACAATGAATTTTAACTGTGATACATTGTGTTGTGCCTCCGCAAAATGTGCGGCAACTGTCGATTTCGTATTTTTTGTACGTATGTTGGACTTGTGTTCAATAAGTCTGGTTTTTATGCGTCTTTCTGTCTTTCCGACATACAATTTTCCACAGGGACATTTCAAAGCATAAATAACATTTCGTAACCTTTCATGGGATGATTGATCTTATTTCCCTTGATGATATTATTGATATTTCCACAATTTAAGCAAGGTTTCGTTCCTTTGAATATCTCCTCCTTTGTGGGTTTGCCACGGTATTTTGTATCTGATGGTGCGATACACACAGTTCTTAGAACCTTGCACACGTTGATTTTTAGATGATGACACAAAGGCTCACAAAAAATAGTGTATTGAACATCTAGATTGTACCGCATTTTTTATATTGTTTCACTTTTTTCTTTGTAGTATTGTTCCCTGATGAAGGGCAGTTTATAATGCCCGAAATGCATTGGATTAAAAATAATGCTGCATTTGTAAAATGAAATGAATGGATCACAAAAGATCAAAAAGAGAAACTGACTTGAGAAAAGCACAAAAGATAATTGAAATGATATCATGTGAAAAAAACATGGAAAATGTACAATACTAACATGGTATAAAGAACCCTCATTTCGCACTGAGGGGTGGAAGGTGTGCCCACGGGGATGCTTCTAATGTCCCATTAGAAGCACGTTTTTTCATTATCAGTTCATATGGTTACTCAGTTATATCTATTTCCCTTATTTTTGGGCAGTTCGCCTCGGATGCTGATTCACCTTTAATATTAGCTAATACTATAGATGAGACCTGTTTGAAATCTTTCAGTAATTTCATACCCAGATTTAAAGCAGGCTCTGTCCCGTATTCATTTTGAATCTGTTTCAGGACGTTTGGTATCAGCGCCATAGACGGAACACTAGGTGTTTTTGTGTAGATTGCAGCAAAGACTGTACCCCAAGTGTCGCAGTCCTCCAGGTGTGGTGCGATCCCCATTGGTAAACAGATTGTTAAGATTCTGTGTTTCTCATGAGGTGTACTATCAGGAAATACTGCCTCGATTTGAGTAATTTTTTTAGCTATCCAGAATGGAATTTGTTCCCTTTTTGCAGGCAATTTACCAATGACGATTGTATAGTCTGTGGTGTGATTTTATTTGGGTTCCCCTGTTGAGGGGTTTGCTTTGGAATCCTTATAGGAGGTTGGACTGAGTCCGCATGACATATTGAACCAATTGTCTATGTATTTTTATTAGTTGTTTTAGTTGAACTAATAGTTCCTCACTTGACATTTCTTCAATGTCAGGATGTGGTGTATAGCTAGCTGGTACTGGCCATGTTGCTCCTGGTCTACCTAGCGGACCGAGCCTGGTAATCTGATTTTGATGTTGTAGAGCGCCTTTAAAACAGAGCTGATGCTCTTGGTAAGTTAGTGGAATTTCAATGTCCTCGAAAGGAATGTATTCCGCTGGTGATTCCTCTACTTTGTAGAAGTGGAATGCATGTGTTACTGGATTTGCTTGAGGGAAGACAGTCCATGAATAGAATACCTCTGTCTGCCGATATTCGTGTGCCTCTATGACAAAAAGTACCCTACCACCTCTAGGTGATAGGCCATTCGTTATAAGCTTTATAGCAATGGTTTTCCTTACGCTTTCAAGGATGATTATAGCATCCGTGTCGTTTTCTTGAAAACCTGTAATGTCTAAACCTGGTTGGGCTGTAGCTGCAGCTCTACTGGTTGCGTTATTGCCGTCGTTATTCGACATTGTTTAATGAAAGTTTGCAGAGCAAGTTTCAAGGAAACAAAGATTAGGTGCACAATATTTTGGAACACTGTATCCTTCAGGGTTAAACAAACCAAAAAACGAATACATAGGATTTTCGTCCTACTCAGTAATGGCGGATATTTTATCCTTTTACCCACTCCAGATGTCTATTGGAGTATTTTACTGGAAAAATGGGGTCTCTGTGAAAAGCATGACTGAGTTACTCTAGTACCTAGCGTTAAATTAGTGCCTTACCAAACGTTGTAGAATATAAACATATGGTTTCCCAACTGGTATTATTTTGAGACAATTATAAAGGATATGTTGAACAACATTATCAGAAAAGAAAAAGGAGACTCATTCTTAGTTATAAATGTGTTCACGGCATCATGTTTATCCAAAACAGGAAAAAGGACAGGTTGCAGTTGTATCAGCACTGTAAACAAATCAATTAAAACAACCCTATTTGTACTTGGTGCTCAAGTGGTGCTGGTGATGTACACGGTGGCGACGCAAGTGACATGGTGATCAGCAAAAGACGGCACAAGGTAACTAGTGCATGAATATATACAGTGAATAGAAGCAACAATATGGTTGTGGTCTTTTGGGTTCTGCTTTGGGGTGGCTGTAATTTTAGATGAACCACATTATATGTTGCGCCTCGGATTGCGCTGAGTGGTCGACGGCATTTCGATCCTCTAGAATTGGGATCTTCGTCAGGACAGGGTTGACTGATGAACGGTGCGGTACAATGGGATAATGAAAAGGGGGGGAGGGGGTACGAGGGTTAATATTGGGAAACCTGCAAAGGATATGCGCAGGACAAGTGTGCGTTAGTTGGGGGAGCACGGCCTAGCAAGTGCCTGAGCAGAGGTAGGTGTTGAGGGCGATTGGTACAGGTAATGTTGAGGGAAGCTGTGTGGGGAGGCAGGCGGGGTTAAGGAGAGCAATAGAAACTTGATACTTATCAAGGCACTGGGTGTGGAATGCAGAAGGGTGAAGCGGTGGTGCTGATAACCTCGAGCTTTGGTGATTACTGGTGGGGGTAAGGGCTGGGGCGCACATGGTTAAGAAAGGGGCTCAGGGTAGTACCTGCAGGTCAAAGAAGAGAGAAGGACGCGGCTACATAGAAGCGGAAGCTAACCTGATGGTACGAATTGCAGGAGTAGAGGCGGGAGATGTGAATCCCTTCTGTTGTGTACTGAATTCAGGGGTAAGCGGTGCAAACATCCAACGATGATCGATGGTTCAACAGGGAATCTGGAAGGAAATCGCCCAATGTAAGCGAGTGCCTGCTAATTGGTAAGGGATCGGCATGGAAGGGCTCGATAGGCGTGGCGGCTCCCCTGAAGACAGAATGTACGTGGTGAGAGAGGGCAACAAGGGTTCCTTCGGATGGGTGCTGGTTTCTGAAATCAAGCTGCCCTTCAGCAAATTTCACTGCAGTGTTGACGGGTGGGAACGGAACCTCAACCCAGACGTGGTCGGCGGAAGGAGAGGGAATCTGAACGGAATGTGCAATTTGTGAGCAATGGGAGGGGTCCGAAAGGACCGGGCAAGTGTAGGCTAAGCTGGTGTGTAAGCTCACCTCAAGATCGGGAGTGTAGGGGAGACCATGAGGGTGCAGTCGATTGGCGGCAATTCAACTCGTTATGCAGGGAGGGTCTTGGGTCATCCCGTCTGGCGGGAGCGAGGTGTCGATCCCGGCGGTATGGACGGTAGGGGAATTGATCTAGGGGAGATAAGATCAAAATCAGATAGTGATCGCCGTGCATTACGGAGTACACACGGGACGGAGGCAGATAGGGAGCAGCGGAGCACGTACCTCTCTGAGTGAAGCAGACTTCTGTGAATCAGACTCAATCCAGGTTGTCAGGGAAACGCTGCCAAATCCGAAAGGATAAGGGCGGGCCCGGGGGGAGTGGCCGGGTCACGTGGTGTCGGGAGGGGCGGGCGGGGTGTGTAAGGGGAGTGAGAATGACGGTGTAGCTACGTCACTAAGAGGGAGGTGCACTATGAATAACCAAGCCTACTGGTGGAAGAAATTTAGATCGAATAGGGGCAGGCTGGACGAACAAGCAATACTTTCGAAAGTACCATAACAAGTGAGCTAGTATTGAAACATAAATGTGAGTGCTTTGGGCATGGCAGGTAGCACATTATAAAGGTAAATTATGCATAAAGCATTCGAGTTAAGCGTGAAAATACAAAGAGCAATAGAATAAGGCATGCTAATAAATTTAGAAACATTATTAGTACTGTCATAGGAAGTGGTATTAACAATATGGTGAATCAACGAGTAACGGTTTAACAGTGATACAGAAGGCAGCACAAAAATGAAATATTGGTACACAAGTGAATCACGGTAATGTAGAGATGATGTGGATATCGTAGTGCATAATCAATAGGCAAGGAATAGATGTGGCAATAGATTCAGGTGAGGAGAGAAAGTAATAGGAGCATGCTCATCTTGTCATAGGGACAGTAGTCTTGGAGGAGCAGACTGTACAGTACAGAAAGGCAATGTACATTGAGAATGTATGTAATGGAGCGACCAGAGGACAAGGATATTAAGAACAAGATAAAATCAAGAGGAGTAGGTAGAGAAGGTCAGATTGCGATGGTACTGTTCCATTCATCTATAGTGTTCAGTCCATTATTGACAGAGTCACAAAGTGTAATCCATTTACATTTGCATCTATTCAGGAGGGTTTTGATATCTCCGCCTCTGGGGGCTAGTGTGACCTGTTCAATCACCTGCCACGGGATGTCAGTCTCAAGATGCTTTTGGTCAAAGTAGTGGGAAACCAGGGGTGCCGTGATAACTTTACAGTAGATCCGGCTCTTGTGTTGTATAATTCTGTTTTTTATAGTCTGGGTTGTCTGCCCCACGTACACAAGGTTACAAGGGCATTGGATTGCATACACCACATTTTGTGATCTGCAGTTTGTGTGGTGTTTAAGTGTGTGGGTTTTCTCCTTGTAGTGGAAAACGTTGGTGTTTGATGTAAGATCACAAACAGAGCAAATCTGGCATTTGAAATGTGGAAGCCCCCACGCAGCGGTGATAGTATGTTTGTCCGGAGCTTTTTATGGCCAGGTAATGGCGTGCACGAGGTGTGATGCCAGGTTATCTCCTCTTTGGTAGGAAAAGAGAGGTTCTTCTTTGAATGGTTCAAAAGGACGTAGTGTAGGCCAATTTCTCCTTATGATTTTGGCCACTTGGTTGCTGCTTGGACTGAATCTTGATACAAAAGGAGTCATTTTCATAAGTTTTTTCGGTTGGGCGGTGAGGAGGTGTTCCCTGTGACAGTACCACGCTCTTTTGCGTGCTCTTGATATGAGACGCTTTGGGTATCCTCTTGAAATCAATCTTTTGGCCAGGATTTCCGCTTCACGCAAGTAGTCCTTACGCCACTTGCAATTTCTCCTGATCCGGAGAAATTGTCCATAGGGGAGACCGTCTCTTAGTCCACGTGGATGATAGCTGGAGCATTGTAAGAGTGTGTTCCTCTAAGTTGGCTTACGGAAGATGCAAGTACCCAATTTACCTTCCTCAGCATGTAAAGTGACTTCCGGGAATGGTAAATCGGTGTTTCTGCAGTCACAGGTGAAGCGCAAATGTTGTTGTGAATGATTAAGCCAGTCAACAAAGGTAGTCAGTGTCTCTCTTGTTCCGTTCCAAAGAACAAGGATATCGTCTATATATCGATGCCATAGATTGATGCTATTCAGAAAAGGGTTATTGGTGTGTAAAATAAGTGTTGTCTCCATGTGGTGTACAAAAAGAATTGCTAAATTTAGGGCAAAGCATGCACCCATGGAGACTCCTTTGATCTGTAAATAGAACGTGTCTCTGTACAGAAAGTAATTGTTCTGAAGAGCTATGCGTAGTAGATCCATAATGAAGTCTGTGGGAATCCTAGTGGGCATGGGCCTGGTAAGGAGGAGTGATTTGATCACCTGTAGTCCCTCAAAGTGTGGAGTGTTTCCAATAGGCTCCAGGATGGAGCCACACCCTGAAACAATGGGGCGACCAGGTGGGTTAACATCATCTTTATGGATCTTGGGTAAGACTTATAGAGCTGGTGTCCGAGGATGAGGGTTGTTCAAGAAGAGGAGTTCTTTGTGTGTTATGATGTCCATTGCTTTGGCTTGTGCAGTGACATATTCAATTTTGGACATGATATCTTGGAGGGTGTCTTTGCTTAGGGGGTGGTAGTGGTCGGTGTTGCTAAGTTGGCATGTGATTTCTTGGTTATATTTATCTGCTGCCATCACCACTATTCCGCCTCCTTTGTCCGCCGATTTTATTATGATGTCCAAGTTATTTTTCAGGGTTAGCAAGGCTTGTTTTTCCATGTGGGAGATATTGTATGGGATGTACTGGAATTGGTTTTGTAGGTCGGCAATGTCTCTTAGTACCAAGCGTCCAAAGGCCAGGATTTCAGGGGGCATGGAGGAGGAATGAACGTTGAGGCTGGGTGGAATCGTTGTATGACAGGTTCAGCAGTCTCTGGTTCATTGCAGAAGAATTGTTTTAATCGTATTCTGCGAAAAAATGTCAGTACACTGGATTGTAGATCCAGGAAGTTGGTACGTTGGGCGCCATGTAGTGTAGTTCCTATATTCCCAAAACTCTCTGCGCATTGGAATAATATATCCTATAGATTTGACGTAGGACTTAGGTTGACTAGGTCTCTAATGAATATATTAGACTTAATTGTGAGTGCCAGCTAGCTCAGAGGTCACTAGAAACTTTCTCGAATACACAAAAAGGGATTAGTTTCTGACAACTGCATAAACATGACAACTTTGTTTCCCCAAGATAATACTAATCTTCAGAGTCGTGGAAACAATAGATAGATATTTTACTCAGTCAATCGTGCATGCTTTGTTTCATCAGAGGTGCAGAGAAATAGAGAGACAGGCGTTTTCAATAAAAGGATTTATTGAACAGTCTTCTTTCTCATGCAAAAGAAATTAACTGCTACAATCGTAATACTGGTTGCAAAGTATAATGCGTACAGTAAGAAGAGTATTATAAAATAATATTGTAAAAGCATTGTATGGTTCCTAGACCGTAGATAAATACATAAATAACAAAGGCTAAACGTACTCAACTTGTGCTTTTAAAATACGCCTGCCCCGATGTACCTAACCTAAGTCTAGTACGAGGGAAGAAGTTAGTGAGGTGTAGCATAAGTTTAGTTTGTCTTTGCCAAGAATGTAACCAAGATTTCTCTTACGGTCTAATCAGCTCTGTACCTTGGTTTTAGAATGAAGGTGGTCTGGTATCTCTGTCTCGGGACTCGGTTTCCCAACACCCCGCAAGGAGAGCTTGGAAACAGTGGAGCTCGATTCTCCGCGAGAGAAAGGACAGCTTCTCTATTAGTGCGTCAGCTGGAGGGTCGGCTTCCTTCGGCACTTGCTGTAGCAAGCTGCGACAGGCAAGTAGATAGTCGAGCTGTTCCGAACCACTGTGTCTTTGCTAGGGCAAATGTAGGCATATTTATACCTTGAGGGTGCCTAGTTTGATGTAAAGTCGGACATAATAACGTCACCAAAGAACCCCAAAGGAATGGTAGTTCTTTGAAAACGCCATGATTTCTAGGACAAATCAATATTAAAGTAAGGGGATGTCCCTGACTTCTGTAGCCGAGTTTTCCAAGAAATCGTTGGGGCTTTTTGGAACTAGGGGAAGTAGCCATGCCTGTATTTGGACTGGATGGGTTATGTCTAAATATGGGTATGATTTCTATGCCTATATAAGGGCAATGTGAATTGTACCTATAGAAGGGCATGAATCAGTAAATTACGCTTGGATTCTAAAATGCTTCACAACACAGGCAAGACAACATAACCTGCACTTGCAGACAACAGCACTGCGGTAACTCAGGTCCCTTCCACCACCATTTTTTTTCTTTTAAAATTTTGCACCCTAAGAATATTGCGCCTGGGGCAACTGCCCCTGTGTCCCTGCCCACGCTACACCACTGCCTACCAGTATGGATGACATCTGATTCTAACACCTTGAAGCCCTCATTGTCTTAAGTACCATTTCCTATATATTGACTTTCACATTTATGAGTCATTGTCTCTATATAATATGTGTGTGATGTAATGCACTCAGGCACCCTGCCGTACATACTTCGGAAGAGTAGCACTATAAAAGAGATTAAATACACATAAGAGAGGGTCTATGTGAAGATGAGGGGCACAATTGGAGGGTGGTAGCAAGACCGGACTGGACGTCCCCGGCATCGGGCGTTACCCTGGTAGACTGGAAAGGTGGAGGTGGGGGGCGGTTTTGTTACTGGGGACTGGCACTGCAAAGTTCCTAGTATATCCAGCAGTTTTCAGGCAACAATAAAAGTGTCACAACAACTCTGGTGACTAATGTACCCACTGGAGAGAGATGCAATTTTTAATCATCTAAGGTATCGTAGAGTGTTAATATGCCTACTGCATAGAATGTGTTCTATGCATATCAAAGTCAGTATTTTATGTGCAAAGCTCGGCATGTTACTGCTTTTTGTCATAGAAATTCTTTCTGTTACTGTGCAGTTCATAAGTTACATATGTAATCTAGCACAGTGAGCTATGAACTGCCATCAATGAGCTGCATGGTACAGGTTACAAAGTTATGTTTTCTTTTCAGTTTTTCATTATCTTGTTGTTGATAAAAAGGGTTTGTTTGGGAATTGATTAATTCTTATCATTAAAGTCAACGATAACTACTGTGTTATGATCCTGATCCTAAGTTTGTGCTACTTCAGGCAAGCACTTACAAAATGCCTACCAGTATGGGTGACGTACATCCTACAACGTGTAGTCCCTGTTGCCTTATGTAACATTTTCTATACACTGATTTACATAAGTATGATTCATTGTCTCTGTATGTGATGTAAATTGCTCTGGCACCCTATACTGGTATGAGAGGTGCTATAAAACAAATGAAATACACGTGAAAGTGAGGCACCCATGCCAGTTGGTCACCCTATTCCACTACCATCATTATGTAACCATGGTAATGCTACGTTACATAATAAGTATCACTCAACGCATAAACACCTCAATTCCAAAATGAGTTGCCCATGAGAGAACCGCTCAGCAAAGGCGGTGACAAAACTGAGTTGCCGATGCCAGTGAAAGAATTGCCTCTGTCAACGTAAAGCTGTCTGCTGCTCATCAAGAGCTACTGTTTATAACAACGAGCGACGATTGCATGTCCATCTAAATTAGATACCGATTTCTTACTTCTACCCTTCAGAAGCCCACTCTGCTGCCGCTCTCTCTTATACGGTCGCCGACCCGCGGGAGGAGTTAAAGCATTACACGCGCCATATTGAATTCAGGCACAATAATGCCGCCACTATCACGGAATAATGACTAGCTGTGCCTGATTCAGACATGGTACAACGGCCAAACCCTGCGTAGGCCGAGGTGCGTGTGACGTAGCCCTACTCTGAACTGTACATCCCTTGCCGTCTATGTTTTTAGTTTTTTTGTCTCGCGCACTGACGGCTATTTTACGCATGCGCAGTGACCGCCTCTCCTCCCTCAGCCAGCCCGGCCCCCTTTCTGTTACATTTTCTCCCCAGCCTCCTCCTCCTGTGTTGGGCGCCGGGTCTCATCTTCCGCCGGCGAATGCGCCCCTCCTCTCCGCCGGGATTATTGCCGCTCCCCAGTCTTGTTGGGTTTGAGGAGATCGTGTGTTCGCCGCGGAGAGGCCGGGAGCCCTCAGTAGTCCTAAGAGCACCCCATGCGGCAGGATGACGGCCGCCGTATTCGGGAAGATGCAGATCGGGATCTATGTGGAAATCAAGCGCAGCGATGGTGAGTGCATGTAGACCTATTCATTCACCGGCATTTGAACACACTACAGCCCTATGTCTGACAGCTCCTCCTATCTCTACTGCCTTGTGGCAAGGCAGCCCCTCCTATGGGTCTTCCTACTTTGGCCTGTGGTTGTCTTGGTTTCTACCCTGCTCTGTCTGCGGTGCACTGTCCATGCGTTTCTCTCGCAACTGCAGTAGACACTTTAGGTCACGGACTTAGCGTCTCGTTTTGAGAAGCATCTTCAACGCTGCACCGCTCATTCCTGCCCCGCCGGCTTAGCTGGCTGCTGCAACCGCCGCAGCCGACGCCTAGCCGAGGTCTATATGCCGATGTTTCTGTAGCATCTATCCCTTCGAGAACCCAGGAAGGCGGTAGGCTCTGCACTGCAGAGCCTCTCCCTCCGGTGACCGGCTCGTTTTCATTCCACTTCATTCAAATACGCCTGGGAAGTGCCGGCTGGGTTTGGTGGGCGCATGCGTACTGACTTCCAAAGGACAGCTTCAATCCTTGGATCGCCTATTGTAAGGCAGGTTGGTGGATATTCAGGTGGCAACATCGCTCTTCCTGGTGCGTTTCCTGGATTTCGATAGGTTTTATATTACGCAGTTCTTTCTAAAAGAACCAGCAAGTCTTCTATGACGAAAGGCTCTGTACTAGCCTGCGAATGTGAGTTCCGTTCATAGGTTTACGTAGGACGTATGTAATATATAATTGTCCAAGCCTAATCGCTGTTAAAATGTAATCCTGAGTGAATTTGCAATTTGTATATATATTTATATCTCTAACCACTAGTATATGTAGTGGACTTTTGTACTTACTACCATTCCTATGTGATTTTAGAATGAATCTGTCTTGTATCTCTTCCTTGAGTGACTTTACAACTTGTACATTTGCAATTTTTCCCTCCTTTCATTCCACTTGTATATATCACCCAAACCACTGATATATATATAGTAGACCTTTGTAGTTACTACCATTCCTATGTGATTTTAGAGTTTTATCTGTTTTGTATCTCCTCCTTGAGTGACTCTACAACTTGTACATTTGCATTTTTTTTCCTGTTTATATCTCTTATGTAACTCATGTAATCCAAAGTCCTTATGTAACGCAACTGGTTCTTTTGTAAAGCGCTCTGACACCTTTGGGTAATGTTTGCGCTATATAAAATCGCATTAAATAAGTAAATAAAAAATAAATAAATAAACATATGAGGAATCATAACAAGTTCAGGATTTTCCGATGACAGTCTGTCTTATTTTGTCTCCTTCTTGTTACCCCTCCTTATATGAAAGTAAGTTCTAGTTTGTATGAAATGTTCTTTGTAAAAAGCAGTTTGTTTATACCCCTTCACATACCACATACTTCAAAAATGTCTCTTTAATTCGCCTAGACAGTAGAAACAGCCTCATGCTGTCTGGAAAATGCACTCTTCCTTTGTGGTTGACATTGTGGAAGTATGACCAAAATTCAAAAATGTGTGGTTCATTATAAAAATTAAGCCACTGTCTAGTTCTTGATTTAACAAGCGATTTAAATTCCAACAATATAGTTTTCATTCTTTAACAACGTCACACAGGGAAGCACTACCTACCTATATATTTGAATAAGCAAAAAGTCGCAGGGGAGTTGAACCAGTATAACAATGTTCAAACTTCCTAATTAAAGAAAAGTCATAGTGCAGGAAGTTCCATGACTGTAACCAAGACTATGTATGTATGTGAATTTCCTGGATTGGTACTGCCAAACTAAAGCCAGTGCTTTTTGTTTATCACAGTGAGCACTGCAATCCATTGATGCAGTGCTTCCTAAACTTTTTAGTACAACAAATATTTGAGACCCAACTAGCTTTAAATTGACATGAGTTTTTTTAAATTGTTACTAAAGCACTGGGTGGTAGGGCATTTGTCATTTACAGACATCACATTTTCCATTGAGATGGTCACACATGTGCACTGACATACAATTTTGCTGATCAAACAATATTGCCAATTAAAGTATCATGGTTTGTTAATCCTATTAAAATCTGTTTCCATCACACTTCATATTTACAAAAAAGTGCTTAATTTTTGCTTTCCTAACCGATTAATGGGTACAGTTCATTTTCAGTTATTTACATTTAGTTGTTATGAAAAAATTACATCCTACACCCATTCCTTTCACGCTCCATATACCCCAGCAAGATTGTCACATAATTAATTTATCTTTTTTTTCCTCGGACTGCAAAGCGAGAGGAGTTTGTAGACCCCAATCTCGATGTTAAAAAAACCTAGACAGCAGAAGACACAGCATGTCATTTGACCTCTGTCTTAGAAGCGTAGAACACCAAAAATCAGCTGGTCTACGACCCAGAGTTTAGGCAACACTACAGAAATGGCAAAATCATAATACTTAAAATGGGTTCAATGAAACTCCTCCTAACTGAATATGAAGCTTAAATTTGTTTTGCGTTGAGTGTTTTGAGCATTTTGCTCGACAGTGCTTGGGCGTGCCTCTCAAATACGATTTTTTTTCAGTGTCTGGGGTGGTGGCGGCTGTCATCCGTGACAAGGGAAGGAGGTAAGTGATACTGTTATCGTCAGTACCTGCTTCTGCTGCTTTTGGCGCTGGCAGTTCAAGGGTGAGCTCTGGACGGAGGTTGGGCCTAGTCTGCTGGCTGCTTATTTTTGTGCCTTTTTGTTTTTAAACTCGGAAAGTTTATTTTAAGAGAAAGCATCCTTCCACTTCGACTTTTTTCTAGATTGACACATGTAGAAAGCCTTACTACTACTTGGCGTGATCTATTGAAGGCTAAAACAACACTTCCTATTTACCCATTAGTAGTGTGGTTCCTTCCTCTCTTTCCATTAGCCTTCCTCATGTTACGGGCAATCAACCACAGCCACAGATTTCTACAACCAATGCTAATGTTGTGCCCACGTATTGTATCTTGGGTGTCCACCCTTCCACGCAGATTGTGGTGCTATTATCTTGCCTACGAATAGCCGCAAGAGTCCTTTGTCATCTTCCAACATTCAATCCCGTAGTGAGTTAGCCATGGTAATGGCTTGTAGGAGTTCTGATTTTCTAGGCCTACCTCTCAAAGCGACTCCCAATGTCATAAAATTGGCAAATGCGCCCCTCCTATCTAGAGTAGAATCTGAATCTTGGGAATCTTTAAGAAATTAGTCAGTCAATTGAGCTTTATTTCGATTTTAGAATATAAATCATAAAAAGCGAACAACAGTCATATTACAATACATTTGGTTTGCAGTAAATTCAATATGTACAAATAAAAAGAAACATACCAAGTCTCACCGGTATGGGGCTCAGTTAAAAGTAGAACTATTATTCTATGTCACTCTTAAGATAAAAATACGAGACTGCGTATAACCTCTCTCTTTTGGGTTTGTTAAAACGTAATTAATGCTTTTAAAAGTTCGCTAAGAGTTCATTCTGTGACTCATTATTGAAAGACAAATAATTAACTTAAAAACGCTCTATGTGTAACTGTGCATTTAAGAAAATTCGCGACAATGTAGGTTATCCTCTCTCCCTCCAACTGCTGCAAAAAAAAGAAATACTAGGCGGCATTGTCTATATCCAGTTTGTTGTAGCAATGGGACCAGACACTTTTTCCTGAAGTCGTGGGAAAATTTGCAGAAAAGGATGGTGTGCATGGTCGATTGTGAGGAAGTGTCGTCGCAAGGACACGGCGGAAGGTCTTTGGCCCAGTTATTTCTAGTGGGGAATGTGACCAAACGAGGAAAAAAGTTCAACCTGAACCTTACCAGGAGATGCCTCTCGTAGCTTGTAGTGTTAAATGTGAGGTATGGCTGGATAGAGGCAGTCATTTGTATTTGCAGGATACGTGCTACTGAAGATTTTGTTGCCTCTTTCGTTATTCTCAATTCCTCTAAATGGGCTAAGCATTTCATTTTTAGTGCCTTTATTGAAACTTCGGACATTGAGGAGAGATCATAATAATACCTCACCCATCCCAGATCTTGCAGGAACTTCTTGATGTAGCAAAACTACCTAGAGTTCTGGGCGTTGTCCAGTGCTAGACAGTCGGTGAGGATAGACTTGGTGAGAGTAGCTTTGTCGGACCTCCAGATTCTATGCCATAATAAAATTGGTTCAGCTTTTGCTCACTCAGTAACGTATGGCAAACCCAGCTCAATGTGGCAGGCCATGCTGCCCGTGCTTCTCGGGACCGCCAGAAGGTACCTCCAGGAAGGAATTTTCCACTTTCTGAATTTCAGATATTGGCACAAACCCCCAGAGCCCAGCTCCGTAGAGAGTAGAGAGCCACTGATAGACATTTGGCATTGTAAATCTTAACTAGCTCACGGGGGGGGGGTCTCTTGCCTAACTTTCTAGAGAAGTTAACTAGAGCTGCTGTTGTTCTTAGGAAAAGTAGTTTTCTACTTTCTACAGCTGTGTTCCAGGCTAGTTTGTTGTCTATTGCTACGCCCAGATACGAGTAATTTTGCGTGGTCTCTAGTTTTTGTCCATATAAGTGGGTGTCCCTCATTTTTCGTTTGCGTCCTGTGCCTGCCCTCATAATGAAGGTTTTGCTTGTGTTAACTTTCAGATCAAGCCCTGCCATAAAAGCAGAGTATCTGTCCACGCTCTTTTGCAGTTTTAGGGAGGTACGGGCTAAGATGACAGTGTCATCCGCATAGAGGAGCGCAGGTATTGGTCGGGCATTCACCATAGGAAGGTCCTGGGATCCCCCTAATCATCGCTTCCTCCAGACCGTAAGTATAGAGATTAAAGAGGAGGGGAGCCAGGACACACCCTTGCCTAACTCCCTTTTCTACAGCGAATTCCCTTGTTAGTTCCCCCTGTACCACATAACGAACTCTAGCTGTGGCATTAGAATAAAGTTCCCTCAGAATCTTGAGCAAATTGTGTGGGACACCCATGTCACTCAATAGAGTCCAGAGTTTCGAATGGGACACGCGGACGATAGGTCCACGTAGACCATGTACATGTCGCCCCTTTTAACATAGACATATTTATCTATTAATAGTGTCAAATTCAGAGCCTGCTCTATGGTTCCCAGCCCTTGGCGGAATCCATACTGTAGGTCCGAGATCATCCTGCCATCGTCCGCCCAGTCCTGTAGTCGCTCAAGTATTAGCCGACCTGCCACCTTTCCTAGCGAATCCAGGAGTGAGATAGGACGGTAGCAGGTTACCGACCCCCTATCTCCTTTTTTGAAAATTGGGACGAGTATGGATTTGGACCATGAAGCCAGGAGACCTATAGAACATGTTGCGTTGAGTACTCTGGTTAAAAGTGGGATCCAGATGTCCGTCTGGGCTTTAAAAAGGTCGATAGGGACACCGTCTGGACCCGTTGCCTTACCGCTTTTACTTGCACTTAGGGCCAGATCAACTTGTTTCATTGAGAACTGAAGGTCAATCGGGAACAGATTTTCAGGTTTATCAGTATGTGCAATGTTCTGGGTGGAATAATCGTAGAGCATGGGATCAACTGGATTGGTCTTAAATATCTTAGAAAAATGCTGGACCCACTCCTTTTGGTCTATTACAACATCTATTTTAGCGTGATCGGTGTTGTTTGCTAAGAAAGGCGACTTAATAACTTGCCAGAAAGCAGCTGAGTTTTTAAGGGCGCAGCTTTCGTGCAGTTGAACTCAAAGAAGAGACTTTAGCTCCTTTTTCCTGTTCTTTAGAGCTGTATTTTATTTATTCCTGAGGTCTCTTATTTCCCGTGGATTTCTCACCGCTTTCCTTAACCCCTTCGATGCTGATGACGGAACGGTTCCGTCATCAGCTGAGCTGTGCTGATGACGGAACCGTTCCGTCATGACTCCACCCGCGCAAGGCGGAGTCAGCATGGGCGGGGAATTCGCGCCGCACGGATGCGGTTAATACAGTTTTTAGGTCCTGGTACGTAGTCGTACATTCATCAGGGATGTGGAATTCCTATAGCCCGACTCCCAGGACATATTGTTTGGGGTCAAGGGCAACAAGTTTTAATGTGTATTTTGTCCTTGGGACCAGTAGGCCCAGCCCCCTGCAGCACAAACCCTTTGGCTGCAAGTTTGCAGTAGCACATTAAGGGCCAGGGAAGGGCACTGCCTGAAGTTAAGTTATTATTTGTTTGCCTATGTTAATGCTGTTCAAACTTGTATTTATGGTTCAATAATTGAAAGCCTTTATTATTAGGGTGAGCGCTCTAAGTAAATGTAAGTTCTGATCGCACTACTGACAGTGGTTACAGTATAAAAATGTGTACTCACGGTTTCAAAGTTTAGCAATATGAGGCTATGCATAATGCTCCCAGAATGCTCTCTAATTATATGCAAATATTTGCAGAAGCTTGAGAGCAAGATTAATGACTCTGTGCTTTCAATATAAAATGTTCCTAAAAAATGAAAGTAGGGAAAAAAAACATTTTGCTAAACTACTGTGAAATTTCAGGTACCGTTTCTTTGCAGCATCATTTCGTAAAATGTGTTGATGCATACTAGTATTTCGCAAAAATATTCCTATTGGAAAATCAGTGTAACCAGTTTAAATGAGATTATGAGAAAAATACAAATAAACAAGCATTGGCAAAGTCAGTAGGTCTGAAATTAGTGATCAGCTTTTTAGTTTTGCCAATACGTGACTTTCTTTGGCATGGTTTTTGTAAAGCCTACTTGATGTGAGAGCTGCCGGGCCCTCACCATTATAACAAACATTGGCAAAAGCAAAAAAAATTGGTCTAAAAAAAAGCACACACTGCCACATTAGTTACTGCCACTGAACAAAACTACTTTGTGTGCCAATATACTCCTTGTGAAAGTGCTTAATGCCGTCACTCGCAGTGAAGCCAGCCGATACAGACAGAGGGAGAGAGAATTCTAACAAACACAAAAGGTTGTGGTTAACGCCAGACCAAATTAGGGGCAGCTGTATGGCTTTCGTGAATTTACAAGAATTTATAGAAGTAGGGCAAGAAATGTACTCCTGGAAAATATTTGCGAACTGCAGTTTATCATGAGCAAATATGCATGTGTAGATTTGCTCATGCGAAAACCAGAGTGTTTGCAAGGTCATTTTCCCATCAACCACTTTTTTCCCAACTCTGGAAGAAAGTTTACGCCTGCAATTGTCAGGAGTACATTTCCAACATTTCTCAGTATGGGAAAAGATTAGAGAAGAGTTGTTGAAAACCCTTAAAACATCCAAGTTAGTAGATTTGCACAGACTTAAAGGGCATTCCAACCCTGGAACTATTGCTTATCACTACCTTCAGACCCAGCATGTAGATCTGCAGAAACGTGGCAACATAAAGAGATTGCTAGTATTCAAAAACTACTATGGTATGAGCCCTGGCATAATCAGAGAGGCTATATAAGAGCTCTTATATAATGGAATTGCTGCCATAATGTGTCGCTGAACCACATGGCACCAAAGGGACAAGTGGTTTTTGTTACAGGACAAGTAGATTTATGAAGCAACTTGCCCCATGGACAAGTAGATATTTTAATAAGTTCCACACCCCTGATTCATGGTTGAACCAACCTTTTTTCGGCTTGGATTTGTGTTTGAGCTCTATCCATAGAGCATCATTTATGGTTTTAATAATCCTTCCGAAATTTGGGAGGATTTCCTCGTCTGTAGTATCTGGATCAAGGCATTTCAAAATGAAGGGAAGAGCCCCTGTAATCACTTGAGTAGTTATCTCCTTTGGGTCTACTTTCCCCCATTTCAGGAAATTAGTCCTTAAACTGGTTGGGCAATAAAACTAGCCTAATAGAGGCCTTTTTTGATAACTTCAAAATGGGCAGAAGGGTAAAATGGATTCATTGGGGTACTCTAACACTACCGGGTGAATGTGTACTTTTGAATCCCTAAGTTTAGTGGATACAATTTTGAGTATAACTAACTCCTTATCAGTGTTCTCAAACCAAATATAAGTTCTACTTTTTGGCTATTTTACCTACCTTTGACCACTGTTTCCAGGACACCCTTTAGACCACTACCCACTGCCCCTGAATCTCACTCGGCTATTCCAACTTACAACCATTTTACCAGCTTAGCGACATCAAACAAGGTTACTTCACTTGTTGCTGAATCAACTCACGTTACTTTACCGAGCAACGAACAAGTCTTGGTGATTAGAGGGGCTCAGTCAAATTTTCCATTAGAAGCAGATGATTGCCTTTATATGCCATGTCCTCCTCCTCCTCCTCCTCCCTCTCCATCTTTACATAACTTGGTTAAAATCCCCATCTCTGATTTATGTCCTGATCAACACATAACTTATAGAATTCTATTTTGGAATGTGGCATGTTTATGAGCATAGGCGAATGTTAGAATTGGGGGTCTCTGGTTGGCACAGGTATGCACTTGTGACAAACAGGGACCCTCTCCTCTAGTCAGGGCAAGGGACTTACTCCTGAAAATAACCCCTGCTCACCCTCTAGGTAGTGTGGCGCAAGCAGTCTAGGCTGAACTTCAGGGCGTTCAATGGTTAAGTATTTATGACGGTACACAGTAATCAAATAACACACCACAAATGGACACCAGTCTATGAGTTTATAAAAATAAGAATACTTTATGTAAATATATAGAGGTATATCTATGAAAGCTTAATAACGTTTTTTAAATGGCCACAATACTTTAGTTGCAAATAGTTCTTTAACAATGCTTGATTTTGGGTCCTGTGCGCTTTGCGCTGGCTGTGCAACCCGTTCGTAGCAGTTTGTATGTTAAAATGAGCTAAATAAACGTTGCGGACCCTGTGGTTCGATGCAAATTACAGGCTCAGTTCGAGTCGCACAGTGCCTTTAGGATGCAAGAGTTCGTCGCCTACAGATGCGGCCAGGCGAAGGAGTACCCGGGACGTGGTCGGCGGCTTTCCCTTTGGTAGTCCGGCTCGTAGGCGGCCTCGAGGTGTGAGGCGTGAGAGCGGGACTCCAGGGAGACGTGCGGACGATCTGGGGCTGCCAGCGTTCGTGGGGCGAGGCGTCTGTTCAATGTACGAGGCGTACTTCTTCTGTACACGTTGTGGTTCGAGGCGAACCTTCGGGTCCTCTGGGGTGCTGTGATTCAAATGCGGGCAGGCGCGGCACCAGGCTCTCAGTACGCAGCGTGTCCAGGCCTACTTCTAGCAAACGTTTGTGAATTCCATTTTCTCATGAACAAATATACAAGTGTGTATTTGCTCATGTCAGTATATAATGAATGCAGATTAATTTCTCCTTTCTTTCCACCTTGGGAAGATCTCATCCCTCCCTGGAAAATCCTGGCCATTGTCAGGTGTACATATGCCACCTTTTCTGAGTGTGAATGAGTTGGCGAATTACCTTGCCCGTTACCATGTACATTTCTGGTTGTGCTCTGGTTCCTAGGGCAATCGGGCAGTGCCCGATGTTCTGATCTCAGAAATGCAGTGTGTGGGCTGTGCTATGTTTTTGGCAGATTTTTTTTTTTTGCAGTTTGTGGGCCTGCCATAGCCTGGTGGGCATTTGTTTTTACTATTGATTTCTCTGATATTACCATAAGCATTGACCATAGAGCAACACATGTATGCAGTTTGCTAATACTTACAAAATACCCATACAGCGTATCTTTACAAGTTCAAAAGTCGGCTGATATGCCACACTTTTTTTTAGCTCTCTTGTTCGCTAATGGTGGTCCCATTTTATTTTGTTGCCCTGGACTATATGTAGTACCAGTCTGACCCTAGTTGTGCTCACACTTACAAACAATTCCAGCCTCCGTTAATATATTTGCCCATAAGGAAATCTTCTTTTATGAGCTTGAAACTAACTGTAACACATGTAAGACAAACGTTCACATCACAGCTTCAGCTTTGAGAATTGGGCCCATAATATTTTGACCCAGACATGGCTTAGACTTTGCAGCACAACTCTTATCTATTCAAAGTAAATGTCCAGTCATTGATCTAGAGCGATTAATATATTCTTAGTTATGGCAAACAATGCAACTGAGGCACAGTCAGTTGAAGTGATATGCCCAAAGATTACCATTTGTGCCAGTCTCTTTGAGTCACCGTTGGCAACATAGGCCCTGTACCGCAGGTATAATTCGAACTCCTGCAAAGATAAAGTTGCTTGTATAGACTGTATACATAAGTAGAACGTCTGCATACATAAAGCCTGTGATAGTCAAAGATTAAACACAAATGGTATGTTGAGAAGCTTATATAATCAGAAAGGTGGCATAATCAGAGCCTTGCTGGAATCCAAACACTGACATAATGAGCAGTGGGATAATGAAAGAAGCTGTTATAAGAGCTCCAATACAACAGTGCCAAAATCTGTTACCAAACTACATGTCACTGAAGAAGAGGAGTGACTTATTTTATCTTGCATGTAGATTGCCAAAGCATCTCATCTGTTAAAAAAAAAAATATATACACTCCCCTGGACAACCTGCACGACTGCAGGCCCTGATAAGAAAAACAATAATATCAATAAACTCTCCTGTGGCAATAACATGAACCATTCATGATCAACACAGCTCTACAGACTTTCTAATCTTAGTAAGAAAAAAGTTCTCAGTAAGAAATGCCTCTTGCCTTTGACATATATTCACATGTGTTAAATCCAACTCACAAGCCTTAACGCAAAACATTAACCTAATACCTTTTGTATAAAGAAACCTTAAACAATCTTCAGGTAGAGATTAATGGATTTAAACATTAACCATGAGTGGATCACCTGAGAAACAAACAGTAATTTTGAGCAGAACTGAGGAACTGCATGTCATATTGAACAATTGGCCGTCATCTGAAAGCACCGCCAAACTCTATCCAGACTCCGTTTTTCACTAACGCAGGGGCAGGTCCTCTTTGACTTTTTTTTGTGACTCGGTTGTGTAGCAGCCCTCAGGACACTTTAACCTCTTCAAAGGCAGAAACTTCAGGACCTTTACCAAAGTTAGTCTGCAGCAAGCAGCTCTGAAAAGGTACCCTTCTGTAAAGGGGACCCATATTCTCTTTCCTGTACTGGGCTCTTGCCCCACCTTCCTGGGGTTTTCTGACCTCCTTGCATGATTGATCTCAGTTATTTGTCCTTCCTGCCCTGCTTTGATATCGTTTTCTAGGTGTCTACCTTCTGTGGGGCATATATCCAGAACCTTTTCCACAGCAGGTCTAGCCACTTCTTGACACTTGTAATTCCTATGCATCCTACTAAGTTGTCACTGGCCCATGAGAATACTAACACACGGAACTGGGGTTCTATCCAGGGGTGTGGATTTATTAAAATATCTACTTGTCCATGGGACAGGTTGCTTCATAAATCTACTTGTCCTGTAATAAAATCCACTTGTCCATTTGGTGCCAAATTATGGCAGCAATCTCATTATATAAGAGCTTTTATATAGCCTCTCTGATTATGCCAGGGCATATCCCATAGTAGTGTTTGAATACAATTAATCGTTTTATGTTGCCAAGTTTCCGCACCTCCACATACTGAGACTGAAGATAGTGGTAAGCAGTAGTTCTAGGCTTCGAATGCCCAATTGAGTCTGTGCAAACCTACTAACTTGCATGTTTTAGGGTTTTCAACAAATCTTCTCTAATCCTTCCCATACTGAGAAATGTTGGAAATTTACTCCTGAGAGTGGCATACGTAAACTTTCTTTCAGAGTTGGGTAAAAAGTAGTTGGCGTTAAAATTAACTTTCAAACATCCAGGTTTTCACATGAGCAAATGTACACATGCATATTTGCTCATGCTAAAATGCAGTTCACAAATATTTTGTAGAAGTACAATTTCTTGCCCTGCTAATGTAAATTCGTGTGAATTCATGAAAGCCATATACCAAAGGTGCACTTTTGGGACTTTCTTTAATAATTGAGCCCCCAATTTGGTCTGGCGTTAACCATGACCTTTTGTGTTTATTAAAATTCTCTCTCTGAATCGGCTGGCTTCACTGTGAGTGACCGCATTCTGCTCTTTCACAAGGAGCATATCGGTACACAAAGTAGTTTTGTTGAGTACCAGTAACTAATGTGGCAGTGTGTGCTCTTTGAGACCAAAACAATTTTTGCGTTTGCCAATGTTTGTTATAATGGTGAGGGCCCGGCAGCTCTCACATCAATAAGGTTTTACAAAAGCCATGCCAAAACAAGTCACACATTACCAAAACTAAAAAGCTGACCACCAATGTCAGACCTACTGGATTTGCCAAGGCATGTTTATTTTTGTTCCCCATAATCTTATTGAACGGATTACACACATTTTCCAAGATGAATATTTTTTGGGAAATACTAGCATGCATCAACACATTTTACTAAAGGATGCTGCAAAGAAATGGTAACTGAAATTTTACAGTAGTTTAGCAAAATGTTATTTCCCTACTTTAATTTTTTAGGAATATTTTATATTGAGAGCAAAGAAACATTAATTTTGATTTAAAGCTTCTGCAAATATATGCATCTAATCAGAGAGCATTCTGTGTGCATCATGCATAGCCTCATGTTGCTAAACTTTGAAACCTTGTGTACACATTTTCATACTCGAACCACTGTCAGTAGTGCAGTCAGAACGTACATTTACTTAGAGCGCTCTCCCTAATAATACAGGCTTTCAAATAATGAACCATGAATACAAGTATGAACAGCATTAACACATGCACACAAATATTAACTAAACTACAGGCAGTACCCTTCCCTGATCCTTAATGTGGTACTGCAAACTGGCAGCCAAAGGGTTTGTGCTGTAGGGGGTTGGGCTTACTTGTCCCAAGGACAAAATACACATTAAAACTTGTTGCCCTTGACTCCAAACAATATGTCCAGGGCGTCGGCCGATAGGAATTCCACATCCCTGTCTATCCATTATTTATTGTGCTTCTGTAGATGTGAATTTCAAAAAGTTATCACACCATCTTGTTTCAGGCCATTATTGCATTTTTGTGCCCCTCCCCCTCAGACCGGTCAAGCCGCTGTATTTGTCTTCCAGTGACAGCAGGACAGACAGGTAAGGTTGGGAGCTCCCGTTCAGGGAGAGGCAAAACAAAGGCTCAAAAAAGGGAAAGGCTTCCTTACTTGGTCACCTCTAATGCTACTGGAGATCACACTATTGGGAGAGAATAAGGCAGGCAGGGGCAGGGAATGTTTCTTGCTTCACTTGAAAGGGATACCTCTCCCCTCCTCGTTTTCACAGGATTGTGGTGTCCTTCATAGGACCTCCGGTATGTTCCTACAATCCTTATCCTGATCTTGAATGCTCTCTCCATCTTGTATACAATCGAGAGAGAGAGAGGGAGCCTAAATGAATTACTGTCGTCCCGCAGTAAACCATTGCAGATATATGCCATGCTTCCCATATTACACCCATGCAGCATGTACAGTACACATACACTTATCTTACATGACCCCTGCAATCAACTTGGAACCTCTTACCCTAGCAGTCTAGAGATATTTGGCCTTATAATAAATGGTGGTCACTACAGATTGTAGCTCATAATTCAATTTAAGCATAGCATGCAGCGTGAGACTCCATTGGGTAGTCTCCACACAGCAGACATCCAAATACCAGAGGTCGGAAAGGGAATAACCAAAGCTTTTCACAGGATAATGCCAATTGTTCTAATGGCGGTGGAGGCAAATGTTACCCCACTTTTGTCTAGGCAAGTAAAGCTTTCCTGTCTATGGAGATTGTATCTAAAAAGATTTCTTACCTTTCAGGAAGGCTTTGAAATGTCACGATAGAAGCTTGGGAGAGGTGCAGTCTATATCTCTAGTTCCTCATATTGCTCTGTGTTCGTTCAATGCTACTTTGTCTGTCCTAGCATATCTTTCCATTCATTCTTTGTCTGAAAGTTTGGTGGTTCAGATGTCCTGGATTATAACCAAATGAACATGCTAAAGTGTCCCTCCTGATGGAAAATCCAAGTGCTTGGTTGCATTTTTTTATTTCAGAAAAGTCTTTTTAGGTTTTGCACACAGAAAATGCAGGAGAGACGATGCATACAGAGCAAGCCACCCAAGGGAATGTACTGATAATCTGAGTGAAAGACAACATTATAGTTCATAAACAATAAGATTTACTTGTCAAAGAGTAGATGGTGTGGGTGTATTGGTAAGAGGTTCGGTTGATTAGTGTTGATGTGGTACATGAGTTGTTTGTTGCTGAGAGAGGTCTGTAAGGTGTTCTATTTTGTGTAGCGATGGATCTGGATAGAAGTAAAATAGAGAGGCAGAAAGAGTAAGTGACCTGAATTGTCAGAAGTTGTCAGGGATGAGGGGTAAGGCACTGGGGGGTTGGAGGGGAGGAGTATAGGAGAGATGGGTATAGGCAACAAGGGTGAGTAGGTAGGAGCATTCCCTAATTTGGGTTTTGGGGATAGTATGATTATATAGTTGTATACTTTGGTCCAGATTTTCCTATTAATCTGTGATGAGGACTTAAGATATGCATTCAGTAAGTTAATTGCGCCTCTTGTAAAGTGAATCCATTCCCATCAGGCGTGGGAGGGCAATTTGGATGAGAGGATGATATTGAGACAAGGTGTAACTTTTATATCCTAAAAGATTTGTTCGTCTTTGTTTTACTTCCAGTGGTAGAATACCTAGTGCAATGGCCGCTCAGCTGGGAGCCCACTTTATTTGAAGAATTTATGATATGGCTTCACTGATATCTTTCCACCACTTTTCAGTAAAGGAACATTCCCAAAGCATGTCTCAAGTCCCCTGTTTCCTTCTCTCAACTCCAGCAGCTGTCTGAGGAGCGGAGGCTTAGTTTATAAAATTTGGCCGGGGTCTAGTGGGCCATATTAGCAATCCAGTAGCGACATTGTGCCAGTGAAGGGGTTAGTTTGTTGTTGGTAATATTTTCCCATATGGATGACCATTCTGGTATTGTTTTTAAAAAGTGAAAGAAGTCCATATCATTGATGTCAAACTCCGTTTTGAGAAGGGCATGATTTGTGAGGGGGTGCCAGTCTCACCTACTGATACTATGCCCTTTTGTGCCCATTTCTCAATGAATAGTGTTCCACCTTCAGGTTTCGTTTTGCCATAAAGAGGCTTAGTGCGAGTGGTGAATTTTGTTGGGTAAATTATCGATTTTGTGTAGTGCCTGTGGTGTACATAAAAGTATGTTAGCAGAGTGTTCTGGTTTCATTTTCTCGATAGTTTAAAAGGGATGCGAGGGATGGTGATATAGCCAAATCTTTTTCGATGTTGAGCTTGGAGGGAGAGGTATTTGAAAGTGGGTAGATACCACTCTCCTCCTTGTTTTGCAAGGAAAGAGTGTTAGTATTTCCTGTAGTCTGGTAGGTTTAGGCCACCTCGTTTTTGTTTTTTTTGGAAGTCTTTAGTTTTTTTAGAGCGATTCTTGACTTTTTTTGGGGGGGATTTCCAAAGAAACTCTAAGTATTGCATCTATTTTCACAAAAAGTATCATTCATATATATTCACAGAAAAAACCATAGGTTATAGTCGATATATAGTTAGGAATTTGCATTTACAAAACCTTGAAAATTCAATGAAAAAACCATTGGTTTTAGGCCATATATAGTTAGGGATTTGCATTTAGAAAACCTTATTTTACTCGCATAAAACCATTGAAATTCCATATATAGTTAGATGCGCTAACTATATATCGCGCACCCGCAATCCACTGCTGATGATGTCACATATTACATCATTCATGACATGGTTAGTGACATCACTGATGACATCACTGATGACATCACTGATTACAACATCCAGTGACTGTGTGTTTCTGTATGGGTGGCTGGGAGGTGTGTGACTGTACATAGATGTGTGAGTAGTTGATTCACTATATGTATGGATTCAAAAGTGCATGTGGAAACAGCTGTATGGGCGGTTGACTGTGCATGAGTGTATTAGTGAGTGAATGGATATCTCAGTGCTACATGTCAAAGTAAGTACATATGTAAAACACAGTACATGTGAGAGTTGACATCTATTAATAACTGTGCATAAGAGCCAGTGAATGTGTGAGTGGCTGTATGGATCATTGTGAACATGTATCAGAGATTGTATAAGAGAGTAAAGTAAATATGTGTTAGTATATGTTTGAATAAGTAAGGTGTGTATAACTGTGTAGTTGAGAAAATGGAGGTGTGATTGATTTTTGGCATAACTGACTGGGTGTGTGAGTAACTCCATGGATGAGTGACGGTCTGTGACTGTCTGTTTACACTGATTGTATCTAAGGTTATATTAGAGTCTGAAGAGGTTCATGGTATTATCACATGAATGATATCATCAGTGATGTGATCAGTCATGTCAAATGAGATGTCATCAGTGATGTCATTTGAGATGTCATCAGTGATGTCATCAGTGATGTCGCTAACCATGTCATGAATGATGTAATATGTGACATCAGCAGCAGTGGATTGCGGGTGCGCGATATATAGTTAGCGCATCTAACTATATATGGAATTTCAATGGTTTTATGCGAGTAAAATAAGGTTTTCTAAATGCAAATCCCTAACTATATATCGACTATAACCTATGGTTTTTTCTGTGAATTTCAATGGTTTTTTAATAGCAAATATCAAAAGCTGTCAAATGTCAAGTACGTGATAGGTAAAAACGTTTTCGTGTTTATGCACGCTGATGTGCTTTGAACGCTGCCCCCCCCCCCCCACTCCCCTCTTTTCTCTTAGTAGTACTCTCTCTTTGCAGATAGTGAACGGTAGTTAACGCAGACCTTTACCCCTGTTGTAATCCGTCGTACCTGCTTGTCTTTCCATTTGATTGATTATTATCCAAGCATTTACTGTTTTAGAATTGGTTCTCTTTGGATCATTCTCTATTTACAAACAAGCACAAAGTCGCAATACTCTGTTTAGTCTTTGCAGATAGTGAAAAATCGTGTAAAAAAATAAAAGTAATCGAGCAAAATCAGTAGACCACTAATTCGATCTCTTTTTGACCTCGGTAAAATACAAACATTAGGAACAACCCTTCATGAGAAATACGAAAATAGTGAAATGAACTGAGCTCCACACCATGAGGGCTGCAAGACAGCTCGACTCCGCCACCCACCCCGCCCAAAATAACGACAAACCCTATGCAAATATTATAAATATACACAACACACCAGCAAAGAAACAGGGTAAAACATTTTATTAAATAACTATTTACATAACTATTTTATACTTTTTATTGCCCGATCCGGCTAGCTCAATCGATCGAGCATGAAACTCATGCACTGATAGCAAGCGTTGAGAGTTTGTAGAACGATGGCTTCAGATTTTCCACATACGGTGTAGTGGCGCGAACTGGCAGGGGGCGTTTGGATTCTACCCCTTCCCCAAATAAGATTTTCATACGTGAATGTTCGTTCATGCTTTTTTGTCCCTGAGTTGCTTCCATGTCACTGCCCTACACAAATGGCATAAGTCCTGGTTGTTGAGTGCCATACTTCAGAGTTCTAAGCAGCTCTTGTAACACTGTTTAAACCTTATTTGCACCTGCTGCAGCTTCACTATTCAAAGTAAGTGGGGTCCATTTGTGGACCTGACTGCATTGGAAAACAATGTGATATGGTGCCTCCCTAAACCGCTTGACGGAGGCCCCCGAGGGGCGGTGAGATGGCGCGGACTGAGAGGGGGCGCTTGGCTCCTGCCCCCTCCCCAAGTCGTGTTGCTCTGGTGTGGCCTGAGATCACCCCCGGCATAGGCGGCCGGCTCCCGGGGTCCGGCGGAATTCTTTCCCTTTTGATGACTCTTCCATTCTGGGCCTTGTCCCACAATCCGTTTGACCTGAAGACACGCTGTCGTGGGGCGCCCCTTTACCGTTTTAGTTGCCATTCCGCCCGCTTTTGGTACTCTGTGCCTCTTCCGCCATTCAGCTGTTTACCGCCCGCTCTTGCAACTACAACGTCTCGCTCACCATGTAGTTGAGTTGCTCCCGCTCTTAAGATTTAACCGAACTTTTTGGACTGCTGAAAGCGGTTGTATTCCGACCGCTGGTTGGTGGAGACATTTTGACTATATTCTGGACCTGCATTGTCGCGTAATGCGTCATATGACGCGACGCGTTAGCGCACCCGGAAGTGCTCCGGTGCGCAAGGCGCAGCTTCCCGGAAACGATCCAGAGCGCGCCGCGCAGCGCGTAACGTAAGCATAACAGGTCATGTGACTTGTTAATAAAAATTTTCATTGGTTCATTTTACTTTTGTTTTCCTAATGATGTAAGACTAGGTCATGTGACCTAAAAATAACACTTTTCATTGGATTAAAACATTTTTTTTCCCAAACGATGAAAGCCCCACCTTGTTTAAGGATGTTTCAGACTGAAGCTGGCGTCACCATGAGAGCACCACCATCTCGTAGCTCCGTCGTGGCCATTCCGCAAGCAATCATGGCAGCCGCTCCCCACCGGAATCCTGCGGGAGTCGACGGCCCCCAAGACTTTTGTACAATCTTCAAGGCTGAGGGGACGCTTTCGAGAATGGAACCCAAGCCCTGGCAGACAAGCGTCCGAGTTCCAAGGTGTCCCAGGGCCATTTTACTGGACCAGGCCCAAATCCGAAGAGCCGGCCGCCATTTTAAGAGTCCTGTGGAAGCCGCCTATCGCTGCACCGCAAGAGTGGGAGCAACTCAACTACATGGTGAGCGAGACGCTGTAGCCGTAAGAGCGGGCGCTAAACAGCTGAATGGCGGAAAAGGCACAGTGTAGCAAAAGCGGGCGGAATGGCGACTGAAACGATAAAGGGGCGCCCCACTACAGCAGACAAGCCTCCGCCATGTGCTTCAAAACTGCATATGTATCTCGTGATATCAAGGTTCGGCAACCAGTACACAACAAGCAGTTACGAGTCCCATTTACACCGGCACCATTTTGGGCGCGGCCGGGCAGGTCCAGGATCTAGTCAAACATAACATATGAGGCTGACGTCTCTGAAGCAGTTGACGAACAGCAGGACATAGCAAATAAACATGAAGTCTCTAAAGCTGTTAACTCACTGCAGGACAAAACAAGTAAACCTGAAACCTCTGGAATAATTGTCGCTCAAAAGAACAACACACAAAACTCTGTAGAGCCTGAAGAAAAAAAAACAGAAGGGCACTGTAGTTTCAGACACACTTAACACTAATGACTAAACAAAGATATCGTCTGTTTATGAAGCAGTTATCATCTTCACAGAATTGACAAAGAAGTGTGCAGACACCAATGCTATTAAGAAACACAAGGAAATCCTAACGCATCAGCATTCTCGGAAGAGGTTGACACAGATAACATCTTAAGGAACAAAGAAAGACCTGTTCACTCTTGACACCCCAGGTGCTGTGTATGTTGCACTATAGTGCTGCATCGAGAAAACGGACAACCCTATTGATGTGGATTTTTCATTATTGATTATTGTAAAGAAATGGCGACTCCCCCCTTTAGCAGATTAGCTAAATGTTTGCGTAATTTAGGCATAAAAGTTATATTATTGTTGTTGTTGTTGTTATCGTTATAGTTCTGGTTAATTTCAAAAAATGGTTAAATATATTTACAGTTTTTGTTGCGTTCGTTATATTTAAAAGTTAATAAAGTTTTAAAATCTAACTTTGTTGGAGTGCTATATATGTTTAAAAAATCGGGTGAATGGGGCCTTGAATCGGGTTATTGTCATGTGTGGGCTTTGCAAGTGTACTGCTACAAGATCGGACATTTCAAACTCAAATGCACGTTCTTTTTCTTACCTTTCCGAAGCATGGAGCGCAATAGCAGGCAGAGAAAGGGTGATGCACGTGTTGAACACTGCCTGGCCTGGCAAGTTGCTGGCAGTGCCCCCCCGCCCGCTCCTGAAAGAGGGCACACACACACCGCCGCCCCGAGTACTTCACAAATCTTTAAAAGACCATGCGCTTGTTCATGAGGCTTAAATGGTTTATCACCCCTTCTAGAACCCCTGCATCGACCCTCTGACGTTTCCTGGAAGAATTAGCACGTAACACAATACCAAGCCCTGTCAGCTGAAACCCCCGAGAAATCATGGGGCATATTATCAAGGGGGTTTATTTCCGCTTTTTTGGCTTTAAAAGCCCAAAAAAAAGAGATAAAATTATCTCCCTATTACCAAGCTGTCGCTAACACCAGTTAGTGACAGCTAAAAGGAGATAGCGACCATCTTGGGCCCCGCTTTGCATATCTGTGATATTTATCACTAATGACATGCAAAGTGGGCGTGCCAAGATTTTAGCGATTGGAAACAGTCCCTAACCATCGCTATCTCCTATTACCAACTTTTGGAGATATTCGCGCTAAGCGCGAATATCTCCAAAACCTAACACCTGCCCTGAGCAGTTTTTAGCCAGGTTATCCAATGGGAAGTGGATAACATGGCTAAGAGCATTTGCTGGATAATGCATGAATATCGCTGACTTTTCAACGATATTCATGCATTGCGGCCGTTTTTTTATCGCATTTGCGATAAACCTTGCTAATAGCAAGGTTTATGTGCGATAAAATTCGCCGATGTGCGGCGATAATTTTTGTCTCTAAACAAGTTAGAGACAAAAATTATCGCTAGTTGTTGGTAATATGCCCCCGGATTTTTCCTTGCAGGAATCGGGAGGCGAAAGACTAGCACTGAAATCAGTAGTCTCACGCCTGAATCGGGAGGGTTGGCATGTCTGGATACTCTACAGCTGGGGCCATAAACTACATCCGCAGGGCTAGGTGATAGCCTAGGTCCGGCCTGGACAATCGGACACAGAGGAAGAGGAGTGTCAGAGGGTGCGTTAGTGAATAGGGTGAAAGGGAGGTGTCGGGCGGGCACAGGGTGTGATTCTCAGAGAAGAGCAGCGCAGATGGGGGGGAAGTATATGGCCCATGCAGGAGAGAGAGAGCGGGGGTGACCAGTGCGTGGGGGAGATGCTTGCGAGGGTGGGGAGCCATGCTGAGGATCGGCGGCGTGCAGAGAGTGGGCCTGGTCAAGGCATCTAAAATGGCTGCCGTGCACGACAAAATTGTGGCATTGGACAAAAACGCAAGATGGCGCAGACAATGTTTATCAATAAGGATTCATTTATAACAAAATATTTACTCGCAGTGACAAAATGGTGGTCAACACTTCCTGATTTCCATCGAACGTTAACAAACGTCACGCAGCAAAAAAAAAAAAAAACTCACGCACAGAGCAGTTTTTAGCCATGTTATCCAATGGAAGGTGGATAACATGGCTAAGAGCATTTGCTGGATAATGCATGAATATCGCTGACTTTTCAGCGATATTCATGCATTGTGGCCGATGTGCGGCGATAATTTTTGTCTCTAAACAATTAAAACGAAGCACAAAATGGCGAATTCCCGTTTCGCTACCAGTTTGCGGCCCAGTTCGCGGCCCGTGAAGCGCTTCTACCGTGAAAAATCATTTTTTTTTTATTTTCCCCACGGGACCCTTTAATAACCCCAACAACATTCCTAGGGGGTCAAGAGGGGTATACCTTGCCCCCTTTCAATAAATTCCCCCTTCGTTTTTCACCTCTTCTTCTCTCTCGATCCTACCGAGAGATAAGATGGCGGCCGCTCCGGACTGTTTCGAATGTTGACAGACACCGGAGAGCCAATCAGCTTTCTGCGCGCAAAGTTCCGTTTCGCGAAAAGTAAGCGAACCGGACCGCAGCCCGGAGCGCTGTTACAGATATATATCTTGTTTTGAACGTTAATTTCTCAAAAACTACTGGAGCACATATCTTGAGACCTAGCAAAGGCACATCGGGCTAACAGTCCCTACAATTTTGCCAAGTTTCGTGCAAATCCATTCAGCCGTTCGAGCTAAAAGTGAGTCCAACCGCCCTATGGAAATTAACATGGGAAAAACGCGTTTTGGGACCCCCCTTTTTTCTCGGCCCCCCCTCGACAAAACCCCCCCAAATTTTCAAGGGCTGCTCAGAAACAAAATGTGCCATTTTCCTGGAAATTTCAGCCGATTCCGTCCACAAACGCCACAGTTATTAGACATAGAAATTTCAGAAATCCCATAGGGAAAAAATCCTAACTATATATACCTACTGGCGACCGCCAGTAGGTAATATATATATATATATATATATATATATATATATATATATATATATATATATATATGTTCAAACAAATGCCAAAAGCTTTAGGGACGCACACAGCACCAACTGACACCATCCGTTTTTTTTGGCAGGTAACTCACTTCTTTATTCAGGGTTTAAATGTCTCTGACCTGACGCGTTTCGAGAATACCATCTCATTTTCAAAGGTCTTGCTTTCACTCGCAGGCTGCATCAATCAATTATTTCACTCTGCGCATGCATGATTTATACTGCCCCTGACGGGCCTCTTCCTTCTAGCATGCTGGGTATAGTAGTCCCGTTTGATGCATTGAAAAATTAATCACCTTAAGTAGGTCTGGGAGTCGTAGCAACAATATGCTGGCATAGATAAGCCTTCAGTGTTACCCCAAACAGGTCCGTGAGTTCGCTTTTGCCGGCAGTCGGTGTGCTGCATATAACATCAGAAAAGTTCCAAAAGCAGCCTCCATTTGGTTTGCAGGATGGTGCCGCCCCCCACGGTAATGGCAACCGTGTATTAAGTGTTCAAACAAATGCCAAAAGCTTTAGGGACGCACACAGCACCAACTGACACCATCCGGTTTTTTTGGCAGGTAACTCACTTCTTTATTCAGGGTTTAAATGTCTCTGACCTGACGCGTTTCGAGAATACCATCTCATTTTCAAAGGTCTTGCTTTCACTCGCAGGCTGCATCATCACCATCCTGCAAACCAAATGGAGGCTGCTTTTGGAACTTTTCTGATGTTATATGCAGCACACCGACTGCCGGCAAAAGCGAACTCACGGACCTGTTTGGGGTAACACTGAAGGCTTATCTATGCCAGCATATTGTTGCTACGACTCCCAGACCTACTTAAGGTGATTAATTTTTCAATGCATCAAACGGGACTACTATACCCAGCATGCTAGAAGGAAGAGGCCCGTCAGGGGCAGTATAAATCATGCATGCGCAGAGTGAAATAATTGATTGATGCAGCCTGCGAGTGAAAGCAAGACCTTTGAAAATGAGATGGTATTCTCGAAACGCGTCAGGTCAGAGACATTTAAACCCTGAATAAAGAAGTGAGTTACCTGCCCAAAAAACCGGATGGTGTCAGTTGGTGCTGTGTGCGTCCCTAAAGCTTTTGGCATTTGTTTGAACATATATATATATATTCTATCCTCTTCACGTTTTTGGACTGGTATTTGGCAGCTGCCATCGCGTTCCGCGATTTTTGCATTCGACCCGGAAGTGGATTTTGTTTCCCGGCCCCCTGCACTGCAGAAACCAGGAAAGCTCGAAGCCACGCTCGAGGACGGTGAAGCCGGGAGTGATTACCGAGTTGGTTTTCCGGCGTCGGAAGACTCTGAGACCTTCGCGGTTGTATCACAAGAGGTGAGCCGTCTATTTCGATAAGCGCGGGGAGCGGAGACCTGTTGTTTAGTTGTAGGCGGGTGTGAAGATTTCAGGAGAACCGAAAGACCCCCCCCCCCCCCCCCTCCCCAAGAAGATAAGCTTAGTGCCTAGTATATTTATGGTTTTTTTTTTTGTGACGAGGCAAAACTGTGCATATCCTATTTCTTAAGTTTGCGCTATGGCGTCCGCAACAGCCGTGCTACGAAACCGCGAGGAACTGGCGGATGCAATGTTTGCCAATGTGCCGGTATTGCCAAGTACCAGGCCAACAAAATATGGCGCCTACTATTGACAGTGAAGATGTTAAGAATTTGCTAAAGAGATTGGAGAAGTTGCAGCGCAATGAGCTTACCAAATGGTGGGAGAAAAAAATCTCTGGAAAAGTACAAGGAGGCTGGGAGAGTACCATGGGGGTTACGAGTTCTCATAGCTCCATCTTTTGAGAACCCTAACCTCCTAATGCTGCAAGAGTGGGCCACTAATAATCTAGAGGCACAATGAACATGGTCTGCATTTTGGTTAAATATGCCGAAATTGATAGACATGATATCGTGGCTCAAATTGATCAATTGAATTTGGAGTTGGATGTCCTTGATTTAAAAGACATTGTAAAAAAGGGCAGGGATGAAATTAAGAAGCGCCTGGAGAAACATGAAAGCGTGATATTGAATGGAAAGGTGACAAAATTTGCCCACGACTATGAAACTGGGCGTATATTCACGTTCGCAAAGCGATTTGACGGTGTTAAAAAACTGGCACTGAATAAGACCCAGCAACCACTAGTAACCATGAACCCAGGCTTCTGAATCCAATGCAAGTTCTCCTATCAGCAGCACTGAATCTAATATAAGTGATCTAAATCAGCCACCACAGGAGCCCCTTGGCTACAGTCCCTCAGAGGAGTTGGGGTTTATCATAGAGGACCACAGGCAAACACTCAGGCCGAGGTTACCCCAAACTCAAAATGCCGCAGGAGGAACCAACAGCGCAAAGAGAGGCGCAAAGCGCGGCGGATACAACAAAAGGAATTCAAGAAGGAATTGGATAATGGAATGATATAGCGGCTGCTAATACTGTAATTAATATGACTGATCTTGAATTAAATGTTGCAGAATTACAATTGTTGGCTTTGGGACTTTCATTTTGTCCAAAAACTAGTTTTAAGTACTTTCAATCACGTGTTGATGTATTCAAATTTATTAGAAAGATAAAACTAGTAAAATTTCATAAGCTTGAAAATGCAAACACTAGAGCGATGTCTATCAATGCAGTAAATCAACCTAGTGCTCAGTTCCAAGTGTCTGATGTTCCTGTACTAAGAATGGTGAATGAACCCACTGATGTAAACAATACTGTACCTCAAAGCACCCAAGAAGATCTGTTGGGCATGGGAATTTCAAATGCTAAAGCAGCCCCCACTCATTTTCGTCCCCCATCCACTTTTGTCTCAATAATGGCAAAAGATGCTAATGATGTCTTTGGGGACTGTATTATTGGGGATCTTAAAAATCTACATAACTTGTTTGTTGAAAAATGAACACAGGCGATATACAGAACAGCAATATTCACGCCTTATGAAAAAAATCAGTAGCGATAATAATATTATCGTAAATAAAGCTGATAAAGGCCGAAATATAGTCCTTTGGCCGCGATCAATGTATATGGAGGAGGCTATGAACCAACTAAATGATGTTGGTTGTTATAAGAAAGTAGCCTTCCCTATCTTGATCCATGTCAAGGAACTGATTTTTAAGGAACTAGCACAGTGTAAAAGGGAGAGTCTTCTCAACAAGGATGAGCATTCTTTTTTGAAAACTGATTTTTCCAATCACTCCCACCCTGTATTTATTGCCCAAAGTTCACAAACAAGGCACCCTCGTTCCGGGGCGTCCAATAATTTCTGCCCAGGGCACTTTATTGGAGGCCATGTCTAAATATTTGGATTTTTTTCCTCCATGAATAAGTTGAGAACCTCCCTTCGTTCATTAGGGACACTGGCCATTTCCTGGAAAAGTTAAAAGGTGTTAGATGGGAAGATGGGTATTGCTTTTTAGTAATGGACATCTGTTCCTTATACACTAGTATTAACCACCAGGATGGTTTAAATACCATCAGACATTTCCTGTCAGATAGGGATGTTTGTTTTTATGAACATAACAAAATGCTGCTAAGAATGACAGAACTCTGCCTGACCAATATTTGTTTTCTTTTTAATAAATATTTATACCAGCAATTGAGAGGTGTGGCGATGTGGGCGTGTTTCTCCCCCAGTTATGCATGCTTGCATGTTGGCTGGTGGGAGAAGCACGTCCTCGCCCACACTCATGCAGAAGAGGTCTCTAGGCATGTCGTCAAATAGTGGAGGCTTATTGACTATGTTTGTGTTGTGTGGAAAGGTTCAAAGGAATCTGCAATGGAATTTGTCACTAAAATAATACCTTGAACCTCCAATTTACAGCCCAAATTAACAGTTTTAAAGTGGAATTTTTAGATGTGGAGATTTATGTGGAAGACAATTGCATCTGCACCAAACTACATAGAAAGGTCACTGCTGGAAATTCAATATTGCATGCGAGCAGTGCCCACCCTAGGCACCTTATTAAAAGCATCCCCTACGGGGAGTTTTTGCACATCAAAAGAATATGCAGCAAAAGAATATGCAGCAAAAAGGAAGATCTGGAAAAATGTCTATCGGAGTCCAAGTGTAGGTTCTTGGCTTGGGGATATGACCCGAGGGACTTACTATCAGCCTTGGCTAGAATACAGGAACAAGCGGTTGTTTCTGACGTCAGTAGTGATGTCTATAACATCGAGCCATCTGCTGTAAAGTCTAAACCAGTGGTAAGACTTTTTACCACTTATAGTAGCCAAGACAAGCAAATAAGAAAGATTGTAAGTAAACACTGGCCTATTCTAAAGACTGATATGACTTTGGCTCCAGAATTGGAAGCACAACCTACAATCACTTTTAGACGAGCTCCCTCTATGAGGGACGCTTTAGTAAGGACTACCCTGAAGTTAGCAATTCTGCGAATTGGATGACCTATAGGAAAGGCTTTTTAAATGCAGTTTGTGTAGATCCTGCAAGTTTGGTGTAAACAAACAGACGTTTGAGGATCCTTTTTCAAATATGCCATATAAAATTCTAGGCTATTACACCAGCAAAACTGATTTTGCAGTGTATATACTCCAATGTACTTGTCAACTTCAATATGTTGGCAGCACCAAGCTCCCTGTTTTTAACCGTATTTTGCAGCACCTGCGAGCAATTGTGAATTCGGATCCCGCATATCCAGTTGCCCGCCACTTTAAATTGGTGCATCAAAATAACCTTCAAGATCGAAGTTATTTTGTAATCGATGCAGTTCCAAAATCTATTAGAGGCGGGAACAGAGAGAAGAAATTGCGTCAATTGGAGAGTCAATACATAATACGGTTAGATACCAAGCTGCACAATGGGCTTAATACAGGGGAAGATCTTGCAAACTTTTTGTAAAATATATGGTCTACTGTCTGCACAATTGATTGGCTAACATAAGGTACTATATTTGTAATAACTAAGTGATGAAATCAGTATGGAAATTTGTTCTTAATGTCTGCAACTATTAATACACTTTTTATTTTTTCCAAATTCTTGCTGCTATTCTGATGAAATGTATTTTTTATAATGACCCATAAAGTTTTAGACTAATTAAGGATTCTTCTGTTTTTACAGAAATAATTTTTCTGGTAGAACCTGTTGTGTTTATATTTATTTATTGATGAATTTTAAGTGTGAGCAAGCATGACCGTTGTGAGATTTTTTTTAACCGCATTTTATACTGTGATTTTTATTGGTTTAACTAGGTTCCTAGTTTTACTGGTTTATATCTGGTATTGGTGTAGTTGTTTAGTTAATGTATGAACTATATATTTGCACACTTTTCATCGTTATATAAATGTATGAAGTTCTACAATGTCCACTTGGAAGGTTTCTCATGTATCTGTATCACGCACAACATATCTGAATTATCCAATCTCTTTATATGTATTTAAATTTAATTTAGTTATGGGACATCTTTCTTTAAATAGTGATTACTTGCTTGCATCCGTCGAGATCATGAATATGAAGATTGAATTTTTTGGTACTGTGTAGGTTATCCATACAGTACGTTGTATTTTTTGTACTTGGGTGTACATATTTTAGTCCTCATCTCCCTTGTAGAATTATAATTTTTTGACTATTTCTGTGGGTTTGATTTTGAGCACTTTATATTGTATATTAATTTATATCATTTATGCTAATTTATGCCTGTTTATTTAAACAACACAACTGTTGTTAGAAACTTAAGTGGCTCCATGTATTCACCCTGATAGTCTGTCTTTTAATTCTATGAAAGTGACTGGGAGGGACTGTGATGAGGAAATGTGGTATTTAAAGAAGGCAGGAGTTCGAGCACGTCATGTGATCAAGACCAGGGTAACCCGGTCGAAACGAGTCATGTTGGTGTGAAGAAAATTAATCTGCACATTATTTGAACTAACCTGAGATGTGGTCCTTTCCTGATTTGAAAACGCCGTTGTTGATATATATATATATATATATATATATATATATATATATATATATATATATATATATATATATTCACTGAAAAAACCATAGGTTATAGACCATATATAGTTAGGAATTCGCATTTACAAAACCTTATTTTACTCACACAAAACCATTGAAATTCCATATATAGTTAGTTGCACTAACTATATATCGCGCACCCGCAATCCACTGCTGATGATGTCACATATTACATCATTCATGACATGGTCAGTGACATCACTGATGACATCACTGATGACATCTCAAATGACATCACTGATGACATCTCAAATGACATCACTGATGACATCACTGATGACATCTCATTTGACATTACTGATCACATCACTGATGATATCATTCATGTGATAATACGATGAACCTCTTCAGACTCTAATATAACCTTAGATACAATCAGTGTAAACAGACACTCACAGACTGTCACTCATCCATGGAGTTACTCACACACCTAGTCAGTCAATCAAAGAATCAATCACACCTCCATTTCCTCAACTATACAGTTATACAAACTTTACTTATTCAAACATATACTAACACATATTAACTCTCTTATACAATCCCTGATACAAGTTCACAATGATCCATACAGCCACTCACACATTCACTGGCTCTTATGCACAGTTATTTATATATGTCAACTCTCACATGTACTGTGTTTTACATATGTACTTACTTTGACATGTAGCACTGAGATATCCATTCACTCACCAATACACTCATGCACACAGTCAACCGCCCATACAGCTGTTTCCACATGCACTTTTGAAACCATACATCTAGTGAATCAACTGCTCACACATCTATGCACAGAGTCATACACCTCCCAGCCACCTACACACACACTCAGTCTCCCATACAAATACTTGGGCAACCAATCAATAACCCATATAGTTACTCATATAGCTACTTATCAACACATGCAACAGTTTACAGAACAACAGACATAATGATGCACAAATTAAGACAGTTTAGTCACTAACCCATGCACTCAGTGAGACACATTTAATCACTCACTCATACAGTCAGTCATGCACCTACTAAATCCTTCATCCAGACACTTATACATCCACTCATTCTTCAATATGTAAGACATATTTTAACTTTACAGAAACATACAGTCACTGGATGTTGTCATCAGTGATGTCATCAGTGATGTCATTTGAGATGTCATCAGTGATGTCATCAGTGATGTCACTGACCATGTCATGAATGATGTAATATGTGACATCATCAGCAGTGGATTGCGGGTGCGCGATATATAGTTAGTGCAACTAACTATATATGGAATTTCAATGGTTTTGTGTGAGTAAAATAAGGTTTTGTAAATGCGAATTCCTAACTATATATGGTCTATAACCTATGGTTTTTTCAGTGAATTTTCAAGGTTTTGTAAATGCTAATTCCTAACTATATATGGTCTATAACCTATGGTTTTTTCAGTGAATTTTCAAGGTTTTGTAAATGCTAATTCCTAACTATATATGGTCTATAGCCTATGGTTTTTTCAGTGAATATATATATATATACATACATATACAAACATATATCATCTGTATATCTATATAAATACAAACATAAATGCATGCATACATATACTTATATGCATTTTAGGGTTGTTAGGGCGTTTTCGTGTGTATTATGTTGCTTTTTTAGGGCTTTTGGGTCAATTAAGTAGGGTTCCCGGAGCCTAGGGCTGAGGGGCCAGTTCAGTTTCGTGCGTATTGGTGTTGGCAAGGTTTTGAGGGATTTTGGCGGTTTTTGGTCGAGATTTGGCCGTTTTATGGCTTTTTTTGTGTTTGCGGGCGGCGCGTATTCAGGTTGAAATTCGTCCCCGTTCCAGTGGATGGATTGGGCTGATTTTTGGTGAGATGTTAGGGAATCGCTGGAACTAGTGTCCAGCCAAGTTTGAAGCGGATCGGAGCAGTGGAAGTGCTTTAAAGAGCAATTTTTGTGCGGAGTAGCGAATTGTCATGTTATTCAATGGGAGTTTTTGGTGCGCATGGAGAAGGTGAATTTGGGGTGTTCCAGTTGCGCTAGAGGGACGGGGCTTGGGTGAGCTGTAGGGAGAGTGGATCGGCAGGTGTGCCGAATTTTTGGGATTTGTTGGCCGAAGGGAAGGGTGTGCTTGGGCAAAGTCGATTTGGTGAAAACGGTGCGTTATTTACATGAAAGTTGAAAAAACACTAATAAAAGCAAAGCTAAAAAGCCACCTCATTACAAACAGAATGGCTTTAACTTAAACGAGGGCGAGATCTATTGCATTTTCAATGCTTGTTTACATTGGTTCCATCAAGAAGGCATTCAGATGTGTCACACATTTGCCATAAATTCTGAATGTTAGCACTCTAGTTGCACATTAGATCACTGTAGTAAAGCTACTGCTCACCAGGGACGTCTGCTGCTGGTATTCAAAGTGCATGTTTCAGTCTGCATGTCAGAATTTTTTTAATGAAATAGAAGAGGATTTGAGAAGTCACTCAAAATGATCCCTAATTTTTCTTTCTGAAGCACTAATCATACTTTCTATGGCAAAATTAACCCCCTCATGTTGTTCCTTTTTAAATTGAGTGTTTTCAGACTTACCACTTCATTCCAATCAAGATGGCTTCTGGTGTGCCATACTTTTGTCATAAGTAAGACTGTTAGCGCTCTAGTTGTTCTTTAGAACACTCTGGGACATTCTGTCATTGGGCTATACTTGGGGTACATCTGGGTGATATTTGGGCTACATTTAGGCTCTTTTGTCTCTGGTGGCCATCTTGCGAGACTATGTCAGAATTTTTTAATGAAATTGAAGAGGGTTTGAGAAGTCACTCAAAATGTGCCCTAATTTTTCTTTCTGCAGCACTAATCATAATTCATATGGCAAAATATACCCCCTCATTTTGTTCCTTTTTAAATTAAATGTTTTAAGAGTTACCACTTTATTCCAATCAAGATGGCTTCAGGTGTGCCATACCTTTGTAATAAGTAGGACTGTTAGCGCTCTAGTTGTTCTTTAGAACACTCTGGGACATTCTGTCATTGGGCTATACTTGGGCTACATCTGGGTGATATTTGGGCTACATTTGGGCTCTTTTGACTCTGGTGGCCATTTTGGGAGACTGCATGTCAGAATTTTTTAATGAAATAGAAGAGGATTTGAAAAGTCACTCAAAATGTGCCCTAATTTTTCTTTCTGCAGCACTAATAATACCTTCTATTGCATAATATACCCCCTCATTTTGTTCCTTTTTAAATTAAATGTCTTAAGAGTTACCACTTTATTCCCATCACGATGGCTCCAGGTGTGCTATACCTTTGTAATAAGTAGGACTGTTAGCGCTCTAGTTGTTCTTTAGAACACTCTGGGACATTCTGTCATTGGGCTATACTTGGGCTACATCTGGGTGATATTTGGGCTACATTTGGGCTCTTTTGTCTCTGGTGGCCATTTTGGGAGACTGCATGTCAGAATGTTTTAATGAAATAGAAAAGGATTTGAGAAGTCACTCAAAATGTGCCCTAATTTTTCATTCTGCAGCACTAATCATACTTTCTATGGCAAAATATACCCCCTCATGTTGTTTCTTTTTAAATTAAATGTTTTAAGAGTTACCACTTTATTCCAATCAAGATGGCTTCAGGTGTGCCATACCTTTGTAATAAGTAGGACTGTTAGCGCTCTAGTTGTTCTTTAGAACACTCTGGGACATTCTGTCATTGGGCTATACTTGGGCTACATCTGGGTGATATTTGGGCTACATTTGGGCTCTTTTGTCTCTGGTGGCCATTTTGGGAGACTGCATGTCAGAATGTTTTAATGAAATAGAAAAGCATTTGAGAAGTCACTCAAAATGTGCCCTAATTTTTCATTCTGCAGCACTAATCATACTTTCCATGGCAAAATATACCCCCTCATGTTGTTTCTTTTTAAATTAAATGTTTTAAGAGTTACCACTTTATTCCAATCAAGATGGCTTCAGGTGTACCATACCTTTGTAATAAGTAGGACTGTTAGCGCTCTAGTTGTTCTTTAGAACACTCTAGGAGGCTGCAGTAGAACACAAAGGAATCAACTGACAGTCTCTGTCCTTGTTGGATGTACATGTTTTACTGAGAATGTCAGACTTCATTTTCACATGACTGAGAAAGATAATGTGAATTTACAGAAAATATGCTTTCAGTTTAGCTTATAGATCCCCTTCCAAACCACTGTGGGAAAATCATGAGATATTAGTTTTCTTTCAAACAATATTCATGATATCACAGCAGAAGGTTTTTTCACATGGTAAAATCACCTTAGAACCCACCACAATTCCTAAAACGAGTATGGTACCATCAACAAATGATTTATAATGTAACTAAAGTCCTAAAACCCTCTATTAACTACAATGCTTTCTAATGAGGTGCTATCATGTATATTGGTCCCAAGATGGCTGCCAACACTTCTTGGAAGAAGTGCTGACAGCCAATCAGATCAGATGTGTGGTTAGGCTCCGCCCAGATATATATATTTTTTTGAACCTAAATTACTCAAAATCCACTGGAGCACATATATTGAGACCTAGCAAAGGCACATCAGGCTAACAGTCCCTACAATTTTGCCAAGTTTCGTGCAAATCCATTCAGCCGTTCGAGCTAAAAGTGAGGCCAACCGCCCTATGGAAATTAACATGGGAAAAATGCGTTTTGGGACCCCCCTTTTTTCTCGGCCCCCCCTTGATGAAACCCCCCCAAATTGTCAGGGGCTGCTCAGAAACAAAATGTTCCATTTTCCTGAAAATTTCAGCCAATTCCGTCCACAAACGCCAAAGTTATTAGACATAGAATTTTCAAAAATCCCATAGAGAAAAAATCCTAACTATATATACCTACTGGCGACCGCCAGTAGGTAATATATATATCCAAAACCAGTCCACACTTCTTCATACTAATATATATATATATATATATATATATATATATATATATATATATATATATATATATATTGTATGTATTACCTCCTGACGGTCGCCAGTAGGTAGTTATAGTTAGGATTTTTTTCAATGCAAAATCTCAAAATTCTATTTGGAATAACTTTGGCACCGGTTGAGGAATCTGGCTGAAAATTTCCTCAAATTTGCCTCGCGGAGCTCCGGTCCTTCCTTGAAAGTTTGGGGGGGGATTCGTGAAGCGGGGTCCGAGATAAAAGGGGGGTCCCAAAACACGTTTTCCCCATGTTAATTTCCATAGGGCGGTCAAACTCACTTTTAGCCCGAACGGCTGAATGGATTTCAGAGTGAGTATTAGAGAGTAGTGTAGTAGGAGAGAGTAAATAGTAGAGAGTAGTGGAGAATATTCCAAAGTTTGGCACAGCACCACTTGCACAATGAGTCCAATCAAATCATATCACTTAGAGTCCTTATTGAAGCGCTGAATCTTGGTGAATATTCAAATGCTTTTATTTTCCTTAAGTTTATGTACCACAGCCAGCCGAAACGTTTCGTTCTGTACAACAGAACTTCTTCAGGGCATTCTTATTTCCTTCAAGTTATGTTGGTATCCTGTTGTCATATAACTAGATATTTCTTCCAAATGTTAGACGAGACGTAAGTACATTCTTATTCAAAGTGACTAGGTATCAATTTTACCCACACAATTCGGGCAGACTTGAGTAATTTAAAGCATCCTCAAAGTCAGTCTTTAAAAAATTCCAAAGTATAGGACATGATAATCCAAATCCAAATGTTTCTCAAAAGTCATTTTCAATCGTTAGGAATATCGGTGTTTGGGCAGATATGACCCAGGGACCCCCAGTATGCAAGGGGAATTAGTCTCCCCTCTGCAAACGCGCCAGTGGCCTGCATTGCAGAGAGGTGTAAAAAGGGTGTGGCCTCATTACACCTCTCTGCAATGCAGCCCCCTAGCGCATACTGGAGGCTCCTGGTGGGCCAGTTGGCCCCCAGGGACCCCCAGTATGCAAGGGGAATTAGTTCCCCCTCTGCGAACGCGGCAGGGGGCTGCGTTGCAGAGAGGTGTAAAAAGGGGCATAGCCTCATTACACCTCTGCAATGCAGCCCCCTGGCGCATACTGGAGGTTCCAGGTGGGCTAGTTGGCCCCCAGGGGCCCCCAGTATGCAAGGGGAATTTGTTCCCCCTCTTCAAACATGCACGGGGGCTGCGTTGCAGAGAGGTGTAAAAAGGGTCGTGACTTCATTACACCTCTCTGCAATGCAGTCCCCTGGCGCATACTGGAGATTCCTGGTGGGCTTTGAGGTCTCATATAGTTAGGAATTAGCATTAAAAAAACCTTTGAAATTCACTGAAAAAAACATAGGTTTCACACCAGTTATAGTTAGGGATTAGCATTTAAAAAACCTATGAAATTCACTGAAAAAACCATAGGTTTCACACCAGTTATAGTTAGCTGGAAATTTTACTGACATAAAACCATTGAAATTCCCACGTTATAGTTAGTTGGACTCACTATAACTTGCGCGCCTGCAATGCACTGCTGATGACGTCACATATTACATCACTCATGACATGGTCAGTGACATCACTCATGACATCACTGATGACACCATCCTTGTGACAGACTGACAGACCTCCTTTGGGTGTAATGTAACCCTTGAAACACATATTCAAAAATAGAACCTAACATTTTCAAAAAAATTGAGATACCCATACCAGTTACAACAACCAATTCAGTAATTCCTCCATCTATATACACATCCTCTCATTCAGAAACAGTTCTATATAGTCACTCATACATATACTCACTCATCATATGTAGTGATACACATTTACATCCTGTTACACACCGACAGTCATCCAAATGTTACTCACACACATACTCACACATGCAAATAAACTATTGAACATCCATTTATTTGCATATACAGCTATACACACACTAGTACATTACTTCTAAGGAAACTTACACATACTTACTCTCTTAAACAATCACTTATAGAAACACATACTTATTTAAACAGGAACTCTTTCAATCTCTCACTTTCACATATACTCACTTATATACACCAATACTCACATACACTAGATTAAAACATATGTAGTTACTCATAAACACACTAGTGAGGCAGGCATTCACTCACTAACACACACATATTCACACTCATCCACCCATACAGTCCTGCACATACGCTGTCTTAAAAACACATACAGTGAGTCAGTCACCGACCCATGCAGCCACTTATACACAAAGTGAAACACTGATACATTTACTTAAAATACTTAAAAATTACTCGCTAATATATGTATTAAGATACACTTTATAAGCCAGTTAACCAATCAATATTTTATTAAAAATAAACATCCATTTACACACTTATTTAAACATTTATTCGTCCATCGACCTTTACAAATACATATATAAAACATATTGATATTTCAGAAAGACACACATTCACTGGATGGTGTCATCAGTGATGTCATGAGTGATGTCACTGACCATGTCATGAGTGATGTAATATCTGACGTCATCAGCAGTGCATTGCAGGCGCGCAAGTTATAGTGAGTCCAACTAACTATAACGTTTGAATTTCAATGGTTTTATGTCAGTAAAATTTCCAGCTAACTATAACTGGTGTGAAACCTATGGTTTTTTCAGTGAATTTAATAGGTTTTTTAAATGCTAATTCCTAACTATAACTGGTGTGAAACCTATGTTTTTTTCAGTGAATATATATATATATATATATATATATATATATATATATATATATATATATATATATATATAATCATACTAATTAAAAAGATAATAAGGAGCTTAATGATCATTTTGATGGATTCTGTTCTTCCCCACCAGCTGATAAATTTGTTCGATCATTGTCAATGTTGTCCTTCATTTTGTCAAATAACCTTTGTTCATTCAGGACCATGGAGTTTTTGAGATTTTGGCTGAACCATATGCCTAGGTATTTTAATGAGTTAGAGGCTCATTTAAGTCCAAATGTACTGATCATGGAACTATTACACTGGACTTTGAGAGGTAATACTTCTGTTTTCTTTGTCGAGACACTATTCTGACACTTTGGAGTAGCTATTGATGGTGGACATAATGTGAGAGCTGATTCTACATTTGTGGTGAAGAGTAGTATATTATCGGTGTAAGCGGGCAATTTCTGTGGACCTGCAAAGAAAGGAATGTTTGGGATGAGAGAGTCATCTCTAATTAATTCAAGAAGAGATAGGACAGAGAGGGCATCCTTGCCTGGTGCCTTGTTGAAGGTTAAACGTGGTGATAAATTGCCCATTCATTTTTAGCCTGGGTTTAAGGTTCTTTATACAAGACGAGGATCATTTTGGATAGGGAGGGGCCTAAACTGAAGGAGGTGAGCATCGCATGGAGGAAGGCCACAAGACCTTGTCGTAGGCCTTCTCTACATCCAAGGCTATCATGCAGGCAGGCTGGGTAAGGTGGTGTGCTTTTTGAATGATGTGGCTAAACAGTCTGAAGTTATCAGCACTGAATCTCCCCTTTATAAAGCTGGATTAGGAGGGGTGAATGATATTTTTGACGATAGGCTCCAGTCTGGGAGCTAGGATATTTGCATACATTTTGCAGTCCATGCTTATAAGCGATATGGGACGCTAGTTTTTGGTATTGGATGGGTTTTTCCCTTCTTGGGTATAACTTGTATAGTTGCCTCAGCAACAGAACCTCCAACAGTGCCTGTGGATGAAAAGTGTTTAGAACGTTTCTCTAGAGGAGTAATGTGGGATGAACTCCAGGTCTGATAAAAGAATGGAGGGAAGCTGTCCGGGCCTGGGGTGTTTATGTCTTTTTGCTTTTTAATAGCTTTTAAGATTGCCTGGTGCGTACATTTTACAAGAAAATGTATCATTTAGGTCACATGACTTTAAAATCATGAACATTGCATTTAGTAGCCAGATCTACCAATGCTTTATGGGAGGTCACTACTTTGCCACATCTAACTTTCCAGAATGTTACAACTAGTGCTTTAAATGGGTAGATATTGTCCCATACTGAGTACCTGCCCTTCTTTCATTTGAAAGGGAGAGTACCTGAAGTGCTGCAATACATTTAATAGAAGACTACCTGCACTTCTATGGGGCAAACAGGTACTCTGGGTTAGTGGGTACCAGCACCTCTATATTTCCATGTAAAGCACTATATACAACTGACTCAAGAATTGTTATAGAATGGGTTGTCTGTTGCTCTGCAGGCAGGTTATGATATTGTGTAGGCTGGGCTACGTCAGTGAGTCAAGCAAGGTGGTCTACTCCCACCCTTGGTTGAGTTCTACCACTTTCTCGGAAGACATCCAAGCAGAGGTCATAAATGTGCCTTCTTTCCTGAAATTATTCTTTCTTTTTTGGATGTAAATAGCAAATGGGAGACGTACATCTGTGATAATGGTTCCTGAAATATTCGAATGACCAGTAAAACTGTCAATTCATGTTATATGTCACAGAGGAGATTGAGAATATTTCACTTGTCAAGTAACCAAAAGGTAGCAAAGAAATTCTGACATCAGTAACGTACTAGCAGCTCTAATTGAGTTCTCGTTGCTAGCGAGGTAGAAATGAGGGAACAGGATTTGGAATGATATGGTGGATACAGGACTTCTCTGGTATCTTAATTCACCTATTTTAAAGGTGGCCAGTATCCTCATCAACTATACAGTAATTGATTCTAATCCCATGATCTCAGGTCCATATATAAGGTTCTTCTAAGGGTCGGTTCAGAGTGTGCGAATGCTATTATGACTTGTCTTCACTTCCTTTGTATTTCTAATATCTTCAATGTAAGTATCTGCATCAGGGTTTAAACTGCTTTCCAGAAGAGAGGGCCATCGTTTTTGGTAATTTCCATCGAGCCTTAAACTTTACATATTATCCTCTTGTGCGAGGCACATCTGAAGAGCTCTGTTAAACATTCCCCATGAACTGGTAAAACCCTAGCTTTTCCAATGGTGGAGAATACAAATCTTCACCATTGCCAGTGAATGTGTTATCCAGTGTCTCCAAGAAGGCTTTTCTGAAAACTCAGTAAGGTCACATTTGAGTTCCAATTTCATGGATGCGTGAAAAGAGGAGATCCCAAATCTATGTCCATTAACTAGTAATGTGTGTGCAGGGCTGTAATATGTTAAACTGTGCCTCTATTTTCGGCAGCAGCAGCAATTAGGATCTTTAATAGCACCGTCTCCAGCCTGGTGAATTGGTATCCAGTACCGTTTGTGTAAACCTTTAGAAAATTTAAGCTTGCGCCTGAATTTGCACTACCCGTCGCCATGCGATTCAAGGATTGAGAACCATTCTTCATCATTATATTTAGTTGTTAGATTCTTTTGGCATTTATTTCTGTTGCATAGTATTGGAATGTAATATGGTGCCAATTGTACTACAAAGATATACAATTCCCCATGTGGCGACCCAAGTGGCACACTTGGTCATATGCTGGGGAAATCGGTGCGGAGGGCAATGTAACATTCTGGAGGAAAGACATGTAGTAATGCAATTGTTGTTGTTGCCAATGTTAGGCTTCAGTAAGTTCACGCAGCTATTCAAATCTATGGAGTACCATTGGAGGTCAGCAAGGGTGTGTGTTACTGTTTTTGAGATCCATTGTCCACAGCTAATAGAATGACTACCTATTTTTACTTTTGCATTGGCCCACATAGAGGAATCTGAATGAAAATATGGTTCTGTCTTCATATGTTTGTGTGTTGCATGTCAAATCCTTATCAAGGAGTTTGCCACTGGTTAAGCACATTGATGGCATCTGACCCAAGTGAGTTCATTAAATTCTAGTTCAGGCCAGTAAGGTGGGAGGTTATGGTATTCTGCATATATGGGAGATGGGGTAAATGGTGAGCCCTAGGGTAGTGTTCTGTACTGGGAAGTTGAAGGCCTCCTGTGGTGTTATATGCCCTTCAGTTGAGAGGGTCTGACATGGGATCTGTCTCCATTCCTTATGAAGGAATGTGCAGAGGAGGACCATTGTAGAAAGCATGTCAAGCTTATAATTGCATTTTTGAGGTATCGCCATTTTGATTATTTTCACTGTTTCCCCCCAGAAGGATAGTTGTAGAGCAGACCATCTCTGAATGCAAGTGAATCTGTTGCAGAAGGGTATTCAAATTGTTTGAGACCTTGTGAAAGAGACCACAATTTAGACGAATGCCAAGGTATTACAGATTGGGTTACTCATTGAAAATTAAGTTTCTCAGGTGGTGCCTTGGAAACTATAAAGGCCATTGGAATTGCTTCATATTTCGTACAGATCATTTTATGACCAGAGAAGGTAAAAAAAAGTCTCTTCATGACATGAGTGCTGGTATTGAGTTCTGGTCTTTTAGAATGAGCATCTGCATATAAATGTCCCCTTGATTCTGTGCTGATGTGTCGATCCCCTTTATGAGTTGGCCCAGCAAATCACTATGGCTAGAGGTTCTGAAGTGTGCAGAAACAGCAAAGAAGACACAGGTCATCTTTGGCATATACCTCTTAAGCAGTTGTATGGTTCTGACTCGAAACCTCTGCTAGTCACCCTTGCAGAGGGATTATACAGTCGGAGTACTTTTGTAATAAAGCCTTTCACCAAGATCGTGATCAACATCTTATTTGAAAAATATTTTGAAGATTCAGGTCAGTCTCTTTCAAAACTGCATGTAATAGTTCAGCTATATGGGTACCCCCACACATGCAAGAAAACGGTATTCCCTTGATGATCTGATGTTGGATTGTTAGCAATGTCATCTGTTTCCGTAAACATTATTTCACCCTCTAATAGCTCCTTGCTCTATTCCGTAAGTCTAGGGACTGAATATATAGCAAAAAATGAATCGCCGGCCTGTAATTTGGAAGTGTTGTTTCTGATATAGAAGCCACAGAAAATGTGTGCATTTGTCCAATATGTCTTTCGGATGCTTGTGTTGTGCGCCACCTTAGTCTTTAAGTATGTGAATATCCATTGGAATTCGCCATTTTTAACTATGCAGCTAGGAAATGGCCTGCTTTTTTAACCTTTTTCACTCTTAATATCCGTAGTGTAGTTTGTAGAGAGTATATTCTGCTCTGGCTGTGAAAGGTGAATTCAGGGCTAGGTCTCCCCTTTCTAGTCTTTGCTGTATATCTTTGCTGGGGTGGGTACTGTACTGTCTTCTAAAGGTTTTGCTAGAGCTTTCTAGTATCCTTTGTTTGTCGAGTGCTTTTTTCCAAACCATGGCGTTATCTCTCTTCAGTAATCCGCGATCCATGAATTTATAAATTGTGATCATTGTTGACCTGGAATGTGGGTGTGTTCATGTAATAGTAAGACCAACATGTAAGCTGGAGCACAGTTCTTTCTTGACTGTCAGTTGAGGGACAGGTACTCTGAGCCTAGAGACCTATAAAGCCTTTGGGAATAATATGCGTCTCAGTTGCAGTTTCCGTCTGTTTTAAAAAAAAAAATGTCTATAGAGTATCATGTTGGTGAGTGTTTATTAGTGCCAAGCTCCCTTGGGCAAGGAACTACCAGCTAGTTGAAGTACATAGTTACCAAGATGCTTAAGCAGAGAAGTTTTCAACATGTTAGTGGATACACGTTTTATAAATTAGTTACATTTTTTTATTCGGATGCGAAGTAGTGATGGAGTCTACTATTTTAAAAAGTACTGACTGTTTTTTTCCACCATTTATGAAGATTGCCTTCTTTCCAACTCTTTTGGTCACCCAAGCCTCAAAAGGCTTTTGAAAACCGAAGACATTACACTATATACAAGCATTGGCATAATCAGTAGGTCTATTCTTTAAGACCTAATAGATTTGCCCATGCTATTTACCAATGCTTTGCAGCTATGGGAAAAGCAAAATGGAAAAAAAAGAAAAGCAAAACAAAAGTGATGAATCGCCTATCGGCCGTGGAACAAACTCCATTTGGAACACTTAGAGACACAACTAACATCCAGTAAAAATCTAGAAACAATAAATTCTGTTAAACTATGTGAGTGGCTACAGCAAGCTTTTGATATCCTGATACCACTAAAAACCACACTACAGCACAAAAGAAAATAAGCACATTGGAGAAATACAGAGATAAATAACAAATTAGAAAGCTGCAACGTGCCTGTCTCAAAACAAACGCCAGCCAAGACCAACTTCATCACCTTCAGAAAATGTATTGATTATACAAGCTAGCTATCTAAAAAACAAAGAAATAATACTATTCAGACAGAATTCAAAATGCTAAATGTGCAAATAAGGAATTCTATAAAATTTGTAAATGAATTTCATAAACCAAATTGCCTAGAAGCAGCTCATCCTTTTAATCAAGATTTCACAGACAAACTGGCAAATCATTACACGGTCAAAGCAGACACATTGGACTCTTACTTAAAACGAGACAAAGTATCAGCACTAACTGTTTTTACAAAGCTACAATCCAAGAATACTCTAACCCACCCCATCCATTCTTTCCAACACATTTCACACAATGAATCTATGGGCCTGGTCAAAACAAGCAGGCATGCCAGTAGTCCTTCTGACCCATGTTTACTGCAAACCTTCAAGACAATTCTTCCAACAACATCTGCTGCCACTCAATTAGGGAGAATCATCAACAACTCCTTAACAACCAGAATATTTCCTAAAAAACTAAAAATGTCATATATACGCCCATTACTGAAGAAAACAAACTTTGACCTGCTGAACCCTGACAACCACAGACTGATTTCAAATGGACCTTTCCTGGGCCAACTGATAAAGCAGCATTCGCCCAGATGTCACAGTTCATTGAAGAGAATGCCATACTTTCAGACTTCAAAACAGAATTCCGTCCAGGAAGAGGCACAGAATCTGCCAACCTTGTCATCTGGGATGACGTGAAGAACACAGTTGACTGCAACGTGGTTGCTGCACTACTTCTTTTGGACCTCTCAGCTGCCTTTGACCTGGTTGACCATGACACTCTGATACAAAGACTCTTCGAAGCCGGCAGATAGAGACCTGCTCTAGTCTGGATCACGTTCTACCTTCACAACGGAACTAATGTCATCCATACCCCACCTTTCTCATCTAAACCGTACTTCACAAAAGCAGGGGTCCCTCAAGGCTCTATTGTTTCACCCATGCTTTTCATCTACATGAAGGCATTACCAGCACTGATCAATCAATTTTGCCTCATGTGCTATAACTATGCAGATGACACACAAATACTCCTTCAACTGCAATGCCCCAAAGACATTGGAAACTCTCCAATTTCCAGTTGTCTCAGAGCCGTGGATCAATGGACGACGAGTAGCCTCTCAAATTGAATGCTTCTAAAACGGAAATACTTGTGTGGCTAGTGGAAACATTATGACCCACTCATCACATGGCCTGATGATCTGGGAACATCGCCAACAATATTGAAAGAAATAAGAATCCTCGGAATGTTCATGGACTCAAAGCTATTGATGAATGCCCAAGTGGACAAACTAGAAAGATCAAGCTTTGTTGCTATAAAATCTCTGCGACAAATCTTCCCCCACTTAGGATTTCCACACAAGGTCCAGGCTACCATCTCCCTTGTTTGTCCAAACTCTATTACACCAATAGCCTCTACCACGGATCACCTTTGACAACCTTGAAAAGACTACAAGGAATTCAGAACTCTGTTGCCAGACTACTCTTACATATAAAACCGCAAGACCACATCTCCCCTGCCTTGAAAGCCCTGCATTGATTACCTGTTGCCAGAAGATCCACGTTCAAGCTGCTTTGTATCACATACAAAGCGATACATAGAACGGGACCGCTCTTCATCAGAAATAAAATGCACAAACGAATTCAACAAAGCAATCGCCTCTCTAGAGTAGCACCTCGCCTCAAAATCCCAAGATACAAGAAAAAGACAATAGATGGAACATCATTTTCTGTTCAAGCAACCAAACATAAGATCCACGGATAACGACCTTATCTTCAGAAAACTACTCCAGAATTGGGTGTCTCTCCCACCCCCCCACAGAACCACCATATGCAAATAGATAGAAATATACAACATATCTCTGTATATAAGCATGTATTTGTACTATAGATATGTACCTATATATGTGTATTGCTTTGTATAAACATGTAGAAGACTTTTGTTTAAAAATCAATTATAAATATTCAGTAGTTCTGCTTAACTAATGTACATATTACTGATAGTTACTGCATAAATAAGTAAATCTTTTCATCATAACTATCTACTAGTGCTTCACTATTGATCTACCAAAATAAATAAATAAAACTAAGTTAAAGTACAGCAACACTTGAAAGCCAGAGTTTATTAAATGAATCTTTTATCTACATACATACCTCCCATGTACTTATGGATCTATATCTTTATTACTTTTGGATCTATATATTTATTACTTTTACATATCTATTACTTTTCTTCTAATTCCGCATATCCAATGCACTACCCTATTTTTCAACCTATACCCTCTCAATATATCCTCTAGCTCAACTTTCTGACTCATCTCAAACGTCTTTCTACTACTCTTTCCAATGCACTACCCTATTTCTCGCCCTATACCTCCATCAATATATCCATTACTTCCACTCTCTTGTTCATCCCAAACCCCATACCTCTACTATGAACCCGTTAGAGACTCATCCTTACTCCACCCCTCCTTGCATCATCTCATACCTCCTTTTTACTATTCCGTTCTCTCAAAACAAGCTTTTCTAAAACCTCCCTTTGACTCTTCTGCCTCCACCTACTTTTACTCATCCCCCCTCCACCTCCCTTTTATCTAATTTCAAGACACCTCCTACTGTTATGAGCTCCAAAATAAAAAAAAATCAAATCTTTCCCTCATCTATCCCTTTCAATCAAAACAACAGACTAACATTGTCCGCCACTCAAATTAATTTAATATATCAGTGTACTAATTCTCCAATAATCCTTTATGGGCTCCAGAGAAGTGTGCAACTCGCCGAAAAAGCGCCTTGACGCCTTGTCGGGGGTAGTAAGCGCTATATAAATGCCATTATAATGCAATACAATGAATCAAACAGTCATTGCACGCACACCCCAACCAACCAACTGATGCACTTTTTATTTTACTGACCCAAGATGGCAGGCACCGCTTGAATTTGTGAATAATTTTTTTCAATGTTTTTTGCGCGAAAATGCTTTTTGCACTGCAGATCAACCAGTGGGAGGTGTGTGTGCGGTGGGGAGGGCAGAAGTATCAGACAAGGGAGAGGTTTAGGAAACACATGAACTCTCACGGAGTTCTGAAAGAAATAAAAGTTGTTCTCTAAATGTGAACAGTGGAAGGATGCAAGTCTTTCAATCAAAAGGGCTGAAAAGGGGCTGTGCTCTAGGGGAGAGCCAAACAGCAGATGGGGAAGGCTAGCCATTTAACAAGAAGGAAGCAAATGCGTGATAAAGCCAATGACTCGGATGATGATGATGATGAGCAATGGGTGGACTCCAAGCCTACTGTAAGTTTTTAGCAATCCCACAGTAGGACTTTTGTTGTCTGGTACTTAGGCATGTTCTAAAAATAGGATTGTGTTACCATTTTCTTCATGAGGTATGATCATGCCAGTTCCATTTTCTTCATGAGGTATGAGCATGCCAGTTCCATTTTCTTCTGCACTTACATGGGCAAGGTTTTTGTGATATTGGTAAGGTGGTGTTCATGGTGTTCAATAGTAGTGACATGGGTCTTGTCCCTGTCTAATGTACAATGCCTATCAAAAGTCCACTTCCCTATGAACAGTCTTCACATTTAGTTGTATTCATTTCATTCATTGAAATTATGATTTTTTTTCTGTTTGTGTGCACTCCATCTCCCAAGCTTTTAATGGGACAAATGTTGTTGTGAAAAAAAATTATGAATTAAATATACAAAACTGAAATTTCAGTATGGGATATATTTGTGCCCACTTGAGCTAATACTTTAAGTAAGCACATAGGCCAGCTATTATATCTGTGTAACTGTTGTGATCTGTCTCTACTATCCTTGAGAGAGGGGGGATTGTGACTAGCAAGATGGCTGACGGTTGCATGTAAAATGCGGTCACTCCAGCTGTCTTCAGGTATCTGAATCAAATTCGTACCTACATCTCGTCATCTGCCAACTTAAACACCTAAGAGTGCAAGAGATACTCAACAGTTGACAATCTTTTTATTTTCTGGGGCATCCTGACGGTGGATATATCGCTGTGATGCTCTCTTGTTACATCAAAATGTATGGTGGTGCAAGTTATGCCTGTGTCAGTTAGATATAACTGGAACATTTCACTTGCGTTGTTTATTTTTAGACCTAGTTTTTTCAGTCAATGTGTAAGAGTTTTTTAAATGTAAGTTGCTATCTTACGAACTTCCTCCCCTTTAATCTCGGTTTGTCACATGCATGTTTTGTTATGTCCATAATGGCCTGCAGCTCCTTAAAAGGTGGCACTGACCTTTTTCTTTTCTCTTTGATCATTATCTTTCTTGATTAGTCAACCAGTTTTAGGGACAGCCTCATAAAGGCAGGGTTTTTCTAGTACCATAGCCCTTGCTCCACTTGGTATTCCATTCTCCAAAGGATATTTAAGACTTCTCTTTCCATTCCGTTCTCTCCCGAGCCATGATTTGTGTAAACTAACAACAATAGGGCAACCCAATACTCTCCAAAGAACGGGGTATAATCAAGAACACAGAAGATGATCCTTGAGGAATCATTCCCCTCATCACTTATTATTTAAAGATTGTCACAATCGTGAACAAAATGCTTTGGAACACGAGACAAGTTTTTCTCAAATGCTTCTTTTTTTATTGTTTCAGAACATTGTTACATAGTTACTTCAATTACAGTTGCAATTACCAGTATATGCTTAGGGGAAAAACGTGAGCTTACACAATAATATAAGATATAAGTGCGTAGCATATCCAAGAGACACGTCCTATGAGGAATAGAAGGAAGTGGGGGAAAGGTAGACAAGGGAGAGGAAAGCAGACCGTGTCAGTAGATCTGAAGGGGGAAAGTACGCCTGGGGGAACAGAGAAGTCAAGGCAGTCGAGGAGAGAGACAGATAAAATCGTGAATAACTGTGAAAAACAATGTCCGATGTCCGGCTGGGTAGGTGATGGCCAAGGGGGTGACCCAGTAACAGACTCCGCTATAGCTGCATAGGACAGCTCCACCAGGCAGCGGCCAAGGGTACTCGGGCACCACAGAAAGTACAAACCGTTTTAGTTTCAGCCCATGGGACATCGTCATAGTTCAATAGAAGGGAGGTACAGGCAGCATCTCGGGATTGAAAGCTGTGAAAGGCGAGTACAGTGCAACAGTCGACAAACAAATAGTGCCCCTGATGTTTCATACAGAGTATGCCTGTGGCTCTTCACACCAATGTGGGAGTTGTAGCTCATTGTGGTAAATCACCACTGTGGCGGCCATCTTGGGGTCAGGCAAGGGATTTTGGCCCTGGTTTTCCATTCGGCCGGTCCCCCTCCTTTTTATTTTTACCCTTTGTAGTCTTAGGGGGCCCTATGGTATTCCCTCTGCTTCTTCAGGAGTCTCCTGAACTGTCACAGGAGGAAACTCTTCAGGCTCTGAAGGAAGACCTGCTTTGGGAGTGAGACCAAGAACGTTGATGGTCTTGCGCCTTCTCTACAGTTTGTGCATAGGGGTAAGGGGTTGAGTCCCACTTCAACTTCGCGAAGATTTTTAGTGTGATGAAGATAAACCACAAGAATGATTTTGGGAGTGAGACCGGGTCCAGGATCTTTTCTTCGACCTTGATCAGTTAAGGCGTGGAGTTTTCAAGTGCTTGGCAATGTAGAGTTTGGCTTCGCATTCCCGGTTGGGCTTGGCATTCATCAAGGGACAGTTGTTGCATACCTTCAAGTCCTATTCTGTCTCCAGGCACCATATGCAAACGTAATAGGGATCGTTCACACACATTTGCTTGCAACAGTCCCTAGGAAGTTTGGACCAGTTAGTTTTCAGGGGTAACATTTTGCCTAGCAAACTGCTTTTTAGAAAATATTTTTAAGCTAAAACACTCTCAAAGAGACCTAGGGTAATTCTGTATCAGGTGTAATGGAAATAAAGAAACTGATATCAGCACCCTTGAGACGCCTCATGGCACTTCTGGAGTGGAAGTGTGCCATATTGTAGGGCACAGGTGTACTTTTGAAGATTTTCCAGATCCAGACTGATGCCTTGCAGTGATATCAATGATGTCATGGAAGATGTTATGAGTGATGTAACTTGTGGAGCAATTGGCAGTGCATGGCGAGGGTGTGAGTTATAGTTACTTTAGGGCATGATTTATATATAGTTAGTTATCTCAAGTCACTATAACTACTGAATATTTATGGTTTTGTGTATGTAAAACCTTAATCTAACTATAATCTGTAACCTTTTTGTTTTTTTTGTGATTTTCTAAGGTTTTTAAAATTCTATCTCCTAACTTTTAAGTCCTTGTAACCCTTTGTTTTTTTTTCAGTGAATGTCTAGTTTTTTTTGTTAAAGTAATATTTAATTAACATATGCTATACGAAACTTTTTAAATAAATGTTAATCCAATCACCACCCCTACATTGCTGTTTGTGGCCCGTGGAGCCATCCTCCTATATATATATATATATATATATATATATATAATATACACACACAGTGTCATAGCCCTTTTAAAATGGGGGTAGGGCACATGGCCCCGCTCCCAGGCTGTTTTCAGCCCCCAGGACCCAGCCAAAGTTTAAAAGAGGCAGGGGGCATGCAGCACCCCTCCCCCCCTGCCCCCCAAGCCTATATCTATCCCTAGCACACCATCGCCGAGGCCCAGCCATTGAATAAATGGGGAGCGTGGGCACGTGATACCTCCCCCCCCCCCCCCCTCCCAACATCCGCAGAAGATTCACATCCCTAGATATAGATAAACCTTTTTTCTTTAATAATTTAAAAACTACTGAACTGATACACCCCACATTCCAAAAAGAACTTTCTAGACATCTATCTACCTTTCTGCCAAATTTGGTATAATTCTGTTTAGTGGTTCGGGCTGAAGTCTTGTCTGAAATCCCTATGAGAAATTGCATGTGAAAAAAGCGATTTGGGGACCTCCTCCCTGCTTTTTTTTGACACATCTCCCCAAAAATTATCAGACAGATGCTAAAGTGACTGGCCCACTATCAGAGTGATAGGAGCTTAGTATTGTAGAACTGTATGAATTTAGTTATGTAATGGTGTGGGTTTAGCTTCTTTGATATTTGTAGGCCCTTTTCTTGCATTCATATTGAGTGTCCAAGGGGTAAGCATTGTGTAAATTGATACTTGTATAGCGCACTACTCACCCGCAAGGGTCTCAAGGCGCTTGTACGAATACCGCTGTGGAACCCATCCTGGCTTGCCCTGTGAGACGTCCACTCCTGGGCACCCCCAAGGTGGATGCCAGGCATCCTTAGCGTTGTGGGGGCCGTTGTGGAGATTAAGCAAGCTATTGCCCAGAGTTGCAGAGTGGGACTCCATGATTGGAATAGGCACCGAGGCGAGAATTATCAGGCCCGTGGAATTTTGAGCCCAAGACCCGCTGAGGCGGGGAATTGAACCCTGGTCCCGGGCTAGACCTCTGCATCAGGGTCTGCCGCTCTAATCATTGAGCCACACTTCTCCTGCAATTGGCATGCCATTTGGACTGATAAAGTCTGATTATCTTTTTATTACTGCCTTCATTTCTCTTTTTGTAATTTAGGAGTGCCACTTTTTTTTAAAACGATTTTTATTGATAATAAAAACTAACAATGGACATTTTCAAGGTATACATTGTACTTATCATAGTTAATATGAAGACATGTGGTGGACACATTATATTATTGCACGGAAACAATATTATAATCTGTACATTGAATCAACATAAGCTTTCCAATCCTGGATAATCCCATCCCCCCCTTCCTAACAATCTGAATCAGTATCACTTTCCAACTGGGGTGGTTTACAAATACATCCTCTATACTCATTCCAGGCTCCCCAAATTTTTCCCCACTTTTTCGGACATATCCGTTTTAAATATACTGTCTTTTCGGCAACCAACGCAGAGTCCAAATCCGTACTCCAGTCTCTAAGCGCTGGCAAAACAGGGGATCCCCAGGCCTTTGCCACATTTCGTTTAGCGTACGGAATACCCAACGTTGCCCAATCCTGCAGGGCGTTGCTTAGGTCATTTGGCTCCCAAATGTTCAGCAGGCAACGACGCGGCTCAGGGAGCAGCGAAACATGAACCACTTGAGATATAGTATGCATAACCTTGGACCAATAACTAGCAATCAAAGGACATTCCTAGATGGTATGATAGAATGTTCATGTCTCCCCGCAGCCTCTCAAACAATACTGGTGTGTAGCTCTTCCTATCCTATGTAGTGTGACCCTAGTGTAATATACTCGGTGTAGGACTTTCAATAGTATCAGTCAGAAGCCGTGATGATACAGCAACCTCCTGAGGTGAGGAGAGTGCGGTCTGCCAGTCTGATTCGTTGAAGTCACCTAGTTCCGTAGTCCAGGCGGTTTTAAGTCTGTTCATGGGGTCAGGCATATTATTAATTAACTTACGGAAGACCAATGAGGTTGCCTTTGTAAGCATGTGTTCGGTTAGAAGTCTATCCTCTAAAGGAGTGGATTCTGGTAATTTTCCCTCAGTCGGAAGCACCGACCGAAGGGCATGAGAGACTTGTAAGTAGCGGAAACGTTCCACCTCCACCAAAGTGAATTGGGCCGCTAGTTGGTCAAAAGTCAGGACTTTACCCCCTCTATAAATGTCTCCAATCTTCAAAATTCCTATACGGTCCCAGGCCTCAAATCCCTTACTATTACAGAAACAGTCGAGGCGTCGCGATACCCAAAGTGGTGTCATCTGCGTGATCGTGTTCTGACACTTGAGACGAGCCGACGCCATGTGCCAAAGCTTTACCGTATGAGCCGTGGGGCCTATCAGGGCTGCCACACCCCGGGGATCATAGAGCGCTATCATCACTCCTCCAACCCCTAGGTCATATCTGTCCGCCTTGAACGCGGGCTCCGTCTGCGGGGCGTGGAGCTAGTGATTTATGATCTTTAGTTGTGATGCCCAATAGTACAGCTGGACATCTGGGAACGCGATGCCCCCGTCAAACCATCCTCGTACCAACTTTAGTCGGGAAATGCGTGCCGGTTTGTCCCCCCAAAGTAGGCCTGAAACTAATGCGTTTATGGACTGAAAGTATTTCGGAGGCACAAGAAATAGAGTATTCTCCAGAATATAGAGAAATCGTGGTTATGTCATCATTTTAAATAAAGCAGCTTTTCCTAACCGGGTCAGCGGTAGGGTATGCCAGTGCCTCACGTCCGTGCGGAACCGCTCAAGTGGTGGGAGCAAATTGGGGTGATATAAAATCTCTCGATTCGATGTCACCCAAACCCCCAAATACTTGAAGGGTCCGTCAGTAACCCTCAGGGGACAGTCGTTCGGGAGGATCGGCGGGGGCCCGCCCTTTGAGGACAAACATTACCGTCTTGTCCCAATTGATGGTGTATCCTGAGGCCCACCCAAAAAATCTTACAAATTATAGAGGCTTTTGTAATGCGCTCTGCTACTAAATAGTATAGTATCCTGGCGCGGAGAGAAACGGAAGGGGGCAGATCACAGTAAATGCAAAAGAGGGACAGCCATTAGGCGTTGGTGTTAAAGAGGTAGGTTTTTAGGCCTTTCCTAAATGCCATGATGGAAGGGGCTGTTCTCAGTTGCAGGGGGAGGGCATTCCAAGCTCTCGCTGCTCTAACAGAAATGGATTGTCCACCAAGCCTACTATATTTGAACTTTGGTACAGTCATTTGATGAAGATTGCTTGATCTGAGAGGGCGGTTGGGGGTATAAAGGGAAAATCTTTTTCTCAAATAGGTAGGGCCTGTTAGGTGGAGTGCACGATATGCTAACACAAGGATCTTGAATAAGATCCTTTGAGCCACTGGAAGCCAATGAAGGTCTCGGAGAGGTTGGCGGACGCTAGATCTTCTGGGGATGTTGAACAGCAGCCGGACCGCAGCATTTTGGATGACTTGGAGGCGGTGGATCAGATAGGCTGGGAGTCCGCAGTAGAGAGCATTCGCATAATCCAATCTGGATAGTATCAGAGCGCGAATGACCGTCTCCTTAGCTGCTCGCGGGAGCAAAGGAAGGAATCTGCGTAGAGTTTTAAGAGTGGAGAAGCAGATTCCGGTGAGTTTTTTCAGGTGATCTTCAAATCTTAGATTATTGCTAAACCAGATTCCTAAGTTTTTTGCAGGTCCACCTGTGGATTTGGGGCTGGGAAAATCGGTGGGCCAGAGAGAATCATAGAAATTATCTGGGAAGGAGCTGTACAGCAGAATTTCCGATTTGCTCTCATTACACTTGAGTTGAGCCAAGGCCAGCCAGCGGAAGACCGATGATAAGCAGAATTGGACTCTCGTTGTGTCCAGGTTGTTTTTGGGCCATGTAAACAAGAGCTGGGTATCATCGGCGTAGGCCATAATTTTGGCCCCTAGCTGTTCCGCTAGATAGATGAGGGGGGTCATATAGACATTAAAAAGCAGGGGGCTTAAGGTGGAGCCCTGTGGTACGCCAGTTGAAAGTTTTTTGGGAGAAGAAGAGAAAGGCGGCATCCACACTTGCTGGGACCTGTCATCTAAGAAAGATCTTAACCATCCGAGAGCAGGGCCAGTTATGCCTATGTCTGCTAGTCTGGTAAGTAGGAGGGAGTGAGGAACCGTATCGAAGGCGGCAGAGAGGTCCAATAAAATCAGCGCCGCTCTGCCACCTCCGTCTAAGCACTCACGGATAGCCTCAGAGACCTCAACTAGGGCCGTCTCTGTACTGAAAGCGGCTCTAAAGCCTGATTGCGCAGGGTGGAGAGCTTGAGAATTTTCTACGAATCGGTCCAGCTGTGAAAATGCAACTTTTTCGCATATCTTTGTTAGAGCTGGCAGTAAAGAAATGGGTCGGAAATTAGCGGGAGTTTTTGGATCTAGGCCATTTTTCTTAAGGAGTGGTAGCAGTTTTGCCTGTTTCCAGCAAGCTGGCACTGTGGCGCTGGAAAAGGAGAGGTTCACAATATGTGTCACCTCTTGGCCGACTGTGTTAGCCAGGCCCGCAAGGACTCTGGCTGGGCAGGGGTCCGCAGGGGAACCCGATTTTAAGGTAGCCAGAATTTTCACGACCTCGGTTGTATTCACTGGGGTGAAGAGGGCAAACTGATCCGTAGAAGCGGGCATAGTGGGGATAGGAGTAGTCATGAAGGATGGAAAATTGTTGCATACGGTAAGTAGATCATCTTGGATTTTATCAATTTTTTCCACAAAAAACACAGAGTTCCTCACACCATTTTGCCGATGAGGCTAGAAGAGGGTGAGCGGCGCTAGGAGAGACAAAGCTTTTGACAACAGCAAAGATTTCTGCGCTGTTGTTATTGGCCTTGGAAATACGCCCTTCATAGTATGAGCTTTTTGCCACTTTAATTGCAGCATAATACTTCTTTTGAGCTGTTCTGAGTTCTTTCTTGGCCTCAGGGAGGTATGCTTGTCTCCAACGTCTTTCGAGTTTTTTGCAGCCTGATTTAAGATCGCGGAGGGTGTTGGAGAACCAGGGTTTAGAGGGGGAGGAGCGAACTCTACAGACGCGTCCTGATTTGGTGGAAAGAGCAGCCCCTTCTTCAATCCATGAATTGAATAAGCTCACTGCTGGTTCAATTTCTGAGGGCAGTGAGGGGCGAGAGGTATCGAGATGATCACAGAGCAAAGCTAAATTAATTTTCTGTGTATGAGCCTCAGCATGGTTGGTCTCAGTAGGGCGGGACAAGGGCCAGGAGAATCTTATTAACATGTGATCAGACCAGTTTAAAATCTCAGGTTCAGACATATTAATGTTGAAATTGGTACATACTAAGTCAAGGGTATGACCTCCTGAGTGGGTGGAAGCCTTGATCCACTGTTTAAGTTGGGCCATTGCAAACGCCTCGTTTAGCCGAACTGTGTCAGATAGATCAAGCTGGTCCACATGGATATTAAAGTCCCCCAGAAGGAGATATGTGGGGTATTTCAGGGCACGTGGGACTATCATGTCCTCTAGTGCCTCAAGAAATTTACCTGCGTGGCCAGGGGGTCGGTATACCAGAGATCCACCTAAAGTAAAATGTGCCCCTAAGGTGAGAGAGAAATGGAGTACCTCAGCATCAATGGATGGGCCCATAGGGTCTAGAGAAAAGGTCCATTTATCCCGAAAAATGGCTGCTACGCCACCTCCTCTGCCTAGGGGGCGGTCTTGTCTGATAATTTTAAAGCGGCGTGGGATGGCGAGTTCGATCACTGGGTTACATGTGTCATTGAGCCATGTTTCTGTGACGAAGAGAAGGTCAAACTCGTTGTCGCTTAGTAGCTCAAATATTTCATTAGAGTGTTTTACCAGAGATCTGGCGTTGATCAAGCCGGCCCGGAGATATGACGAGTCAGTAGCACACTGTGTAGGGGCTGGAAGAGTAGGTTGAGAGCGAAATGTGCATGATTGACAAGTGTACTGAACAGTATCTGCCAGGTCCCATTGACTCGAACAGGAGCATGGTTTAGTATTAAGTGCAATTAGGTACTCACGAGAGTAGGGAACACGTGGTCGATTACAGGGTAGGAGGGCAGCTGCAAGGGGGCTGGCGCTGACCGCGTCCGGGACACGGACGGGCACAGACGGGCCCTCCTTTGGCGCTCCTTCGGCGCGTAGACGGCGCTCCCGCTGCGCTCGTCCGCTGCGCGTCCGGAAGTGACACATAATGTAGCTGAGGAAGGGGGTGTGGCCTGCGATGTGGGCGTGGCCCAGGGACTCGCCTGAATGGCGTTTGCTGCGGTCGTTGCAGCCGGCGCTATGCAGCGCTTCACGGCTGTTTCAGGAGGGCTTGGGTAGGTTGTCAGCAAGCAAGTTAAAAAACACACAATATTCAATTTTTAAAAGTTCGCGCTGTGAAGCTCCCGGCGTGTGCCTGCGGAGTCCTTCAGTTCTCAGGGCGGCGCTCTCAGAGGCGCGTAATTATAGGCTGCCTGGCGGAGGGGGCGTGGCCTGCGATGTGGGCGTGGCCCAGGGATTTGCCTGAATGGCGTTTGCTGCGGTCGTTGCAGCCGGCGCTATGCAGCGCTTCACGGCTGTTTCAGGAGGGCTTGGGTAGGTTGTCAGCAAGCAAGTTAAAAAACACACAATATTCAATTTTTAAAAGTTCGCGCTGTGAAGCTCCCGACGTGTGCCTGCGGAGTCCTTCAGTTCTCAGGGCGGCGCTCTCAGAGGCGCGTAATTATAGGCTGCCTGGCGGAGGGGGCGTGGCCTGCGATGTGGGCGTGGCCCAGGGACTCGCCTGAATGGAGTTTGCTGCGGTCGTTGCAGCCGGCGCTATGCAGCGCTTCACGGCTTCACGGCTGTTTCAGGAGGGCTTGGGTAGGTTGTCAAGGAGAACCAGGAGTGAATGCCTGGGAAGAGTCAAGTAAAGAAGAATATCATCCGCATACAACAATATGCGGTCCTCCCAGGATTCAGTCCAGTTGAGACCTTTTATCATGGGGTCCCACCGTATCCATGCTGCCAATGGTTCCAGAATCAATGCGAAGAGCAGAGGCGACAAGGGGCATCCTTGACGCGTACAACGACCTAGCCGGAAATCCCTTGAAATATGGCCATTGGCCACAACATGCGCAAGTGGATTAGTGTACAGGAGTTTGACCCAAGCACAAAATCTCGGCCCAAAGCCCAGTTGCCGCAACACCGCGAATAGATACGGCCACTCGACCATGTCAAAGGCCATTCGCGCGTCTAAAGACAAGATCACCGCCGGTTCCGATAAAGCTGGGTTCTGCGCCATAACCGCATGAACTCGTCTTAGATTTCGAGCAGTGCTCCGGTTTGGCATGAATCTGGATTGATCCGGATGCACCATGGTCTCCAAATGTGGAGTTAGGCGTGCAGCGATCATTTTGGCCATTATTTTTGCTTCCGCATTCAATAGCGAAATAGGGCGGTATGATGTACATTCGTCCGGGGGTTTACCTGGTTTTGGTATGGCTATGATCGTTGCCGTCCGCTGATCTCTGGGCAATTCCCCCGCGGCCAAGCTATCTTCTGCAAAGAGTGAATAGCACCCACGACCTTATCTGTAGTTCAGTCTGACTCCAGAAGTTCAGCGTCTGCTTCTGAAATGGAGGGCATTTGAATATCTTTAATATAGGTCTGCGCCTCCTCAGTAGACCTACTCGAAGGGGAAGTGTAAACAGCCTCATAATAATTTGCCAACGTGTTTACGATATCCGTGGGGGAAGTGCGCACCACGCCATCGGTGGCGCAGAGTTGTGCTATTGTCCTCTGTGCCTTGTCTTTCTTTTTGAGCCACGCCAGAAGTCTCCCTGCCTTATCACCAACCTCGTATATGATATGTTGAGTGCACATAAGCCTTCGTCTGACCTGCACTCGCTGATACTCTGTGAATTCCGCCTGTTTGAGGCGTAATTGACGCTTAGCCCCCTCAGTGGAATCTTGATCGTGTTTAGTCTGTAAAGTGTCTAGATCGCGCTCTAGTGTTGCCAGGTCTTCCTGCACAGTCCGCCTGTGACCTGTTATCGAGGCTATCGTCTGGCCTCTTAGCAGCATTTTGTATGCTTCACCTAGGACCCCGGGTGAGTCCACGGAGGTGACATTCTCTAGGAAGTACCATTTCGTAGCCGTGACTAGGTCCCTTCTGATTTTAGAAATCTGTAAATAATGGGGCAAGATTGGGAAAATACGCCTCCGAGTTGTTACATGAGAGGTGTATACCATGGAAAGCGGGGAATGATCCGAAATGCCTCTCGGGCCTATTTTTACATCTAGTATGTGGGGCAAGCTGTCCGCAGAAACAAAGAAATGGTCAATGCGAGAGACTATTGTGTACCCCTGAATAAAAACTAGCCACGATCCCCGGGGTGCTTGAACCTCCACCCATCAGTAAGACTCAGCTTCTACATAGCCTTTCAGCCGCGCCTTGTTCATCCCTGTCTTCCTGTTGAGGTGGCGGTCAAGACCATCATCTAGAACCGCATTGAAGTCTCTGCCCAGTATGAGCTCGCCCTCTGGGAGTGTTAACAAAAATGCACTAAGGGCGGGGAGAGCAACTGAGTGTAAGGCAGGGGGAATGTATACCGAAACCATGTTGAATCTCCTCCCTTCCCATAAGCATGAGATAGCTGCAAATTGCCCTTGTGCATCTTTCCACACCTGCTGTACTATTACGGGAAAACTCTTGCGCATCAGGATTCCCACCCCCCTGGAACCGGAGGAAAACTCAGTGTATCCCCATCGATCCAAAGCCTTACATGTCGACCCCACCAGATGCGTTTCTTGAAGTAGTACCAGTGCTGGGGCTGCCCTACGTACATATTGCAACACCAAACCCCTCTTAATTTTGTCCCCCAAACTGCGCACATTCCATGTAAACAAGGTCGGGGGGTACCGAAGCCACAATTGGGGCAGTGTCATAAGTTATCACATCATCCAAGACCTCGTCCGCCATCATAATCAAAACATCCTAGAAAGCTCAGCAGCATTCCACCCATGTGTTCACTTGTATCCTTGAAGTACTGCCCAAACCTAAAGCACAAAACAAAGTGCAACCTTCCCCCCGCAAACATATTTCAATCTGAATACGTACATTTTCACTACAATCAGTGCCAGCAATAGCTCTTTCCCATCGTACCCCTGAAACATCCCACTGACTCCCCTCCACCCCCCTCCCTGCTCCCCTGCCTTTGGACTGCGAATTGCCCACTCCCCAACCCGGCAGAGTGCCTGTGTGTCTGCATAGAGGTAATTCGTGTCCCCCCCCCCTCCTCCCCCCCCTGCGGCAGAGTATCAATCGAACAGGTCAATACAGTGCAGCCTGCTATCAAAAGTAACAGCAAAGTCAGATACCTACTCCCAATGGCACCCTTTGTAAACAGCCCATCCCCCCCTATTACTTGCAAGTGTTCATCAGGGTCGTTCCTTCTATAGGTCTCCAGTGTCTCTCACTCCTGTTCCGAGAAGCCGCTTGCCCCCAGATCCTCCCCCATCGCTGTGGACTCCGGTTTATCCCCCGCTCCGGTGCACCATGGCGTCTCTTGGGTTTGTCTCCGACCTTAGTCCATCCTTCCAGCCAGTCCCAGGTGAGTCAAAAAACCATGATTTGCCGTCCTTCTCGACTCTTAGTTTCGCTGGACAAAGCACTGCGTACTTAATGTCTCTGCCTCGCAGTTCTTGTTTCACCGCCTGGAAGCTTGGACCCGGGCCGTGAAGTCCGGGAAAAAGGAGACCTCGTAATTGTCGATCTTTAATGGGGGGCCCGCTCTGGCAGTCTGTAAAATGTTGTTGAGGTCCCGAAAATTGAAGACCCTGGCGATAATTGGTCTAGGAGGGGCCCCGACTTTAGGCCTCCCGCCCGGCACCCTATGGGCTCGTTCTATTGAAAAATATGCAGACAGCGCCTTAGGCTTCAAGTGTTTCGCGATTAGCTCCTCCACATAAAGATCAGCCGTTGGCCCCTCTGTTTTTTCAGGGACCCCCAGATTCCTGACGTTATTGCGACGGGCCCTCCCTTCGTAATCATCGAGCTGCTGTGCCACACGAGCCTGTCTCTTTTCCATATCTGACATTTGGCGTTGGAGCTCGGAGGTGTCTTCCTGGAGTGCCGCCGTCACCACCTTGAGTTCACGCACTTTTTCATTCGTCATCTTAAAATCGGCATGAAGTAATGAAACTTCTGTCGTCACAGAGTCCATAGACGTGTGCATTTCCCCGATGGCTTCCAGGACATCGTGGAGCGTGGGTTCCTTAGGCTGGGGAGACGACTCTTTTGCGCCATCCTTGCCCGTTCTTATCGAGTTGGCCTTTTCTCCACCCTGCTGCCATGCATACTTGGACAGTTTCGCCTTAGCGTTATTCTTAGAGCTTCTGCCTTCCGTCACCATTTTTCACCCCCCACAGCGAAAGGCCAACCGTTGAGACGCTTCTAGGAAAGTGTGTCAGCGCTCTGTTACCTGTTTCCAGAACCGGAGCAATCGGTGTATGACCTGTCCCACGTCCAGCAGTTCGCCAATGGAATCCCCGCTCACCCCCGGATCCCTTAAAGGCGGGACGTGGTCATCGGCACTGTACATGCGGCGAAGGAGGGGGGGGGTAAAGGAATCGGCGGTCAAGCGACCCAGCCGGGCGTGCTCTGGCCAAGCCGGACCTCGTCAGTCAGGCAGGAAGTGGAAGGATGGCGCACGGGTCCACACCGTCGCGCAGTGGGTCCTCAGAGGCCCCTCGACATCGCAGCATGCGCTGGGCACCGCAGAGGTGGCCTCGCCCCAAGCGCTATCTGGGTCGGGTTAGAGCGCTCCCAGAGGCAATTCCAAGGTCCCAATCGGCGGGGGCTCCACCGTGTGCAATGTAGGCTGCGGTGGGTCGGCGTACCTTGTGTTGCTCCTCTCTCCTACCGCACCGGTGCCGCAGCATCAGTCCCGCAAAGCCTGGGCCTAAATTTTAGCCCTGATCCGGGGCCGACCCCACCGCAGCGACTGCGATCAGGACGCCGCCCCTCAAGTCCCTCCACGCACCTCTTTTATCCTTTCAAGGGCCGAGCCCCTATCCGCGTGTCACCCGGTGAGGGGAGGAATCGCCCGGAGGCCTCCAAAGGCCGAGCAGGACCGCGCTCTAATCAGCGCATCAGGGCCGCCATTGTGCTTGGTTCGGGAGGCTCAGCAGCCAGCTGCCAAAACGTCGAGTTAGCGGGGATCGCCGTCCCCGAAAACCACACCGGAGCCGCCACGGGGGTGGTAGCTGCTCTGTTGGGCACTGCGGGAGGGGCTCTGTCCGGGTCTGCAGACTGCAAAGCGATTATTCGCCACAGGTCGGGAAGAGCCCGTTCAAGAAGTGGCCATTTCTCACGGCCGCTTAGTCACGCCTCTCAGGAGTGCCACATTTTTAAATTTAATCTGACTCTAATCCATGATAGGTACTGAAAAATGTTGGTGGAGAGCCAGAGAATTTCTTATGATCTACTTAGGCGTCACCTTCCTTGTTCTACACTTGGTTTAATCTTCTTTGATTTTAACCTAGTGCAGAGGCATAAAAGGCATCTGTTACTACCTTCTGGGACCATCCTGAATGTGTGAGATCTGATATATCTGTTTTATGGTACCCATTCGCTCGAGGGTGCAGTTGATGGTCTAAGGGTCTTCAGTTTAGTGGGTTGATAGTAGGAGCTGCTGAGATGGGAGCAGGGAATGAATTGATGTGGTAGACCTAACCTTTTGCTTACCTGTCTGGTTTATCATCCTTTTAAATTGGATCAACCAGAGAACATAAACATGGGATTATGTTTTTGTTCACAGCTACCATAGGCTATTGATGCTTTTTTCCCCAAAATTATAAAACTGCTTTATGAGCCATTGGCAGGCAACAGTCATAACCTTCTGTACACCGATTGACTCTCCACTACATGTGAACACTGGACTCCACACTGCAAATTGCACTTAACCGGATGGTAGATATCTGAAAACTTCTCCAATTGAAATTAGAAAGAACTGATTGTTTAAAAAACGAAATATACTCCTCTTCCATACTTTTTTTTGTGTGACCTTAGAATAAAATGTCAGTATCATTTCCTCCTGCTCAATGGTGAGGGCTTATGCAGCATCAGCTTTGGCAGCTTTGCTGTAAATGCGTTAGTGGATAAGAGAAGCACTCCTTTGTTATTACAACTTTGTAACTGTGTAAATATTATTTACTATGATTTTTTTAAACAAAGCGTGCTACGGAGGTGGCACCTTTGTCCCCACCGTGCCTAAATGTTAGATACTGATCTTAAGTGCGTGACTCACTTAACCTCTGTGCACTGTTGCTGTTGTGGTTCAGACTAAAGAACAACACTCTACGTTTTTCAATTTTTTTCTATATGACAAGATAATCAATACACTTCAATTCAACGGATTTCATTCATATTTACTCAATGAACTTCACAATATTATCTCTTGTATAAAATTTTCATCAAAACAACTCAAACCATTATTGTATTCAATCACAATAAATCTGGTACATTTTTAACGTAATCCAAATTAAATTCAAACCATCATCCTAGACGACTCTCCTTTATGCCCAATGCATTTCAAGCTCAACGAGCTCTTAATCAGGGGCCTGTGGATTGAATATATTGTTCAATTACTCATCTTTTTAATGAACTGGATATCAAAGATTCACAAGGTACAGGACAAATAGTGCAAAGAACAAAAGGTTTAGAGAGAGCAAGAACCCTATTACCCACCACTGTGTACTGGAAGTGAATGGCTGTACTCACTGATCTTGTATTCGTGTACTTTCAACGATCCTAAATCATGAAAACGAAAAATCAGAATGACCAGAGCGTGAACACCTACACCTATTTACAAAGAATCTGAACCTAGGCGGCCGTCTTACCTTGCCAACAATGTCCTAGAAGGAACCTTCTCTCGAGTATCACTCAGCTGTCAACAACACTGGATGTTCAGTTGTCTGAAAACATATGGAAATAACGGTCTCATTACAAATGTGGGTAATCTCTCGGGAGTCCAATGCAGCCATATATTAATGCTTCGTAACAAAGCAGTTTTCTCAACCCTTACCTCCGTACTGAACCGCCTCTAATTTAACATCTCGCCCTCGCGTTTAAAGAAAGCTCCACTGTTCAGCAGCATGCCTCGTTTGGTAACCGTCTGGGATTACTCTCATTTTCAACGATGATCCACAACTGAAAAGGGACTACTCAGACGCTGCAGGGTGAACGCGAGCGCCATTGTAGAGTGGGTTCTAAATGGTCTTACCTCCGTTTTAGACGATCTCAATAACAACTACTCTACTTCGCATATTCAAAATACTCCTCTAATCGACTGCCTAATACCAATTCAATATCCATACATGTCTTCGCTCAATGTAAACACAGTTCACACACTGAAAAAGGACTCCTCGAAGACAATAAAAAGATTATGAAAAGATCGCGGGCGCCATCTTAGGACGGTGTATCACTATCAGTTGCAAGCACTAGGACTAATGAGGTGCTCATGGACGTGGTTGAAAACAGGAAAAAGTGAAAGAAAGAAAATAAAAGAGAAAAGAGGAAAGAAAAAACTCAATTCATGTAAACAAAAGTGACACCGTATACAACATACAAACAATTGTAATACCAGTTTACAAAATACAGGCTTCAACCTTTAGCAGTTTCAGAGTGAAGAATTCATAAAAAACACATCAGATCTATTTTTTCTTTAAGTCCCCTCGGCTCTTGTGTTTCAAGGATTCTGATCCAATATATCTCTCTCTGGAGGAGGGATCTAGTTGGATCAACCCCCTCGTATGTTTTCACTATCTCCAGTATGGAAAACCTGATCTGGGATATGTTATGGTTGTTGTCATTCCAATGTTTTGCCAAATTACTTTTGAAATTTTTGTTCCTCATGGTACTTTTATGTTCCGATATTCTAGTTTTCAATTTCCTCTGTTTTCCCTGCGTATATTTTTCCACAGGGACACTTTATGTAATAGATTACATTTTTTGAATTACAATCACCATTATAGTGTAAAGTCCTTTCTTTTCCTGTTCGTGGATGGTGCAGCAATTTGCCTTCTATTACATTGGAATAATGCACACAATTATGGCATTTCTTCATTCCTTTGTGACTCACTTCTGCTTGTCTTATGGGTGTCATCAATAACTCTTTCAAATTTTTAGATCTCGTGAAGGCAAAGATGGGCTTACTGGTGAAAATACCATTAAAGTCGGTTTCATTTTGCAATAGTTCCCAATGTCTGTTTATGATAATTCCTTATCATTCAAAAGTTTTCATCCTCAAAATTTGAAGAACAACTTACATGTGTCACAGTACATGAGAATTAAGAGAATCTGTTAGAAAAAAGAGGATTTAGAAAACAATTTGACATTACAACACCAAAGATACAAGGAAAGAGGATATCCGGATGATGTGCTGGAGAAAGCTAGGATGAGGATTCAGCCTTCCAGCAGAGAAAATCTTCTGAAGCAGAAACCCAAGAAATTGAGTGAAAGACACGTTTTTGTTTCAAAATTTTCAACTACATCACATAAATTGAAAAACATCATAAACAGACATTGGGAACTATTGCAAAATGAAACCGACTTTAATGGTATTTTCACCAGTAAGCCCATCTTTGCCTTCACAAGATCTAAAAATTTGAAAGAGTAAAAATTAATGTGATCTGTGTCTGGCAATTAAGTTTTCTAAAGAGTGTTCGGTCAAAGGTAATGTCAGAATAGGAGTTGGGAGGATCCAATATTGATTTGATGTGTCAGCTCTAATATGGTCAATTTTCTGTACAAAATACTCCTATGTCATCTTTGCCAAAGAATTGATTACAGGGTAGTTTTTTATTTGATGAACTGAAAGGTACTGGTTCATTGGGACTTTTTAAAAGCACCTTTTGTTTGTTACCTTCACTATTTTGGGTTTGGGGTGGCAACGTTTTCCAGCCTTGCTGGAATTTTCGTGTCAAATGACTTCTATTAGGTCTCAGAACTTCATTGCATGTGCGCCTCAAACTTCTTTTAGTTTCTGATGCCCTCTGGAAATCCATTACACGCCTAGCTGTCCGTTTGTCTGCCTGCTTGACTGCCTGTCTATCTAGATTGCTCGAGCTACTTGCCAATCAGTCTGTGCCCTTATCAAAGTATCTCTATACCTACCTGTCTGTATATTCAGATAATTTTCATCCACCCATTACAGCTATACAATGTGTCACCTTGTTTGTATGCACGTATGTATATACTTAATGAATGTTTGCGCATTGGCGATGCAAGCCCAAGGGAGCTCTGTGGACAAAAGGCTACATGTGCAACTGTGAGCTTTCGACCCACCTCCTGCATTGTTTGTTCATGTAATGCTCAATACTGTAGGAGGTTGAGATGCAACATTTTTAAAACCTAGAGCAAGGCTCCATAAACGTATGTGTGTTTTCAGTGACCGTAAAAACAACAATTTATTATTAATGCCGCTGATTGATATTTAGGATCTACAGTTTCCTACTACTAGATGGCTACATTTAGAAGGAGAAAGGAAGGCATTTTTGAAAACTAAATTGTGGGAATAACCGGATTGTTAACAGGATAATGTGCTGCATAGCAACATACTTATAAGGGCCCAAAGGCGAGACCTATTGGCTATGCCAATACTTGTGGTTAACTGAGTAGGGCAAGCAATGCTTCTGTTTTTCTTGTATTTTAGCAGCACAGCACTGTTGACTGGTCCACAAGTGGCATTTACAGAGCCAGCGGGTATAACCGGTAAGCAGAGGCAGGATCCATCAGTTGAGGAAGCTACAGTGGAGTGGCAGGGTTTTCGTGCCACAGCGAACCTTGCATCTTGTGAACTTCCTCTGTTCCAGACACAAAATCCACCATCCATACAAGCTAGTTGCTCTCATATGCCAAGTACATAGAAGCAGGACAGGTTTTTCTTGGCTCCAGTGCTTCTTAGTGCTGTGTAGCTGAACTTGGACAAATAATATTTTCTCTGTTCACGAAGGCGCTCCTTCTTCTTACACTGTAGAGCCACTTTGGGGACTTCTGGGCCTCACCCTTGCAGAGTAGTTCAAGTCCTTCCCTAGTGCTAAATTCAACCCATGTTGCCCAGAGTGACCCAGAAGGTCTGGGCAGCCGTACAGTCCGAAGGCTCCCACACATTGAGCAAACAGCGTCGTGCCTCGGGAAGGAGGGGGACTCCAGTAACACGTCCCATCACATCATGGACCCTGGACCAGAAAGCTGAGACAACCGGGCATTCCCACAAGACATGAAGAAAGGTACCATCCATACTACATCCACGTCTACACAGTCCGTCCGTGGCAAGTCCCATTCGCACCAGACGCATACCAGTCACATACACACGGTGGAGGATCTTTAGTTGGACAAAACGAAGCCGAGCCGGAATAGCCACCTCCTTAGGGGAAGAAATAGCCATTTGCCAGTCCTCGTCGTCTAGTTCGAGCCCATCCGCCACCCAGGAGGCACGAAGCTTCTCCAGCAGGTCAGCCCTGTTGTTAATGAGTTTCTTATAAATTAAAGAAATTGTGCTATCAGGGACGTGGCCATCAAGGATACGATCTTCCAACGGGGATGACTGGGGGACGTCAGTTCCGGGGGGAAAAGCGGAGGACAAGGCATGCCACACCTGAAGATACCGGAAATACTCCTGATCATCCAGCTGATATTCCACCTTCAGGGTCTCAAAGGATTTCACAGTACCCCTGGCCCAGAGATCCTCCACCTTACTAATCCCGATCATATCCCATCTATCAAACCCTTTCGTCCGCCACAGGTTGCCCAGCCGCTCAGAATCATACAACGGGGTCATACGCGTCAATTTGCCGCCCCAACCCGTAGCCACAGTCGCATCCTTCCAAGCACGCACTGCACATTTCGTAGGACCAGTTAGGAGTCGAAGTGGTGACTTCGAGTACAAAGCTCTATTGAAGTTGCCGCCTGGCAATAGGAGTTTATCCAGGGCAAAAGCGGGAGCGGGTTCCGAAGAATATGTTACATGGTTGACTGCGCTTAAATGCGAGGCCCAGTAATATTGTTTAATGTCGGGTAAAGCAATACCGCCATCGTACCAGGGGAGTGTAAGTTTAGATAATGCGATACGGGCACGTCCATCCCAAATCAATTGCCGCTGTAGGCTTTCGATTTCACGAAAATAGCGAGCGGGGAATGGGTCGAAATAATTCTGCAAGGCATAAAGAAACCTAGGGAGCGACATCATTTTAAAAAGTGCCGCTCGTCCCAGTGGGGACAAGGGCAGTTCACGCCACCTCCGCACATCTTGCTTGAGGCGACGGAGGGGAGCGTAGAGGTTCCGATCGTATCGCGTCGCGGAATTCATGGAGACATGGACCCCCAGATATTTGAAACCATCTTCCGCCACCTGAATAGGAAACCTACGGGGCAGCGGTGGTAACACCCCCGCTATGACATAAACACAGGACTTGGTCCAATTGATAACCAGCCCGGAGTTCTTACCAAAAGAAGTGAGAACGTCAAAGAGCACATTCAAAGACTTCTGGGGAGAGGTGAAATAGAGAAGGATGTCGTCGGCGTAAAGCGAGACGCGATCCTCCAAATCCGGCGCCCACCGGATCCCTTTAATCGAGGGTTCCCACCGGAGCCATGCCGCAAGGGGCTCAAGCGCCAGTGCAAACAGAAGTGGGGAAAGCGGGCATCCCTGACGGGTGCCGCGTCCCAATGGAAATGGGTCGGAGCTTCTGCCATTCACTACAACTTGAGCCAACGGTTGCTCGTACAGGAGCTTCACCCACGCAATGAAACTAGGGCCGAAGCTGAATTTGGAAAGGGCCGCCCACAGATATGGCCATTCAATCTTATCAAAAGCCATTGTAGCATCTAGGGAGGCCACCACCGCAGGCCCAGTGAGAGTTCCAGCTCTCGCGAGAACGCCGTGGAGTCTACGCAGATTAAGGGCTGTGTTTCGATGGGGTATAAAACCGGATTGGTCCGGATGGATCAAGTCACAGATTACAGTCAACAGCCGATTAGCCAGGACTTTGGCAAGAATTTTGGGCTCAGCGTTCAGCAAGGAGATGGGGCGGTAGGAGGTGCAGCGGTCCCGAGGCTTGCCGTCTTTATGAATGACCACTATGGTAGCCAGGCGCTGTCCAGACGGAAGGACTCCAGCCTCAAATGCATCCAGAAGCATGGACCGCAAGTGTGCGGCCATTTTGTCTGGTCGAAGTTTATAGAGCTTGATAGGCAAACCATTGGGCCCCATCGCTTTACCCGAACGCAAGGATCTAATGGCGAGAGCGATCTCGTCCACCGTAAAAGGCGCTTCCAGGGCTAATCTATCCTCTTCTGAGACACAGGGAAGAGCAATATCACGCAGCAGTAAACGGGAGTCGGCCTCATCACGGTCACTCACTGGGCTATAAACCTTCTGAAAATGATCCACGAAACAGTCAACAAGCTCACCGGGGTCAGACACACATTCTCCAGTCTCGCGGGTAATGACTGGTACAACACGATTCATTCTTTCAGCCTTGTCCAGCCATGCAAGGAGTTTGCTCGCCTTGTCACCCACATCATACAAACGGCCCAGCTGATTCATACGCATCACCTTAGCAGCATCAGTCACACAGGCTCTATAGTCCGCCTGCTTCAGTTCCAAGGTGTGGAGGAGCGCAGGCGTATCGTCCCCACCTAGCTCACTTTCGAGCATGGTAATTTTGGTCTCAAGGGCTAGCACAGCCTCCCTTCTAGCTTTCCTTTCAGCAGCAATAAGAGACAGTGCGGAACCTCGTATAACAGTCTTGAAGGCCTCCCAAAGCACCGTAGGGGAAGCTACTGAACCTACATTCTCATCGAAGTAGCAGTCAATCGCCTTAACCAAATCTGAGCGGAGCCGAGGGTTCCGAAAGTGCCACGGCGGGACAGGGGGAACTCTGCTTCCAGAAAGACCACCCACGGAAACCTCGAGCAGTAAGGGGGAATGATCTGAAATACCCCTAGGGAGATGACGAACTTCCCGCACCAAGGATAAGTTAGAAGTCAGCATGAAAAAGTAATCTATCCTTGAGAGGCTGCCATGGGCACCAGAGTGGAAAGTGTATTGCGTCTGTGAGGGGTGAAGCGATCGCCAGACGTCCACCAGGCCAAAAGTTTCGGCCATGTCAGTCAACCACATCTGGGACAATGGCAGAACTCTAGGGGGCAGCCGATCACATTCACCAGACATCACAGAGTTAAAATCCCCACCCATAATCAGTAGGCCATCAGGGAGTCCCAGGAGAGTCTTGCCAAGATCAGCATAAGTGGTAGCCTGGAGCCCCGGAGGAATATATACAGCAACAATTACAATTAGCTTCCCCTCCCATCTCCCCGAGACAGCAGCATAGCGTCCCCGATCATCAAGGGTGACATAATCAATCTCGAGGGCCAAGGAGGATTTTACCATTATACCCACCCCTCGGGAGCCGGACGTAAAACCAGCTTGAGCGACAAGCCGGTAGCCTCTGCGGTCAAGAGCTTTACAGGCATTACCAATCAAATGGGTTTCTTGAAGTAAAACATCAGGGGCATGTCGCCTTATAAATTGTAGCACAATGCCACGTTTTAATTCTGTCTCCCAAACCATTGACGTTCCAAGAAAGAACCTTCATCTCACCCCCACACACCCCCCCCCCCCCCCCATCCCAAAAAGAGTGTCCCAACCCGACCCCCTCCCGGAACCTCAGATCAAGGATGTACGCAAGCAATAGAGTACCATGTGAAAAGAGAAACAAAAAACATGCAACATAACCAAGTCCCCACCGCCCACCCCCCGACCATGAACCCGTTACAACGCCCCCCACCCTGCACCCCTGCTGACTAAAGAGCCACCCCAAACTGCAGTGTGCCTGTCGCCCCATCTGATCTACACAAAGAAACCCCTGAGGAGGAAGGGAGAGACTACCCCCAACCCGCACCACCCCGGACATAAACATGAAGCACATGATAAAGTTACTCTGTAAAGTTTATGATCCAAAACCGGACCTCGGGGGCCCAAATTCAGCCCTGCGCCGTTGCACTACCGTCCGCGCCTCCAGGGTCTCCGCTCGGCGTCGTCCTTAGGCAACGAGTCCAACCAGTCACTGGCACTATCTGGCTGATCGAAAAAGTAAGCACGGTCCCTGTACTCGATACGCAGGCGAGCGGGAAACAACATAGCATATTTTAGTCCCAAATCCCTCAAGCGACGCTTCACTCAGAGGAATCCAGAGCATTGCCGTTGCACTTGAGGAGTGAAGTCAGGATAGATCGAGACAGAGTTATTGTCGAACTTCAACGGGCCGTGCTTGCGGGCGGCCTGAAGAATGGCGTCCCTGTCTCGAAAGTGAAACAGTCTAGCAATGATAGGCCTCGGGGGTCCCCCCGGCTTTACCTGTCCACCTGGGAAGCGATAGGCGCGCTCGACCGCAAAGAACTTACTAAGGCCTGCGGGAGCGAGTTTGGCGACAATTAGCTCCTCAACCAGTAAATCGATCGAGGCAGCACCACTGTCCTCCGGCACCCCGACTAGGCGAATGTTGTTCCGTCGGGCCCTATAGTCGTATTCCTCCATGCGTTTGGTTAACAGGTCTTGTGATGAACGCAGATTCCCAATCTCCGACTGCGCTTCCGCCATGTCCGTCAACCGACTTTATGCTTTTAGGTCCAGTGCCTTGCCCCTCTCGTTCGTCTTGGCTAAATCGGCTCGAATGAGGGTAACATCAACCGCCACCGTGTCTATTTTGGACACGATGGCCTCATACTGCTGGCCCATATCAGCCTTGAGCCCCGCAATAGCGGCCAGTAGATCTTGAAGCGACACTTCCGAGGAGGTCGCCATGTCCGTCTTTGGGTCTTCCAAGCCGCGGCTGGCAGCGCCGGGGGAACCTCTTGGTTGCGTATAGCGATCGATCACGTTAGACTGGACCGATCCCCCACGAGTAGTGGCCTTCCTGCGCTTCTCCACCTCGGATTTCGTCGCCATGTTGAGTTCAGCACCTCACGGGGGCCACCCGGGTGCGACAGGATATCGGCGATCTTCGAACCTCGAAAGTCTGGTTTTTGCAAGAAATTGTCACAGACCACTGAGCCGGCACTGTGAAGAAAGCGCGGTGCCAGCGAGCACACCAAACCAGGATTGAAGATCAGGTCTCAGGCAGTCAATACAAGGGAGGACCAGACACCGAAAGTGAAAGTGGCACACCATTGGTGAAGCAAATGCCAGGCAGCCGTTGTTGTTGCATTACTGCCCGGCCATCCGAGGCAGCAGAGTCCCCGGTCCCGTCCGGGGCTAGGCCAGGAAGTTAGAGATGACGTAAAAATGGTCCCCGAAGTCCGATCTCGGCCCAAAAAAGTTCAGCAGCATCAGCAAGAGTAACACTTCAAAAGCCCGTCAAGGTGACCAGGATAGCTGAAGGATAAATCAATAAGGGCCGCGCGGGTCTCGGGAGCTCTCTGCTCACGTGACCATCTTGGATGCCCGCGTAGCTCCTCCCCCGCTCACTACTTTGTTAATTTACTATTTGCTAAGTGCATTTTGCATTTCGAGTTGATTTGCACACTGCTCACTGCTTGTATTGCTTTGGTAATTACTGATTGCTGAGTGTTTTTTGCCTCGACTGCCTGTCTGCACAATTCGATCGCTGAGTGCACATAATTTATACTGCTGCCAAATCTCGTAGTGCTTGTGACCTTTCCATCGCGCTTTGAAGCACTAGCCACTGCTGCATTATTCTCCCCCATAGCGCTCCATTGTTGCTACTGCTATTGCCCATTCTCGCCCGCCTTGCAGCATTTGTTTGTGTTGCTGCCATTTTGTTTGTTGTGCCGTCCTCCCACACCGTCCCTCCACCTCGCTCCCGCCTCCCAGCTGCCCCTCCCACGCTCCGCCCCCTCCACTATCCATTTAGACAGATGTCCCAACGCGCAGCGTCCATGCGCTGCGGCCGCACCGAAGGTGCGCCAAAGGTAAGCCCGTCTATGCCCGTCCGCGCCTGGACCGCGCCCAGCGCCAGTCCCCCTGGTCCCCGCCGCACCCAACCCACTAGATTCACATATGATGCCGCAACTCTCCTCGCCCTCAACCCCGGACGTACACCACAATGCTGCGAAGCCACCCCAGGACGTACCCACGGCCCATTCGCCTGCCTCTCCTGCAAGTTCAACTGCTTCAGGACCCTCACCAAATCCACTTCCTCCATACACAGCTCCGACTCTAACCACCTGAAGAGCATCCTGCTTAACACCCGCTCGGTCCACAGACAAGCAACTGAACTCTGGGACCTACTCGACACTGAGTCACCGGACATCGCCTTCCTTACAGAAACATGGATGAACACCTCATCAGCACCCGACATCGCCATAGCCATACCGGACGCTTACAAGATTATCCGAAAAGACCGCACCAATCAAACAGGAGGAGGCATCGCCATCATCCATAGGAACACCATCAAAATCACGACCAGCTCCGACGATAATCTTGCAACCGCCGAACATCTCCACTTTCAGATCCACACCGACCCTAGGACCACACTTAGAGGCACCCTCATCTACAGGCCTCCAGGAACCTGCACTCAATTCAGCGATGACATCACTGACTTAGTCAGCCCACATGCCCTCGCCTCCGAGAACTACATTCTTTTAGGAGACCTCAAATACCACCTTGAAAATAAACACGACAGCAACACCTCCACCCTTCTGGACAACCTGGCCAATCTCGGACTCAAACAACTTGTTGACACCCCCACCCATGTAGCCAGACACACGCTCGACCCTATCTTCACCTCCAGCAAGCACATTTCCTTTGATCGCACCACAGCTCTCCATTGGACGGACCACAGCTGTGTTCACTTCAGCTACAAAACCACCCTGACCCACAACCGCCCACAACCTATTCCTCGGAGAAACTGGAACAAAATCGCCTCCGACCAACTCCTCACATCACTCAACCAAAACCCTCCCACCCTCTCATTGGACCCAAACCAAGCGGCCACCAATCTCAAGCAATGGATCACCCACAGTGCTGACGAATTAGCACCCCTGAAAAAGCCCCAGATGAAATCAGCCAGCAAAAAGGCTCCCTGGTTCAATGATGACCTTAAAAAATCCAAGAAGCTATGCCGCACCCTGGAGAAAACATGGAGAAAAAACCCAACCACCGACAACATGGCCACCCTCAAGGCAGCCACCCACAAACATCACCAACTGATTCGATCCGCCAAGAAATCAGCATTCAAGGATCGTCTCGACAACAACACCCACAACAGCAAGGAACTTTTCAACATTGTCAAAGAATTCACCAACCCCACCGCAGCATCCAACGACATCACTCCCTCCCAAGACCTCTGCGATGCGTTATCCTCCTTCTACAACAAAATTGCCGACATCCACAACAGCTTTGAGAACACTCCCAGCGATCAACCCTCCCCACACCCCTCAGATCCTACTCTGCCAACTAACAACCTTAGCGCCTGGAACCCAATCACCACTGAAGACACCATCCGCCTAATGAACTCCATCCACTCTGGCTCGCCAACCGACCCCTGCCCCCACCACATCTTCAACAAAGCGGACTCCATCATCGCACCCCATCTCCGTGATGTCATCAACTGCTCGTTCAACTCTGCCACCTTCCCAGAAAGCTGGAAACACGCCGAACTCAGCGCCCTCTTGAAGAAACCCACAGCAGACCCCTCTGAACTTAAAAACTACCGACCCATATCCCTCCTCCCTTTCCCCGCCAAAGTCATTGAGAAAGCAGTCAACAGCCAGCTCGCCGCCTTCCTTGAATCCAACAACTCCCTCGATCCATCTCAATCTGGATTTCGAGCCAAACACCGCACCGAAACCGCCCTCATTGCAGCGACAGACGACATCCGAACACTACTGGATAACGGAGAAACAGCGGCCCTCATTCTACTCGACCTCTCCGCCGCTTTGGACACAGTCTGCCACAGCACCCTTATACAACGCCTCAGCAACATCGGCATACAAGGAAAAGCCTTGGACTGGATCATCTCGTTCCTCGCCGGGAGAACTCAAAGAGTCCGACTTCCCCCATTCAACTCAGAGGCCACTGAAGTCATCTGTGGAGTACCACAAGGATCATCACTCAGTCCCACCCTCTTCAACGTTTACATGAGCCCACTCTCATCCATCGCGCGCCAACACAACCTCAACATCATCTCTTACGCCGACGACACCCAATTAATCCTTTCCCTCACCAAAGACCCTAACACCGCCAAAACCAATCTTCACGAAGGCATGAAAGAAGTAGCCGAATGGATGAAACCTAGCCGCCTAAAACTCAACTCAGACAAAACTGAGGTGCTCATCCTAGGATCTTCCCCCTCTGCCTGGGACGACTCTTGGTGGCCTTCCGCTCTGGGCACAGCAACCACACCCACAGACCACGCACGTAACCTTGGCTTCATCCTGGACTCCTCTCTCTCGATGTCCAGACAAGTCAACGCAGTCTCATCCTCCTGCTTCAACGTACTTCGCATTCTCAAAAAGATCTTCCGCTGGATCCCCCTCGAGACAAGAAAGACTGTCACCTACGCACTGGTCACGAGTCGACTGGATTATGGTAACACACTATACGCCGGAATCACAGCAAAATTACAGAAAAAACTCCAACGCATCCGCGAGACTCATATTGGACATCCCTCGCCAAGATCACATCACCTGACACCTAAAAGACCTCCACTGGCTTCCCGTCAACAAAAGAATTACGTTCCCTCTTCTCACCCAAGCACACAAGGCCCTCTACAATCTAGGACCCGAATGCCTCAACACTCGACTGTCCTTCTACAAACCCACCCGCCAACTAAGATCGTCCAATTAAGCCCTCGCCGCAGTCCCGCGCATCCGAAATTCCACCATGGGTGGCAGATCCTTCTCCTTTCTGGCTGCCAAGACCTGGAACTCACTCCCCACTCACCTCCGCCTAACTCAAAACCACATCTCCTTCAGAAAAGAACTTAAAACGTGGCTATTCGACAAATAATGAACCCCTTCCCCAAGCGCCTTGAGACCCTCTGGGTGACTAGTGCGCTATATAAATGCCCGAACTTGAACTAGTTACGCCCACCCGTACTATGTCATCCTTGCTACTATACTCGTCATTACTGCCTCCACAGTCCAGGCCGGGTGTGTTTTGTTCGCGCTTTACATAATGTGGATTATTATTATTATTATGCGTTATGCCATGTAGCGTGCCTTTCTCAGTCGCAGCACTCTCCCTGCCACGGCTCTGCTCATGGGCGTAGGAACTGTGGGGGACGCGGGGGACATATCCCCCCCAGATTTTGTAGTGGGGGGGACGCGGGGGACCAGGTTGGGGGGACGAGGGGAGGAAAGTTTTTCCCCTCTCTCTTCTGTCTGTGGCAGGGCCATTGGTATGTCAAAGCGCCAGTGCTTTGACGTGCTAATGGCCCTGTACTTGACCTGTGACCTTCCCTTTTGTTCTGCCGCAAAGCTAAGGAATGTTTTCACACCTCTTCCTCGCCGCACCCGCTGCCTGCAGTCTGCATTTCATTTCCAGATCAAGGATGAGGCAGTTTGTTGATTGCTGAGTGCAGGGCCGGCTGTAGAGTTGGTGGCGCCCAGTGCGACCATCTCTGTGGGCGCCCCAACAAACTTTTTAATTTTAAGTTATGCGGGAAAACAATGCTGGTGTAATGTTTGTTAAGGGACTCAGATTTACGGCGCTCTGAGCACATGAGAAGTAAATGTGCTATTTACTAATTTCCTGAAAACAATAACGGTATTTGGACTAGAGGCACGCAAAGGAAAGGAATAGAAAGAAGTGCCTAGAATGCAATAGGCACCCACTGCTGAAAGGCATTGTGCGGCACACACAGTGACGGGTGCAAGGCTACGTGAAGCACAGCTACTGTAAGGTGCTTAAACCAATGAGACTTCTAAAAAATTGACATCTGATGCTCTATAAGACACAAAGAAAAAGTATTAGCAGGTTAGGCCAGGGTGCCCACGCCACCATTTTATCCACTTTTGCAGTTTTCATACTGTGCAAACTTGACCGAATGGGATCACAGTGCTTTATGTGAAGACCAGATTATAGTACACTAGTCAGATTCATGTTTTTTCCAGCTATGGGAAAATTAAATACTTTGCCCAGAGTCACAGCATAGTGAGCCAACGCCTGGGGCCTTATTTATGAAGGCCTTGCGCCGCCGGTGCGTCACTTTTAACATGGGAAAAAGTGACGCACCGGTGGCGCAAGGCCTTCATAAATAAGGCCCCTGGACTTTAGCCTAAGTGCCCAGTTGCAAAGTCAGAAGCTCTATGCTTTAGGCCACATCTGGTATCCTGGTCACTTCAATTCGTCGGATGGCAGACTGTATGCATGGAAAGCGGTGTAAAAAACAGTCCATACCAGACTGTACACACCATGACAGAAGCTGAAAACTGGTACCGGGCAGACTGTACACACCAGAGCAGCACAAGCCACAGCAGTGTAAAGAGGGTCAAAAAATAGACTGCATATAAGGGACAGCAGTTTAGACACACAAGTAGGCTATACACCAGAAGAGTAGCGTAAAGAGAGATAAGGGCATACTGGACACAGCACACAGGGTCACTGGGAACCACTGGCCTGAAGGGCCCATTTTCTTTTTTGCACTGGGGTCCATGACACACTGATAGGCCTTTGGTAGCAGGAGAGCTGTGTAAATAGGCACAGGCAGACTGTCTACCACTGAAAAGTAAGACAGTGTGGATCCGAACAGCTGTGTTAAGGGGGCAGGCTGTAAAGTAAAAACATTGACAAGCAGACTGTTCACAATGGGCGTGGCTTGGGCGCCGATGGCGATGGTCGCCTGAGAGCTCGGCTCCGGGGCTGAGCCCGTGATTATCCTGTAAATCGGAGGCTGCGGGGCACCCCAGACCCCGCATTTTGCTGAACGGACCGACGAAGACCTGCCAGGGCCCTCGGCGTGGCTCGGACGAGTGGTGATCCGGCGTAAAACCGAAGTTTGCGGAGTTGCGGAGTGCGACCCAACATGGCGCCCGGACTTCATTGTCCCCCTGGCCGGATCCATTGAATTGGAGGAGCGTCGCCGGCAGCGTCTCGCCCCCGGCTTTGCCATCCCCTACTGATCTGTGCACTAGATATCGGTCAGATCGGACTTACCACAACGAGAATGCACTCGGTTGGGTGATTGGGCGGATGCCCACGTTATAGTGGATCCCGTGAGAGGACGTCTGGTGAACCAGGCGGTGGCCCCACTCACGACACCGCACCTAGCTACATTTTCCTGGCCAGTCCACTTCCATGGGAGGCGCGACACTCTGGCGCCACAAATCGTCCGGTGGAGTTGGTGACCCTCACCTCGGGACTTTAGCGGCTGTGCGGGCCTGCCCGACCTGGCGGCGGTTGTCTCCGCCCCCTCATCGGTGCCCTCGGACGCCGTGGTGGTGGCGCGAGCCGAAGCGGAGAAGTTCCCACAGGCCCTGGAGAAGGAGGTCTCCGATACTCGATTTGAGGTCCAGTAACCGGGAGGGTCGCGGTCGGCATCTGCACCCGGAGACGCCTGCTCCTGGACCATCACGGAGTGCCCCCGGCGACATGGGGAAACCTAGAGGAGCCAAGGGGACTACCCCAACCGCCTCAGACTCGGAGACCCAGGACAAAGAGGAACATGGGGACCCAAAGAGTTCTGGTGGTGCATCGATGCAACAGCAGTTCGACCGCGTCCTGGAGGCGATAGCGACCACGCGATCGGCCCTCCAACAGGACATTGCCCAGGTGGCGACGAGCCTAGGTCTCCTTAGAGCGGACCACGGCAAACTTTCGGACCGGGTCAAGGAAGTGGAGAGCTCGGTGAAAACCTTGGAGCCGGCGCAGCGAACCTTGGCTGCGACTATGAAGGATGCCTTAGCCCGGATTGCGACCCTAGAGCAGAGAGCGGAGGATGCGGAAGGCCGCAACAGGAGGAACAACATCCGTGTGGTGGGCCTTCCGGAAAAGATCGAGGATGGCGACATGGTGGCATACTTGGAGGCCTGGCTCCGTGACACGGTGGCCCCGGAGGGGCTATCCTCCTTCTACACCTTGGAGCGCGCCCACAGAGTCCCGGCGCGGCCACCGCAGCAGGGACGTGCCCCGAGACCAGTGGTGGCGCGGTTATTGCACTTTCGGGACAGAGACTTAATCCTCAATGCCGCCAGACATAATGGTCCATTCAAAGTGGCGAACAGTCAGGTGAACATCTTCCCGGATTACACCTACGAAACTCAACGCAGGCGGTTCTCCTTCCTGGCGGTCAAGCGCGAGCTCAGGAGCGAGGGCATCCAGTACTCGCTCCTCTATCCTGCAAGGCTCCGCATCATTGTCGATGACAGGACTCAATTCTTCGACACCCCGGAGGATGTCTGTGCCTGGCTCGAGCTTTACAGAGCAGGGAAAGATGGCTTCGGCTCCTCATCCCAACAGGCGGAGGAGCCGGAACAGAGACGGCGATCCAGGAGGATTAGGAATCGCTGCGGCCGCTCGGGGGGGCCCTCAACTGCAGAGACATCGACGGAGCGGAGGGGAGTGCTGGAGGTGTTATCTGAGTTGTCTGGCGCACGAGACGATGCCATTGAGGAGGAAGCAGAACCGGGTGACGAGGGGGCACCATCGGACTCCGAGGACTCAGTGACTGATAGCGCCCATACACCGGTGATCACACCGAAATCGGTGGAAGACCTTCTGGATGGACAGGGGTAACGGGGTGAGCTACCTCATTTTAGAAGGGGGCCCGGCAGGGGGGAGGCGGTTGCCGTCAATTGATGCTGACAACGAGGGCGGGGAGGGTGGGGTGCCCCTGTTTTTGCCCCGAGGGCCTTCGGCACTGTTTTGGGCTTGTTTTAGTCCTGGTAGCCTGAGCGTTGAGGGCCCACTGCCTCCGCCCGGCCCGCACCTGGCCCTTAAGGCCTTCCTACGGTGGCGACCGCAGGATTAGTAGGGGTTATTGGGTTGTTGGAGGGCAAGGTTTGGATGGGATCTGGATGGCGCTGTTTGGGTCCTGTTCTGGGGAGGGTGGGTTGGGGTCTGGTTCGTTCTAGGGTTGTTTGGTTTTGGTTGGGGAAAATGGCCGCCGTCAGTGCTGGGATGAAGGATGTCCTTTTTTTGTGGGGACCCGGATGGGGAGACTGTGCGAGAACAATATGGGACGATGGCTGATGTTGCTAACTTGAAATGTGTCACTTGGAACGTGAGGGGGCTTCATACTATGTCCAGGCGCCACAAAGTCCACGCTTATTTAGTGCGTAGGGGAGTGCAAATGGCGCTGCTGCAGGAAACTCATCTGAACAGGGCGGAAGGGGCGGCGCTACAGCGTAGAAGGAGGGGGCAGGTCTTTTACACATCGTACTCCGCGTATGCCAGAGGGGCGCTAATATGGGTTAAAGCTGGGGTCCCCTTCCAGGTCACGAAAACAGTGATAGATCCAGAGGGGCGTTACGTGGCCATTTCGGGCACTTTAGGAGGGAGGGACTTGAACGTTTGTTGTGTGTACGCTCCTAATATAGACCAGACTGCCTTCCTTTCCAGGTTATCGGGCTCGTTGGCCCACTTCTTCTCCGGGCCCCTTTTGCTCGGGGGAGATTTCAACTCAGTAGTGGACGTAGACGCTGATCGCTCGCATCCACCCCTTCCCGATTCTCCGGTTCGTCGCACGGCTAAGGGTCGTAAGGATTGGCAGACCCACTGGGGTCTGACGGATATCTGGAGGGCGCACCACCCCACATTTGGGACTATTCATACTTCTCGAGCCTCCATGAGTTGCATGTCAGACTGGATGGATTTCTTGGCTCGCCCGAACTGGTTTCGGCAGCGGTCCGATCTGATTACTTGTCCAGAACCATTTCAGACCATAACCCCCTCCTGCTGGACCTTCGCTGGATCCCCGGAGCGCCGGCGGTACCCACCTGGAGGTTACGACCCGAGATTCTTGAGGACAGTGTTTTCAGGGCGGACCTGGGGGATAAGGTATCGGAATATTTTGCGTCCAACGGCGGCACCGCGAGTACAAGAGCGTTAGAGTGGGACGCTTTTAAGGTAGTGGTGAGGGGTTACTGCATTTCTAAAAAGGTGGGCATGAGGCGAGTTATCCTAGCTGACCTAGATGCAGCGGACCGGAAACTCCGCGAGCTGGAAATTCGCCGCCCCGGGCGCCCGGAATTACAGGTACACACGGCGGAGGCGAGGGAGAAGGTGGCGGCGGAGGTCGAACGGCTTCGCTGTTTTGACTACAAGGCCTATACGGTCCGGTCCATCGCGGAGGGGGACAGATCGAGCGCGTTGTTGGCATGGCTGGCCAACCCTACGCGTCAGTCCTCATTGACGACAAGTATGCGTAAGGCAGACGGAACCGAGGTGTACACTCAACCGGAGATTCTCAGCTGCTTCCGGCATTATTACGAACGTTTGTACCGCAGTCGCTCCGCCCGAGACCCTGACCGGCTCGATAATTATCTACGCCCACTGGAGCTCCGAACAGTGGAGCAAGAAGTGGCGAAAGCCCTGGGGTCCGACATAGAATTGGGGGAGATCCGCGGTGCCATTAAACGGATGGCGAGAAATAAGACCCCGGGCCTGGACGGCCTGCCCGTGGAGTTTTATGCAGCTTATGCTGACCTCCTAGCCCCTAGGTTATTGGTGGTTTACAGAGAGGCGAAGAGGCTGGGGCGGCTCCCGAGCTCGATGTGTGAGGCGTTGGTGGTTCCTCTCCTCAAACCAGGGAGGGACTCGTCCGACCCGGGGTCTTACCGTCCCTTATCGATGCTGACGGTGGACTATAAAATACTGAGCAGTATCTTGGCCTCGAGGCTGCTGGGACACATGAGTTCCCTGGTGCATGAGGACCAAGCAGGTTTTATCCCAAGGCGTAACACGACTATGAACATTCGCAGGTTGTTCCGCTTGCTAGGGGAACCGTTTGTGGATGCCCCGTCCCCGGTTGTCTTATCGGTGGACCTAGAGAAGGCTTTTGATAGCCTGGAGTGGGACTACCTTTGCACGGTGCTGCGGAGATTCGGCCTCGGTGAGGGCTTCATCAGATGGACCGCGGTTCTCTATGCCTCTGCATCGGCCAGGGTCCGGGCGGGACCACTGATTTCCTCACAATATCCGGTAGAACGAGGCACGAGGCAGGGGTGTTCGTTGTCCCCACTTCTCTTTGCGCTGGCGGTGGAACCACTCGCGCTGCATCTTCGATCGGGAGCCCACTATACGGGCCTGTGGACGCCTGCGGGCCCGCACTACGTTTCGCTGTATGCAGACGACCTGTTGTTCTTCCTAGAGGACCCGCTCGACGCTTTACAGGGAGCGGCGACGGCGCTCACGGAGTTTGGGGAGGTTTCGGGCCTCCGGGTGAATTGGTCCAAGACATGTCTTTTCCCGGTTCGTAAGGGTGCCCCCGCCCCTACTTTAAGTAGGGAGATTAGATGGGAACCCGACTGCTTTAAGTACCTGGGGGTATTCGTCTATCACGACCCATCCGACCTCCTGGATGGGAACATTGCCCGCAGCACTCGAGCACTTCGAGGCTGCATGGACTTCTGGGCCACGCTGCCGCTCTCGGTGGCGGGACGGATCGCTCTGCTTAAAATGGTGGCGCTTCCCCGGCTATTATATTATTTCCGGACACTACCGATCTGGGTCCCACCGGCCACATTTCGACTATTACGATCTATGATGGTCGGATTCCTCTGGGGCTCGGGCCGCCGTCGGGTGGCCCTCAAGACCCTGATGAGGCCGAAAGATGAGGGGGGGCTTGCGGTGCCGGACTTTGAAAAGTATTATCTGGCGGCGCAGCTCCAGACCTTCACCCAGGAGATCGCCCGGGAATTCCGGGGCCCGGAAGACAGAAGGGGGACGGGCATGGCCAGGCATGTTCTCTCCTTCATAGCGCTGCGACAACGTTTGGCCCTACGGGATTTGTCGCTGGAGGAGCGGACCGTCCGCCTGTGTTGGAATCGGGCTCACGCCCGAGGCCATCTGAGAACACCGTATGCGCCCGAAATACCTTTGGGGATGCTGACGGCCCTCCCCCATGGAGGCGATTGGTCACGATTGGCGGCCTGGGAGGACGCCGGCTTACAGTTAGTTGGGGATCTGTATGAGGACGGGGCGCTCTTGCCCTTCCAGGATCTTATTGACCGCTTCGAGATCCCCCGTGGTGACTTCCTGTTGCACTCGGCCATTGTCCGAGCGATCCAGGCACACTGGAAGAGCGGGCAGGAGGAACCCGCCTTATCTCCGGTGTGCCAATACGTGATGATGTCTGCGGGCACGGTGAAGGCGGTCACTTGCCTTTACGGTAGATTGATCAACGAAGGGTTGGCTCCTCTCACTACTTTGAGAAACCGCTGGGAGGAGGACATTGGTAGGGAGATCCCGGAGACGACCTGGTCCCAGTTGGTGCGGCGAGCCTGGAAGGGCACACGCCACGCCCGTTTTCAGCTGGTCCACTATTACGTTCTCCATAGAGCATATCTGACCCCAGTGAAAATTAAACGATATTTTGCCACTAATTCGGCGGATTGCCCTAGGTGCCCAGCTCAGGAGGCGGACCTCCTCCACATGTTATGGGCCTGCCCGGGATTATCATCCTACTGGGTGGAAGTGGGGAAGACCCTGGAGGAGGTGACGGGGAGATCCTTATCATTTGATGCGGCGGTGGGACTCCTACACTGGTTCCCTCATACCCCCAAGAATAAAATTTCCAGCAAATTTATAGACCTAGGGCTCCTCCTTGCTAAGCGAGAGGTGACCAGGAACTGGAAGGCACGAGCTGGTCCGACAGGAAGCCGATGGCACAGCGAGCTCTTGAAGTGGGCGGCGGGGGAGAGCACACTGAGATACCAACTGGCTTGGAGGCAGCGTAATGAGAAGGCGCAGGAGGCAGCGTTGGAGTGGGAAATGTTAGTGCAGGCCCTCAGGGATTATTGCGCCCCCAGCGACTCTGAAGATGAAGAAGCGACTCGTCCCGATAAACATTTGCACTATTAGTCCTGTTGCTTTCCCCGTGGGTCCCATAGCAGATCCTGTTGCGGTTGTTCCCAGGCGCTGATGGCGGGGTTGGGTGGGGTTTACATTGGTTAGTAGTATTTTGAGGGTGGGGGTTTTTCTTTTGGGTTTATAGGCTTGTTTGGAAAAGCAGATGACGGACAGTGGTTCATCCGGACCAGCTCTGACATCCCTCTGAGCCCCCATTGAATTTCGCCGCCCGACCCCAGGGTTGTGGGCCGGGTGGCTGTGTACGGAACTTACGGGGCGGGGACAGAGGGTTGTATTTCGCTGATATTGCTTGTGATATAATGCTGGTCAATTTTGTAACGATTTACTAATTCCTGCAATAAAAATATATTTAAAAAAAAAAAAAAAAAAAAGCAGACTGTTCACAATACAACATAAAGGCATGAAAAACGGCGAGACAAGGAAGGTTTGTACATACCAAAAGACAAGAGCTGTGTTTTCAGCCACAGTGCTTTGCCTCAATTTCCTGTGATGGACACGCGAGTGAAGGCCAGTGATGTTCCTCTCCTTTATCTGAGGGTTGCCCCTGCGAGGGCCCTCGGGGCTTGTTGTCAGAAGCCCGAGGGTGCACGGCTGCTTAAACTAGCTGTTATTACACAGCACAAGCACTGGCACAGTGGTGGACTCGGGGCCCAGCAGCAGCGCTTGCTGCATGTGCAGCGGCAGAGGAAGCATCCTCAGAGGGTCATACTTATTGTCCGTGTACATCCGTCTGCAACCACGTGAGCGCATTTGTCCATCTTCTATTTTCACGATGTTGTGGAAATGGAAGAGGACAGTGCATGCATTTTGGTCAGAGGCAAATGACACCCCCTGAGCTTTGTGCCTGGTACAGTGGCACCGGTCGCACCACCCTAAAGTCGGCCCTGGCGGACTGCATACTGTCCATCTTCAGCCCAGACCCTACCTCATTTGACTGTTTCACACTGAGCAATTCAGCCACTCAAAGCCTAATGTTTTGTTGGAATGTTTATTTTGAGCAGTTGAACCTTTCTCTGGAACATGAGAACAATTAGCATCAAACACTAAGCTATCTTGCATTATGTTGTGTCAATGTGCTGGTCTGTCCTAATATTTACACAAATAACTATTTAAACACCACTATTTTGTCTTATTTCTTTTATAGTGCTACTCAACCCAATCCAGGCTGTTGGAGCGCTTTAAATCACACATATATATGATATATTCACAATAAACCATATGTGTGTAAATCAATTTACAGGATGTGTTACATAAGATAGTGAGGGTTACAAGGTGTAGGAGTCACATGTCCTTTCCTTCATAATTCGTTGTGCTGTATTATAAGGATTACAATTCATGAACTGCACATAAATAAAGGATATCTGTGTTAAAAATAATAACCCATGAAAGAAATATTCATCATCTGTATATCACATTATGTGCTTTGCGTGAGACATATTAACCCTCTACGCTACATTGATTCAAAACTGAGACTAGACAAAACAACTCTCTCTCCAGCAAGAGCATTCACCTCCAGAGTTATCTTACCATTATTATCATTATTTCCTGAGATTTACTGGGTACATAAAGAGCACTGCACCAGGTGCCTTAACCCCATAAGATATTTTACAATGCAGAATTTCTAACCAATTAAGCAGAACAGACATACAGCCATGTTTCTCCTTATTGACAATTTCTTTCTTGCAGAGTTTTAATAAATAAATGTATAAGTGAAGGTCTAGTCCTTGCACCAGGGTTGCATCACTTTTTGGCACAACTTCGACGCAAACTCTAATTTGTTAAATATTGTAATGCGCTCAAATGTACTCATGATAGACCTGCTTAACATATGCGAGGTCTTAGAATCTGATGTTATTTTTTGTGATATCATTTCCAGTGAGTTCATGTGTTGTGATGTCACGTGCGATGTCATGCACTGTGATGTCTCTTACATACTGCCTAGCTTGGTTAGTGCCCCACTTCTTTTTTTTTAGGACTTGTGCCCTTTTGGGAGAAGTATATTAGAGAGGTGATGTTGGCGGTTGTGGGAGGCTGGCTTAGGATAAGGGGCACATTGCACATTCTCAGGAAAGATGCACCTTGCACTAATACAGGCAACCCGTATGGTGATTTTAGTGGTCTTTGATACCCATATAAAGCTCTCAAAGTGGTAGCTGTGGAGAGAAGCCTTCAGACTTATCTTGAAGGAGTGTAAAGCAGCTTGTGTTACCACATTTAATTAACAGTGTAGATTAGATGAAAAAGAACCACACAATGTTTATAAACAAAGGCTTTTTATTATGCAACACAATCACTAAAACATTGGTATATCTTCTACCCAGAGATATCAACAATACACACAAGAATACTTCAAAATGATTAGGTAAGTAGCACAAATATACACTGGTGTTCAGGGGAAGACCAAACCATATGCGAAGAAAGTGCAATGCAAACTTCAAGGAGAATGGGACTTGGACCAGAAAACTCATAGGAGATGGGAACACAAGGAACTACCCAATGTAAGTACCCAGGAACCCCAAGGGGCTGTGTGCAGAGTAGAAACACAGCTGCATGCCTGATGGACGCCAATGGAGAAGTTGCGGTTGCAGTTTTACAGAAGGAGAACCCTTCCCAGAGGACCCGAAAAAACACTTTAGAAGTAATCCCACCCATGGATGCCCCAGGAACCAGGTTAACTTCACCAGGGAAGCCAGGTGCATAGGGGTGAATTGACGTCGAAACCTACCATAGATGACAAAGGAAGACTTCAAAGAAGATGCCTCTGAAGAAGCATGTGAATGTGTCCAGTGGAATCCAAGAATGGATTCTTGAAGAAAAGAACCTGCAAGCAGAGGGGATAGAGTCTATCCCACTCTGAAGTGACCAGGAGGCATGGAAGCACATTCCCCACCGATGTTGGGAGGTTCAAAAGTGAAGACGGTGACCGTGCTGCTGCAGCTGCGAGGAGCAGGAGATGCTGAGGCAGACCAGGAGGCATGCACGAGCTGTCCCATATTGGGTGTCGGTGTTCAGGTGGTCGGTGTCTAGCAGGAGGACCAACAAGCCTTGGTAGCCGCAAATGGCATGGAAAGCAAACAGATGCAAACATTGGGACCAGTAAGATCCAAGCGACTCACCAAGTGCAGGAGAGTCAGAGCAGGGCCTGAGCAAGCAGGGGAGCCCACTGAAGCAAAGGAAGACCCTCAAGAGGACCCACATGCCGAAGGCACAGGAGTCACAAGAGGACTTCAGGCAGCTCACAAAAGATGGAGGCCCACAGTGCAGAGGATGCAGTGAGGATGCTGATATTTGAGGGATGAGGTTCTGAAGGGTCTGGTAGCCCAAATATCCCTGGAGTGCAGCGCCAACAAGCCTTGGCAACAGCAATTCATTGCAGTGCACATGAGTGGTCCCAGCGGCTTCGATGAGATATACTGTCCTCAAAATTGCAGAGATGACAGTTCAGGCCTCTAGGGGCTGTAGAATCAGAACCTGTTTTGCTGGGCCACGTGAAGTCCATTGGATGACAGGAGCAGCAGACCGGTCAGCTTTGTTGCAGTGCCTTCAGATGCAGGGGAGTGGCAAGGGAGAATACTTCGGATGTCCTTGATGCCCACAGGCCTTCTGGAGGACTTTAGTGATGCACAAACACAGACTACGCAGAAGACTTGAAGAACAGAGGGACCAGGAACAACAGGAGCCTTCCTTGATGCAGTCTCGGGTCCAGTCCAAGTTCGGCGAAGTCCAAGTGCCCAAACGATAGAACAGTGTCTTGGTTTCAAAGGCGAGTCTTGTTCCAAGAAGAATCTGAGGACCTACCCACGGGGGAGCCCTTAAGTACCCTAGGGAAAGGGTTGCAACGACTTTGGGGTCCCTCCCAGAGGCGGGGCTAGACAGAGGGGAGGATACTCCCCTTTTCTTTGTCAATTTTCGTGCCAAAGTGGAAACCAGGGGTTCCGGAACTGTCTCAAACAGAAGTATGCAAGACAGGCCCAATTTTGGGCCTTCAAAGTAGTCTGGTGCCACTGGCAAGCGCCCCTACCCCAGCCCAATATAATAAGTCCTGTCTGGGAGGTGGTCACACCTCCCTGTGACAGGAAACCTATTGTTCTACCTTCCCTTGCTTAAGTTGAGCTCAGTAGCAGGAGGGCAGAATCGTGTCTGTGGTCGGCAACACTAGGTTGCTGGCAGACCCTGAAAGGCTGTTACTTGGAGTACAAAGGGGTCATCTAAGGAGCCCCCAGTACTTGGGATCATTCTTCTAGCACCAGAGTCAGTGTTGGGGTATGATTCCAACACGTTTGATACAAAACATGACCAGGTCCAGTGCAGCCATTATTTAGTTAGACATCTCATTATAACTGATGTCCACTATACACCTTAAAATGGCTGATCGCTCTTACAAAGCCTGAAGAATCAACTCCGGGGCCTGTAGAGGTGTCCTGCTCATGTAGGGGCACCCTCACATTTGTAACCAAGCATCCTGCCTACCATAGGAGTGACATAGTTTTTAAGTGCAGTGACCGCAGATATAAGGAACTTAAATCTGTTGTAAGAGGTGCAAGCACCATCTCACACAGGCTGTAATGGCAGGCCTGTAGTCAAGTTTAAGTGGACTCCCACTGGTGGCAAAAAACATGCTGCATACCTTTGTGGCATATACTAGCAACGTATAATGTTACACCAGTAGCCAATTATGGATGTACCAAAGTACTTACCAGACCCAATTTAGGGCATAGAGCACAGTTGCTGGCGTACTGATTAGTAGGTTCCCAGCAGACTACAGTCAAAACAAACTGACCCCAGGAAAAAATTGGGGGTAACCATGAAAGCAGATCCTACTTTCCTACACCCCCGCCCCAAACGTAAAGATGAGGCTAACCATGCCCATTCGAGGCTTCTTTGTCTTAGTTGAAATATCTGGAAAGTCCATCTTTGTTGGCATGGTTACTCCCAAGTCTATGTTCCTCTGAAAAGTCCATCCCCTGTAGGGAAATGGACTACCTCAGAAGTTTGAGTTTTTCACCCTTCATCTGTTTAAGCCATAAGAGGGGCTTATGGTCTGTCTGAACAATGAAGTGAGTGCCAAACCGGTATGGCCTCAACTGTGGCTCAGGGGTTAGAGGCGGCAGACCCGGAAGCTGAGATCGGCCCTGGACCAGGGTTCAATTCCCTGCCTCGGCGGGTCTTGGGCTCAAAAATTCCACGGACTCGATAATTCTCGCTCCGGTGCCTTCTCGACTCACGGGTTCACACTCTGCGACTCTGGGCAATAGCTTGCTTAATCTCCACAACGGCCCCTCGCGGCGGGATGCCTGGCTTTCACCTTGTGGATACCCTGCTGGGGTTATCTCACAGGGGAATACCAGGACGGGTTCCCTAAGCAAGCGCCGGGAAACCCTTTGTGGGTAGCTGTGCGCTATATAAGCTCAAATACATTTACATTTACATTTACATTCTTCAAGGTCCTGACCGCAGCACAGGTCTCTTTCTCAGAAGCTGATCAATGCTTCTCCCTGGGGGTCATCTTTCTGCTTATAAAATCTACTGGTTGACCCTGGCCCTCTGCATTAAACAGTGACAATACTGCACCTATCCATATCCCTATCTCAGAGGCATCAGTATGGACAATGAATGGTTTGAAGTAGTCTAGACTTTGCAGAATTGGAGCAGAGCACAATGCTTGCTTCAGGTTATGAAATGCCTTCTGACAGCTAAATGCTAGATATGCTGCACTATAAGCTTCCAGACCTGTTAAGACTTTATTCACCAGCCTCTGAAATGTGTTAGGTGCATTTTTGAAACCAAAAGTCATCCCCATAAATTGATAATGTCCACTGGGGGTTGAAAATGCTGTTTTAGGTTTGACATCCTCATTGAGTCTGATTTGAAAATAAACAGTAGTCAGGTCAAATGTACTGAGATATTTGGCAGGGGCCAAAGTATCAATCAGTTAATTTGCCCGTGGAATTGGATGGGCATTAGCCCTAGTGACTGCATTGAGACCTCTATAGTCATCACCAAAACTAATTTCTTTCTTACCATGCTAGCTGTGAGATTTGGGTACAAGGACTACAAGACTAGCCCAAGGGCTATCTGAAGCTTCAATGACTCCCAACTCAGGCATCTTTTGAACCTCTGTCCTGATGCAGTCTCTGACAAGGTCAGGCTGTCTGTACATTTTACTCTTCACAGGCATGCTATCACCTTCATGGGTACACCAGGTGGTTTGACTGGGTGTCAGAGAAAAGAGACCAGAAAACGGAGAACCTGTCTACAATTAGCTTGCTGTTGATCAGTGATGCTGTCTGCCAAGGATACTCCTTCAAATGATCAGTCGTCAGGGTCCTGAGAGGAGAAGATTAGGGAGAAGATCACTTCCTCCTGTCTCTCATCAGTGGCCATGAGCAAGCTCAGGCCAGCCCTGTTAACAAAAGATTTCGAGCGAATCACATGAAGTACCCTGTGGTGACTTCTTGGAGTACCTAGGTCAACTTGGGGCCACTCCACTTGTCCTAGAGAGCGGCTGGGACCACAGACCCCAACACCCACACTTTCTGTCCTGGCCAGTAAACAGTAAGGACAGCCTTTTGGTCATGGCAAGCTTTCTAAAGCTCCTGGCTGGCCTCAATGGTTTTGCTGGCCGCCTTCATATGCTCAGCCATGTGTGAACGCAGACCCAGAACATAGTCTGCTATGTCCTGTTTAGGAGGCTTGAGAGGTTGCTCCCATCCTTCTTTGACCATACATAATGGACCCCTAACTGTATTTTCCAAACAGAAGTTCAAATGGGATGTAGCCCACCCCTTCGGAGGAACCTCTCAGTAGGGAAAGAGAAGGCACGGTAGTAAGACATTCCATTTTCCCATCAGCTTTTCTAGGAGTCCCATGATCATACCTTTGAGGGTCTTGTTGAACCTTTCAACAACCCCATTGCCCTGTGGATGATAGGGTGTGGCAAACATAGTTCATACCACACTCTTTCAACATAGCAGTGATGTAGCTAGACAGGAAGTTAGTACTTCTGTCTGACAATACCTCCTTAGGGAACCCAACTCTGAAAAAGATTCCCAGGAGTGCCCTGGCCACTACAGGAGCTGTAGTGGTCCTAAGGGGACTAGCCTCTGGATATCTAGTGACATGGTCTACCACTACTAAGATAAAACTATGTCCAGATGCTGTTGGAGGGTTTAAGGGACCTGCAACGCATATCCCTACCCTCTCAAAGGGAACCCTAACCACTGGCAGAGGGATTAAGGGGGCCTTTGTAGTGCTACCTGACTTACCACTGGCTTGGCAGGTGACACAGGACTGACAAAACCTCCTGGTGTCCTCAGACATGTGGGGCCAATGAAAGTAAGGGACAAGCCTGCACCAAGTCTTGCTTTGCCCAAGATGTTCTGCAGGGGGAATGTTGTGTGCCAGGGTCAATAAGAAACCCTGAACTTCATAGGTATGACCAACCTCCTGGTTGCACCAGGCTTGCGGTCTCTACTTACAGAAAACAGGAGCCCTTATTCCTGATAAGTCATGTGTGACCATTCTGAAATGTCCTGCTTCCTCAGCAGCAGCTTGATGTCTGAGATGTTCAAGAGAGGGGCAGGCCTTCTGCTCCAGACTGGTCTTCCCTCGAAGGACCCCTGGCCCCAGTTTCTCTGCCTTGTCAGGCCCAATCTCCTCTGGTACAGTTCCTTCACAAATACTGAGATCATCTCCCTGAGGAGGCTGATTCTCATTGTAGGTCTGAGAGGAGGATACATCGTTATCCTTCTTGCTCCTTCTCTTGGGAGCTGGTTGGTCTGTTTCTTCAGGATCCAGGGCTCCTTCAGTGCCTAACTTCTTGGCCTCAGCCCTAGAGACAGCAAAGACACTGGCTGAAATTCCCATCATTTCTACAGGAGTCCTGAACTCCACTTCACACCAGTCTGATGTTTCCAAATGATTGCCCAGTAGAAAGTCCACAGGTAGGTTGCGGGATGCCACAACTCTCTTTGGGTCAGTTACCCCTCCCCAGCTGTGAAAGACATCTGCCATGGAATCATCTGTCCTGGTATTGTTAGCATCGGTCACTTGGTAAATCTGTCTAAGTAGAATCTGCTTGGTAAACACAAGTTTTTCTGTCACCACAGTCACACTGGCCCCTGTATGCCACAGCTTCCTGACCATTGATGAGAGGCTGTTGTCTGTATTTGCCCAAGTTAGTGGGACTTAGAATAAGGGTCGGGAGCTCAGTGCCACCATCACAGACTAAAACAGCCTGAGTGGGTGTCCTGACTAGGCCAGAACCCACTTTAGTACACAAGGTTAACCCAGCTAAACTCTTGGGGGCCCTACTACAACCATTGCTATTGCTAGTGGCACTAGGAGGTTTAGGAGTAGTAGTAGCAGTATTGGTGCTAGACTTAGAGCAATTGGCATCTTTGTTCTTTTACGGTTTTCCTTACACAAATAGCACCAAGGTTCTTGTTAGAGTAGGAAACGGAATGGGACCTACCCCCAGAGAAAGATTTTTGAGGACCTTCAGAAGACTCTTTTCTTTAGATTTCTCCCCACCTTTCTCTTGGGCCTTAGAGTAATCTTCATTTGGTCTAATTACTTTGTGAATCGAAGCATACTTGCAAACTGTGACTACATGCCTGCCTTTATCAATGTTTCACTACAAAACGATGCAATTGTATTCTTTTAACGGAGTGTACGGTTCCAGACAATGGTCGATTTGTATCGGGACACTGGAAAGTCCAAAAGGTTGTCCCTGTCCCCCCCAGAAATTAAGTGTCTCCTACGCCCCTGGCTCTGCTCATGTTTGCTTTGCTTGAAGTCCGCTAAGCCGAATAGATGGGATATCTTAACCTAAGTGTATCAAATTATCATGAAGATTTTGTTTATTGCGAAGCGATAGCTAATTGCACTTAAGCGGACTTTAAAACACATCGGATTACTCCCTGTACTACCATTTTCCCTTTGCAGTATAAACGATGCTTCAGGACGTTCGGTAATTTTTGGAAGGAGATATTTGTATTTACTTGTAATGTTCCCAATAGCAAGGTAAAAAAAGCTCTTTCTACGCCCCGCCCTGTTTATTTTTAGACTCCACGATGTAGCGCTGTTTAAGTTGGGTATTCGTACTGAAGGGGTTTTCTAAACTTCTAAGCTTAAGCCTTGTCATGAGATAAGTGTGGGCACTGGGTTTCAAGTGACCGTGTATCTATTATAAGTATTTGTACGATACCCGTGTTAACATGTTGCTGTATATTAAGAATACAGCAAAGTCCCTGTGTCGGAGCGCACGCAGACAATTCTTTGTTTATACTTGACTCCTTACATGTTTTTTCGCGAATATACGCTGCTGTTCTTCTGCAGTAAGCATCACAATTTGTGCGCCGGACCATGGGTATATGTGAAAATGCAGATTACCCTCCCGGCCCCCCTAAAATCCCCACACTTGTCTGTGTTGAAACTCTCGCACTGTTTGCCTGCCTCAAATGTCGTGCAATTGTTTCCGTGTTGAGCTTCCCTGCGGAAGTTACAGTATCTCAGTTTCAGAAATGATATATTGTGTTCGGATTATTTCTTGATAGTAATGTAGACATTATTTAGGGCTAAGATGGGGCGTTTTCATGAAATGTGTACTGAGGCTTCACAATACACGTAGAGCAAACCTGCTTGTCTGGTTCTCGGGTCTTCAAGGCATTTTGTAGCCAAACATGACATCAGCCTTTCTTGTTGATAGGTAACTTGGCAACGGATCTCCTCGTGTTGCAAAACCTATTCAGGCTGCGCAACCGATGCACTCATTTGTTATAGCAACACTCGAGTGGCTTCTCCCCGAGAGCAACTTCTTAGTGAGCTTGGGGTACAACTTGTTAATTACAATGTGATTAGATCTGACGACGATCCGTCGATGAGATTGGGCTGTGAAACTGATTGTTGCAAAGAATTACATTAACTGTACTAAAACCCATTTTATACGTTCTTACTTCCTTTTTAAGCAGCTTCATATTTAAGGAATGCAAGAAAACTGAAATTTTCACCCTGATTTAAAGACTTCTGCTGATCACATTTTGCATTGATGATCTAGATATGTATGTGCTGAAAATAGATTTATTTCTAGTTTCACGGTGGTACTTCTAAGCCTATTGTCTAATTTACATCCACCAGAAAGGATGAGCACTTAATTTTCTGCAGACCTGAACAAATGATTCTTGATGGCAATAGACCAGCTAACATGCAGCATTCTCATATATGTATTTTTTTAAAATATGTTTGCTTTAACTGCTGTGTGCTGTAAACACTGTTGCCATATGGACTACACCTTCAATCCAGTCCTATATTGTGATTATTAGTAAACCTGTGTTACATTAAAATGTGTTCAATCCTACTCTTTAAGACCATTTATATTATACTTGCCTCTGTTTTAGATTTACTCTGCTTTGAAAATCATCATTGTAGATTAAAATTTTTACAACTATTGCAGCCTTTCTTAAATTTCAATATGACTGTGTCCCTGCTTGAAATTTCTTGTCACAAGTGCTTGTTAGCACTTAGATTATGCAGTTTAGAATTGCTTCTGGTTGTGGTAGTATTACCTAGTTAGACATTGAGTATCTGGTAGGCAGAGGTACGCGGCCTGTCCAAGCTGAAACCACAATCCTAGTCCGGCTAAACGAGGGACACAAAAAGGTAAAGCTTGTGCTCACCCTCTGCTAGCTTGACTGATGCACACGCTCTCTCTCCCCCACTCACCCTCACACTCACTCACACACCAGTTTAGAAAAATAAATTATTATATTTTGAAATAAACAAGGCCAGAAGGACAAAAATCCAATAAGTACAAGTCAGATATGATTTTATTTTTTTAAAGAATGAGTGGAAATAGCACTTAGAAGCAAATAGCGTTTTGGGGGTACTGTAGGTCGCTCGAGACAGTGGCAAAGTCAAGAGTTCAGGCTGCCTGCGACAGAGCACATTCTGGTTATAGGACCCACTGAGCAAAGTCTTGTCAGAACGAAATACAGTAGTGGCGAGGCTTCCGTTTAGTGGATGAAATGCAGTGTCAGGAAGGCGACTGTGATGTGCTGGGTTCCTCCACACTGGGGACAATGTGTTGAATTTCTCCACGTTCTGGTGGTGATATGTTGATCCTTGAAGCTCTGATTCCGGAGGCACTGCAGTGGTGCTGAGTGCAGTACACTGGGTCCAGACCTCACATCAGCGGTGATATGTCGATCCTGCGTTGGGGCCCGATTGACGCAGAGATATTGAAGCGAGTTCTGGCAAATGCAGCACCTTTAACTCCCATCCAGGGGCCCTGGATTGGAATGGTACCACTTGGCTGAGCAAGACTTAGGGCATGTAGAGTCCAGGTGCTTGGATGAAGTTGAAAAAAGAACATTTGATATCCCTGAGACTTTATTAACAGGAGGCAAGCCAGCAAGCCCTTGGAGAAACCTAAGAGCTTAGGATGTAAAGAGCAGGTCCTGTCTGCCTCACTTTCAGGCAAGAAGCAGCGGGCAGCAGGCCAACACAACAGCTCTTCTTCCTGGCAGAATGTCTTTAGTTCCAGCAGTGTTCCGAGTACATGGTGTCAGAGTTCCAGTACTCCTACACCATATGTTTTGCCCTATCCCTTTATCGTCATGGGCGATGTTTATCTTGTATTTTTGTTTCTCTTATGGTATTTTACCGAAATAAAGAGTTTGTATACCCATTTTAGCTTTGAAGTAGGGAAACTTAAAAAAAGAAATCCTCTTCCCTGCCCTGGCTGCAGACTCACTACAGTGGGTATGCCACCCTTTGTGTCAGGACAGGATACAACCCTTTAAGGTAGAAGTGCCAGCCCCTCCCCCTGCACAGGCAGAACCATCAACATGCAGATTACCATTCAGGCACACTTACCCTTTCTTTGAGTGTGGCTGTCTAGAGGGAATGCAGGAAGCCAGCTGTCATCCACCCCAGTTGCATGTTCCAGAGACAGGCAGAAGTCACCAAATGATTTAAGTAAGATAATATCAACTTGTTAAAAGTGGCATTTTCAGAACTGCAATCTAAAATACCAACTTCATTAAAAGACGTGTTTTTTTAAATTGTGAGGCCTGAGACACAAAATTTGTTTTTCTTATCTTTAGCCAATTGGAAGCTAAACCTACACAATGATACAAGGCAGCTACAATGTTATCATGTGGGAGAGATATGCCTTGCACCAATTTAAGATCAATTCATTACCAGGACATGTAAAACTTAAAAGTACGTGTCTGAACGTTTAAATACACTACACCCTGCCCATGAGCTATACAGGGCCTACTCTACGGTGGCGTATGTGTAATAAAAAGAAAGGTTTAGGCCTGGCTAGTAGGTTAACTTGCTAGGTCGACATCACAGATTAAAACTGCACATATGGACTCTGCAGTGGCACCCCTGATACCTGTTTAAAGGGCTACTTATCAGGGCACAATCAGTGCTCATGCCCACCAGTAGTATTTGCTTTATAGTCACTGGGCACATCTAGTGCACTGTACCAGGGATTATAGGTAAATCAAATATGCTAATCAGGGATAAACCAATTGTTATCACATTTTAGATGCAGAGCACATGCACTTTAGCACTGGTCAGCAGTGAGTGCACAGAGTTCTACAGCTAGCAAAATAAAGTTTTTGAACTTAGTTGTTGCATTTGCTCTTTGTAGAGGCAGCACTGGAAAGATCACATTGACTATCCACTGCTTTGCCACACCACAATGATTGATAAAACGTTAGAAACAAATACCACAAATAAAGAGGATTATTCCCCCTGAAACAAGGGATTACAATTGAGATGGGCATATTTACACAGTGATGGGAGAATTCTAACCAAACTAAAATTGCTTGGAAGGAAACCTTTATTACTGAACTCCAAGCGTTCATAGTAGCAATACAGATAACCCATCTACGAGATTATAGGTCATCACACTGCTAGTCATGCGTCCAGAAAACTCATTTATAAACGTGATCTGAAGGTAAATTCACAACCGAGCGCTGAACTTTTCAATTTCACAAGTTTTCTCTTTTACAGCGTTTTTTTTATAGTTTGTCTCATGTTGACAAAGGCGTAGATGGCTCGAGAAGAGAATGAGAAGTAACAAGACCCCGGAAGACCACTCAACCCTCAAAACCGTTGTCACAGCACACCAATATTTCATTAGTACAACAAATAAGGCAGCACTACAAAAAGGAGCAATGCCATTGCACTCAACAGCAAATAACTTTTTGCCATGGTCGAAGAATTTGCCAAACCCATCACAGAGACAGCAGACATCCCACCCTCCAAAGACCTCTGCAACAATCTCTGCACCTTCTTCCAATGCAAGATTAAGGAGATCTACAACAGCTTCAACAGCCTCGATACCCAAGACCCTCTCACCCTTCCCGCAACTGCCGCATCCAACTACACCGGACCCCAGCAGACCCTGCTCAGTTGGACTCCCCTCATCGCTGCCAACACCTGGAAGATTATGAAGAGCAGCCACTCCAGAGCACCCGTGGTCCCCTGCCCGCACCACTTCTTTAACAGAATCGGCACCTCCATCGCCCCAGGACTCTGCAGCACCATCAACTACGCCACCTTCCTGAAGACTGGAAACATGCAGAGATCAACCCCTTGCTGAGCAGAAGGACCTCAAGAACTTCAAACCCATCTCTCTGCTCCCCTCCCCAGCCAAGGTCTTGCGAAGGATATCAATGCCCAACTTTCAGAGTTCATAGAAGCAAACTACATTCTTGTCCTCTCCCAATCCAGCTTCCGAAGCAACCACAGCACCTAGACCGCCCTCCTTGCCTCCACAGACGACATCCGCACCTCCCTCGACCAAGACAAAACTGCAGCCCGCATCCTCCTGGACCTCTCGGCTGCCTTTGACACCATCCCCTACTAAGCTCTAAGCACAAGACTCCACGGCGATGACATCTGTGACAAAACCCTGGAATGGATTCACTCCTTCCTTACCGGCCAAACGCAGAGAGTCAAACTACCACTGTTCTACTCTGAACCCACCGAGATCAGCAGAGGCCCACTCTCCAACATCTACATGGCCCTGCTCGCAGACATAGTCTGGAACCACTGACTCCACATTATCTCCTATGCCGACAACACCCTACTTATCCTTTCCCTTACCAACGAACCTTCAGTCGCCAAAAAGAACTTCCACAGCAGGATGAAGGCTGTCACCACCTGGATGAAGGACAGCTGCCTCAAGCTCAACTCCGAGAAGACTGAGGTCCTCATCCTGTGCTCCATCCACCTGGGACGACTCATGGATGGCCCTCAGATATTGGACCCCCCCCCACCAACCAGGCAAGAAACCTCCACATTATCCTGGACTCCTCGCTCACCATGAAACACTAGATCATTACTGTCGCCTAATCCTGCTTCCACACACTGCACCTGCTTCAAAAGATCTTATAGTGGATCCAGAACGAGTCCAGAAATACAGTCACCCATGCGCTCATGGGCAGCAGACTCGACAATGGCAATGCACTCTACACCGGCATCACCCAGAAACTCCTCAAACTGTAGAACATACAGAACACCTCTGCCAGACTTCGCCTCAATATCCCCCGCCCCAGCCACATCACCAGTCACCTGAGAGACCACCACTGGCTCCCAATCAACAAAAAAAACACCTTGAAGCTCCTCACACACCCCTACAGAACCCTACACAACGCAGGAATACGTTTTTGACACAGCACTGGAAGGGGACTAGTAGCAGCATGATACACAGGCGCATGTACAGACCCAATTCTTTCAGACTCCAGTTAGATGTATCGTTAATGGCACTACCCTCATTAGTATGTACATGCACACACGCACATGTTGAAACTCCATTCGATGTATTTGGGATTATGTGGGGTATGTTATGATATTGTGTGATGGAAGTACTGTAATGTGCAGGTTTGATGGTAAGTGAACGTGTAATGCTGTTAGTATGAGTGTGTGTGTGATGGTTTCCACAATGCATGACAGGCTTTTTTCCCCATTTACTTTCACATTGCCATGCCGTATTGCTTCACGAATGTATACCTTGTTTGCTTGGTAGCCCTGTTAAGTACTTATTTAGGTTCCAGTAATTATTTACATTTGGGATGCATCGTCATAACAGTTTTTTCAGGAGACTGCATTCTTTACTATGAGTTTTAGCTTTCATTAAATGCGGTTGCAGGGACTGCTACACTCGACAGTGACTGCTGGGCAGGAATGAGAGGTGGGCTAGCCATGCCGATCTAAAATAAGGCTGAATAGTAGCAGAAGCCTAACTCCCTCCTTTCTGCGCTACCTGTTGTACAGTACTTGGTATCCTATACTATTTGTCTCTACTTTGTATTCTTAATGGGCGGTGTGCTCGTTATTATTGGCTGGTCACAAAGAACCCTTTCTTGTTTCTGCCTAATTGTGGAGTGTATTACTTATACCTTGCATCGGCATGAACATAGTTGAGCTACAGCATGCCATAATGAGTTGGATCTGTACAGTGCTAAATCTCAATTCAGTTTGCCCAACATCTTAATTCTAATTAGGGAGGGAACCTCTATCCAGAACACACGGCTGCAAAATGAGTATCTTTCTGTTAATGCAGTGGACCCATTTGCTTATTGAAAATGGCCAAAGCGTGGGTGTTAAACAAGTTCCGTAGAACACCGCACATTGTTGATGGTAAGCATTGTCTAGAAGAACATCACGACTGAGTGCGAGTCCTGGTGTTTTGGCTTTGTGTGCTCTGGAGGCTGCATGCTCCTAATTCCTTATGCCTGTGAGAGCGGACAGGCTTCTCTCCTCTTCTAACTGCTTGTTCTCATATCCTGCTGCAAACAGGCAGCACTATGACGGCAGCTGGGTTTGGCCCACCGTTGGTGTGGGTTGCAGTCAAGAGGTGAGGAAGAGGGCATCGGTTGCGACCACTTTGCATCAAGGTGTAACAGTGTCAGACCTGTTAGCTGCACTGTTTTACACGAAGTCTGGAATTGGTGAAGAAAAAAATGCAGTTATTTGTCTCATGGCTTGTGCTGGTCATTGGTCCTATCGGTATGTCATACACTAGTTCATTAATTCGTACACCAAGTGTATGCACCACTGGGCACTAAAATGAAAAACTGCCTAAAAGTCCTTAATATAATGACTCTTCCATTATCGATTTCCATTGGAAGTCCTAAAATCTCTTTCCAAGAAGCTGTTAACCAAAGCTCCTACTGTACATACATTTGTTTACACATTATCTGTCAACATGCACAAATTGTTTTATTTTCTCTCCTTGTCATGCTTGATGTAATTGTAAATGGTGGTGTTTAACACATTCTTGTGTGTAGTGCACATTCAGTAAACTGTATAGCTGTAGTATTAGGACTAAAAAAATTACACCTGCTTAATCCCCTTCTTCCTTTCATAGGCCGAATACATCAAGCTATGGTCACATCTCTAAATGAAGACAATGAAAGTGTTACTGTGGAGTGGATTGAAAATGGAGACACTAAAGGAAAAGAGGTACATCACATACTTATTAATGTGTCCTTTAACCCTATCTGTATCGGGTTTTGTTATTTTTTTCTTAAAGTCAGAATGGAATAGTTTGTCTGTGCATATTTCTATCAAAATCTTATGATTTGGGCAGATGGATTGCAAAACATGGTTATTTTAGACAGTTTGCGCGGTAGTCGCAGGCTAATGGAGTGCTGGAAATATGGCGGCAGAGTGTGCCATTGGCAGCTAGCTGCTTGAACGCCTAGTTATTTATTTAGAAAATGTACATTGTGTTGCTTGTCGCTTAGTGATTGCTTAAATGCACTGTGCAGATAAAAGTGAGACTGTCGATTAGCGTGTGTCTGTTTGTCTGTAGTGCATGACTCCTACCCTATGTTCTTCATTCACCAACAACTTTGTGTATAGCCAGAGGTTTGCCTGAATAACTCAATTTTTAGGAGTTTACTGAAACACAGATAGTTTGGTTCGGCCCTCAACAACAATGGAGCCAAAGACTTTCACAGCTTTGGGCCGTTAACGCCCAGATGTCTTCTTCGAAGTTTTGGAGTAGATGCCCAGAGTTCCTCAGTGTTTTTGAAGTAGGAAATTAGGAAAATAATGACGAAACGCACATGCAGATACCTTATGTGTTAATCTTTGCTCTTCTCCATGTCCTGTTAGGTTTTGCTGCTTCACTCCCTGTCCCTATTGTCCAAGCTTCCTCTCATGCTTTATTGTTCTGCATAGCTGCGGAATGTAAATAGAGGAAGTGGTGCTGAATGTCTCTGTTTTCTGAGGAGACCATTCACAGAGGGATCATCCTAGTGCTGTTGGAAGAGGAAGACTGTTAGGATCTTGTACACTCTGTAGTCACCATCTGGCAGAACGGACATCGTCAATTTAAAAAGGAATTTCTCATTAGTTAAATGTTTTGTATTTTTGATGTTCTGTGTGCAGTTGCATGAATTGGTTGGGGGCAGTGTTGCCCCATACTGGGTCCCACATTCTATGGAGACTTCAGACCAGTTGTCTGAGAGTAGGGTGTGGGAAAAACAGAATCGCAGACCTAACCCTTTTATGGTGTAGGCAGGTGTTTGTTTAGCAACTCCCGGGTAAGAATTCTTTGCTTTTGGGGAATATCATCCGTTGAGAAAAAAATAGGTATTCAAGAAAAATTAAAGACTGCTTCAGTGTAGAAGAGTACTTATCCCAGGAGCCTTCCCAATTTCTGATGGGTGTTTAGGTAAGGACTTTGCAAGAGGAACTGGAAGTACCATTGCACCGGGTTTAGATAAATGTTTGCTAGGAATGAATTCAAGTGATTTCACACCCGGGAGTTGAACGAGTCTTCAGTGTTGCAGCCTCCATTTCTCTCCTCCCAGTTGTCTATAGTTAAAATGATATATTTGTCAAAATATTCAGGTTCACTTTAGTTATGTATTCTAGTCATCCTGCGTGGTTATGTGTAAAACTTGCAATAGAGCTTGTGCTTCCCTCAATTAACTCGATCAGTTACCTCCGGCCATTCCTGCAGCTAGCAGTATTAACCATGTTCATTCTGATCCTGTGTTGAGCCGAATGTTTTAGCAAAGAAATGAGAGAAGCTTGCCTCTGATATTGCATTTTGCACTGTTTTGTCAATGTGATTAAAAAGCAAAAAGTGCTATCTTCTAACGATGAGATGCATTCTGAGAAAAATGAATTCATTACAATTAATCCTGGCAAATAAATATTCTGCTAGCTCTGAAGAACCCATGTAAATAATAAGCCACTTTGTAAAACCCGGTGGGCCAAGGCAATCACTTTGAAGAAAGGCTCAGAAGTATTATTCAGACTTGTTCCAAAGGGAGAAAATAGCCTGTCTAGATTGCCAAGTTTGGTTGTTCGGTTTAAGCTTCTAAATGCCACTCCAATCACTCAGATTGATGCTGTAATCTAAGGAGGCAAAGTTGCATATGAATGGGAGTCCTGTCGGACTCAGTCAAGACAAAGGATATCCTGTTTATTACATTTAGTGAAGTAGCAAGACATGAAATCTTGTGCCGCAGCAATTATTCGTATGGCATCCAGAACAGATAGAATTGAGATGAAAATGTACTCACAGTGGCCATGCTGGCATGGGTGCAGTTATAAATATATTCATTTTGAGTATGCATTGTTAGATCTTATAAGTGGCGGATGCATTTTATAATTGCTGCTTTTTAGATTTGTTGGTAGTATCGAGGCAAGCAAGCCCCTAAACCTTCCATTATACTCTTGTCTGTTTTCTATATCTAGAAGTATTTTATGACTTAGTGCATTGCAAACATCTGTCTGATTTGCAATGTGTTTGGTTAATAACCAAGTTAACTAGTACAGTGGGGACACAAATGAACTGAGCTCCTACAGAAAACACCATTCTATTCACTTTGTTTACTTCAAACCCACCTCCTCGCATCTTCTAAATATGTTATGGAATCTGTTGGTGATACAAGCTGGAGGCAGACTAGTCAAGCCAGATGATCTGTCTCGTCCTCCTGCTTCCACATCCTCCGTAAGACCTTCAAATGGATCCCCCCTCAAACTCAGAAAGATCGTCACTCACGCCCTGGTCACCCTCGACTACGGCAACCCACTCTGTGCCGTAATAAACAAAAACTTCACGGCAAGTTACAGAACATCCAAAATGCTGCCGTAAGACTGGTCCTCAACCTGCCAAGCCACTGCCACATCTCCCAGCACCTGCGCACACTCCACTGGCTCCCCATTGAAGCTAGAGTCCCCTTCAAGATGCTAACCCATGCTCACAAGGCCCTCCATGACACTGGACCAGCATACCTGAACAGCAGACTCAAATTCCACGCACCTCAAAGCTCCCGACTATCAGCCCAGCTCTCCTATGCCATGGTCCCCCGCACCAGAAAGACCAGATCGGGAGGCCACTCCTTCTCCTTCTGCGTGGCAAGTGCCTGGAACGACCTTCCGCTCTGCCAGTGCCTGGAATGACCTTCCGCTCCACCTCAGACAGATAACATTGCTCTCCATCTTCGCAAGAAACCTCAAAACCTGGCTCTTCAACAGACCCCCTTCTTGATGGATTAGAACCTGCGAACGCCCCCACCTCCCACCCCCAGCGCCTTGAGACCCTTACGGGTGAGTAGTCGCGCTTAACAAACACCTGATTTGATTTGATGTAATCTGCTGTAAATCAAATATCTTTTTAAGATCCGTGTGGCCCATCAAACCTCAGTATGGAAAAGCATGATCAAATGAACAAGTTGTATTTTAAAACTGAAACAACAAAGAAGTGCCAGAGGGTCTACCCAAGAAGTAAGGATTTACAGTGTATAAAGTGCAGACAAGGGACAAGGGACCCCTAAAGCTGACCTGTAAATTGTGGTGTATAATGACAACCTGAATAGATGGTCAGAATCACCCATCAGTCACCACTCGAAACCGCCCTTTATCATTTGGGATATTTTCAGAACCATCCATGCAGGTATGTATTACTCAGTATTAAAGAGACCTAGATGTGAAAAGGTCTCCTTCACTGAGCAAACAATTGTATGGTCGGCCACACCTCCGGGCTAGTGAATGGTCAAAATGTGGTGTGACTGGGGAAGTGCAGTGCTAAAAATGTGAAAAATAATAATAATGTGTGTAACTAAAATTGGATGAGGGAGCACAGAACAAACTTTATTCGGATGGTGCTCACTCCGCCAATGTTAAAAAATTGTTAGACAGTTAGAGAAAATACACTGTCTAGAGGTGGAACTGGGTCGACCTGTTTCAGCAACCAAGGGACACAATTGTCCTTGCTTTCATCAGGACCTTAACAACAATTACATGCTACTGCATACATAAAAATAAATAAGTGACAACTAAAAATAGGTGTAACAGACAAGTACAGAGATCACCTGCGGTATCCAAGTGAAACGTCTTGTCTTTGACTCACAGCTTATGTCGTTCACTGAAAGGTCAGAACACAAGAGGGTTACATGTCCCATGTACTGGCTTCATACAAACAACCTCACATTTGAGCCAAGTCTAATAAGTATAGACCTTAGACTAAGTATAGCTGAGGACGCTGACTTTAAACACTCAAAACAGTAGTGTGATAGGTATAACATATTTGGATATATAATTTATATGCCACAACGGACAGGATCACATTTTACCATAGCTTGTAAGTAGTGAAGGCCTCACCCCACCTGGTTGTGGCTCAGGGTGAAGCACCGCTCTATAAAACATAAAGGAAAAAACGTATTTCTAAAGTGCACAGAAAACGCCATATCCAAGTAGCCTTCAAGTTTAAAAACCAAAATGTGTGAAGTTGTGCTAATTCGCATCAGATTGCAAGAGTCTCTCACGGTATGGGAATAATTTCGGCATGTTATATAATATCCCCGGGAAAAGACTCTTATCACAGCTTACGCTCGATATACCAAGCGTATATATAGAGACCTCTATCACAAGGAGACCTACAGTAGGCTGCAGCGTGAACAAACAGTATGCGTCTGCTCGTATGGTAATGATTCATATCAGTTTTACAAGGTTCTCAAAGTTAGTTAGCAGTCTACCGTAAAACAGAGACTCGCGTATCAAGAAACGTGCAAGCAGTAGGACTGAAGGCTCGCTCTCGATTAACCTAATCTTGGACGCAAGAGAGAAAGGGTAACCGTCATACCTTTCCGTCGGTACTTCCTTGTTGCCGTCTGGACTAACTGGGGAGGCGCCGAACCTTCGACGGAGAACTCAATAAAAGCTCGTTCCTGATTGGCCGTCATAACCACATGACTTACTCCACGCGCCACATGATTGGCTATTCGGCGTGATGGGTGTAAGTGTAATCGGCATTGGATATTAGGCCGTTACCATGGGTACCCTTCATGTGTTGAACAACGAAAGTTAAAGAATCAAAGCGGCGTTCTGACCTTTCAGTAAACGACATAAGCTGTGAGTCAAAGACAAGACGTTTCACTTGGATACCGCAGGTGATCTCTGTACTTGTCTGTTACACCTATTTTTAGTTGTCACTTATCATTTATTTTTATGTATGCAGTAGCATGTAATTGTTGTTAAGGTCCTGATGAAAGCAAGGACAATTGTGTCCCTTGGTTGCTGAAACATGTCGACCCAGTTCCACCTCTAGACAGTATATTTTCTCTAACTGTCTTTAACAATTTTTTAACATTGGCGGAGTGAGCACCATCCGAATAAAGTTTGTTATGTGCTCCCTCATCCAATTTTAGTTACACACATTATTATTATTTTTCACATTTTTAGCACTGCACTTCCCCAGTCACACCACATTTTGACCATTTACTAGCCCGGAGGAGTGGCCGACCATACCATTGTTTGCTCAGTGAAGGAGACCTTTTCACATCTAGGTCTCTTTAATACTGAGTAATACATACCTGCATGGATGGTTCTGAAAATATCCCAAATGATGAAGGGCGGTTTCGAGTGGTGACTGATGGGTGATTCTGACCATCTATTCAGGTTGTCATTATACACCACAATTTACAGGTCAGCTTTAGGGGTCCCTTGTCGGCACTTTATACACTGTAAGTCCTTACTTCTTGGGTAGACCCTCTGACACTTCTTTGTTTCGTATCCGTGGGGGGCGTGTCCATAGCTAGGTCTCTAAATATTCCCCTGGGTCCTACCTCACCGTAGTGTTTTTTGTATTTTAAAACTGCACAGCAAGTCCATCTTAAAGTGGAGTTGAATCCGAAAGACATTGAGCTGTGGTTAGCAAGGATGCGCTGTTCAAAATGGGATAATGGACTAGGGTGATGTGAGAGTTGGATAATAAGAGAATTTTGTACAGTGATAACTTACCCATGGATAAATGTTGGGTTTTAATATTGAGTTGGAGAATAGCTGCAGCATGAGGAACGGTCACTATGACCGTGGAACCAAAGAGAGTGTATATGGATACCCAGTCAAGATGGGCAGTAGCCTTTGCAGCTTTTAAACAAGGCACAAGACTGTCTCTGATTTTTCTGTAGTAGTTCCACTTCCCTGTTGCCCGTCTGAAGCACAGAGCTACCCCTTCAGGGGTCGATTCAGGTGCTAAAAAAAAAAGTCCTATCATGTCTACATCAAGAGCTGAGGAGCTTCTGATCTTCGTGATCCTGCACCAATAACTTGGAGGAAACCCCACCTTTTTCATGGCAATAAAATGAACGTTTTAAAGTAATCTGGCAATTGTTAGGGTGTGGAAAGAACTAATTTTAGCTGTGCAAAAGTTTAGTCTGCTTTCTGGCCCAATGCAATGGTTCTGGGGTGTTTACTTTAATCTTGGAGAGGCTTAACTATAGTAGCTAAGCCCACTTTGAATAAAGTGTGCCTCTGAGAGATGACCAATTATGAACGGTTTCGATCTAGTTTGCTGGAAGTTGGTTCTCTCCTGTTGAGATGTTATGATCTAAATAGCAAACGGGAGAGGAGACAAAACTAATTTCTCCCATGAAGCCGTATGCACCTTTTAAGCTAGTTCAGAGATGAGATGCAGTCAATCATCCTTGCGTTGAGTCAGACACAATCAATTGCATATTGATCTAAAGTAGATCCTTTTGGGAAGATGAGGATTATCAGATCTTTCTTCAAAGATTCAGGGAAGATGGATGATGATTCAGTAACTCCTTGTGGAAGTCAACACCACGTTAATGGGCCCCGTAAAATGAGAACCTGAAGGCACCCTTGTTGCCCTGATGCATGCAAATAGAGAAAAAGGCAAAGCAAAGATCTGAAACACAGAACCATTTTATAGTAGCTGAAGTACAGTGGCGATGTGATCTCAGGGTTAGGCACTGCTCGAAACCTGGGCATTACAATGTGTTAATAGCTTTGATACCTTGTACATTTCTGTTTGTGTTCGTACCATACTTTATCTGTAAAATAGGAGTAGGTCACACAATTTCGACTGACATTAGGACCCCTTGTTTTATCAAAGCATGGATACCAGGTTGAATTTGTTTACGCCTCAGAGTGTGACGGCTCTGCTGACTAGACATAACTAAACATCACTTGCAAGTTCAAACTATAAAGTAGAAAGCACTTTATCTTATTTTTTTAAAATTGTTTTTGAAAGTTTTATGTAGCGCGAACAAGATCTTTGCAGATATCGGAGCACTTTACAAAAACAAGGGGTAAGAAAAATAGGAGTGTTTAACAGACTTTTTGAGCACAGAATAGCTGTAGGTAAGACATGGGTAGCAAAATAGGGTAGGTACATCAAGGAGCATAGTCGATTCGACAAACAAATAGTACAAGTAGGTGCAGAGTCTCAGATAAATCAAAGTAAATGTTCAGGTGAATTTAGCCATGAGGATAGCTTTTACTTTCTTCTTGAAAAATGCAGTGGAGGAGATAAGTCTGGTTTCTGGAGGGAGTGCATTCCAGATCCTGGGTGCCGTTCCTGAAAAGGAGCGCTTATAAGTTTTTTCCTTCCGGAATCTTCGAGGTTTCTGATGATTTTTTGTGCTTCTAGTGGCTCTTGAGCCACCCGAGATTGTCCGCTTCTGAGTGAGGTAGCTGGGCGAGTTGTGGTGTACAGCCATGTGTGTCATGCAGGCAATTTTCAGATGGATTCTGGCTTCAAAAGGCAGCAAGTTCAGGGATTTTAAGTCTGGGGAAATATGCGAGCGTTTTTTTGATCTAGTGATAAGTCTTGCTGCAGCGTTCAAAGAGGTTCATAGGGGTGCGGTTGTTGATAGACTACGGAATCGTTGCCTTCTGCGGACTCCCCCTATCAGAGGAATGACTAGGGATTGTACTGCAGTTTGGAAGTCCTTAGCTGGGAGGAAGGGTTTAAGTTTCCTCAAAGTATTGATTTGGAAATTAACTCCCTTAGTTGCCTTGCTGATATGATGTTGCATATTAAGATTGGCGTCAAGGGTTATGCTTAAGGATTTCGCGGAGTCCACGATGGTAGGTTGGACATTGAGTGCAGTTAGGTGCTTAAGCCATGTTTGAGTGGTGGAGATTTTCGCGGGAGGTGAGATCAGAAGGAACTCAGTTTTCAGAGCATTGAGTTTGAGGTGATTTTTGGCAAGCCATGATTGGGTGTTGAGTTCAGAAGTTTGATGTCTTCGGGGGATTGTAATTTGAGATAGAGTTGGGTGTCGTCAGCGTACATGTGAAAGTGTACATTAGATGCTTGTAACAAAGTGGTGAGTGGCTCCATGACTAGGTTGAACAATGTAGGGGATAGGGAAGATCCTTGTGGGACGCCTAATGTTACAGGCACAGGTGGGGACATAAAGTTGTTGTTCTTGAATTTCTGAGACCAGTTATGCAGAAAGGAAGTAAACCACTTGAGTACAGTCCCTGATAGACCAATTCTGATATTTAACAGCTCGAGTAAGTTCTCGTGTTTGACGGTGTCAAATGCTGAAGAGAGATCAAGTAGGATGAGGAGGCAGGTATCGTTCTGATCTAGGATTTTAGGGCGTCATCAATTATGTGTGTCATAGCTGTTTCCGTACTGTGTCCTGCTCTGAAGCATGATTGATGAGGGTTTGAGGAGGTCAAACTGATCAATGTGTTTTGTTAATTGGATTGTACGCATTTTTTCAACAGTTTGGCCAGCGTGGGGATATTGGTAATAGGACGGTAATTGTTTAGGTCAGTAGGGTTAGCTGTTTGCTTCTTGAGTATAGGCGTGACTTGTCCCACTTTGAGGGAGTCGGGGATGAGTCCTTGTTGAAGTGAACTGTTGATAATTTTGGTCCAAAGTGGGAGGATCAATGCGATGAAGTCCTTTACGGCGTTAGCATGAAGGGGGTCTGTGAGGTGATTAGAAGGTTTCAATGTACTAAGCAGTTTGCCAATTGTTTCTTCTGAGTAGGTGTCAAAGGACGACCATGTGGCATTGTCTTTTGGTTCAGTGGGTGTTATGCTGTGGGGGCTAGAGTAAAGGCTTACGTCATTGAGGAGATCGCTCTTGATGTTATCAGTCTTTAGATTAAAGAAAGTGGAGAAGTCTTCACAGGATGGTATATCGCCCATTGTGCTATGTGATTGTTGGGGTTGTTCCTTGGATTGTGTTTTGATTAGCTCAAACAGTTTTCTTGACCGTTTTTTTGCTTGGTCGAGCTGGAGGCTAAAGAAATCTAATTTTGACAGTTTGATTTTCCTAAAGTAGGCGTTTCTGTTTTTCTTAAGAGCTTTAAGGTGCAATGCCGAAGGGGCTGATCTCCAGGTGCGCTCTGCCAGTTGCATGGCACGTCTATTTTATTTATTTATTTATTTTATATAGCGCAAACAGCTACCCAACAAAGGGTTTCCTGGCGTTGTGATTCAGTGAAGAGTAATTGGACAGCTGACTCAGACGTTAAATAGCCAGGTTTTTATGGCTTTTCTGAATTTGATGTAATTAGCCTCTGAGCGCAGAGCTTGTGGCATGGAGTTCCACAGGGAGGGACCAAGGTATGCGAAGGATTTGCCTCCCATGCGTGATAGTTTGATTTTGGGCACAACAAATTTATTCGCTGTTGCAGATCTCAACGTCCTAGATGGAAGGTAACATTGTACCAGATTTCGTAGGTATTTAGGAGCTTTGTTTGTTGAGATTTTATGCATGAAGCATAGTGATTTGAATTTGATTCTGTTCTCAATTTTTAACCAGTGCAATTCACGTATGAGTTTGGTAGTGGGTGCATGGATAGGAATTTTACCTAACAGTCTTGTAGCTGCATTCTACACAGTTTGCAGTTTGCGGACTGTGGCTTTGTTGGACCCCAAGTATAGCACATTGGCGTAGTCTAATCTTGATGTTATTAGGGCGTTAATGACAGTTTTTTTAGTATGATCCGGTAGCATCCAGCAGATTTTCTTTAGCCACTTCAGGATGACGAAACAGGTGGCTGATGTTTTAATGGCCTGCTGGTGCATACTGAGTGTGTCATCAACAAAGCCTAGGTTTCGGGCCTGGTTAGTTGGAATTGGAGGAGAGCCCATTTCCGGGGGCCAGTGTTGGGGTCCCCAGAGTTCTTTATTTCTTCCCAGGATTATAAGTTCGGTTTTTTCACCGTTTAATTTCAGGACGTTTTTTTTTTCATCCATCCAGCGATTTTTGTAAGTCCTACTCTTAATGTAGATGGATCATTATTGCCTATTGGTGGAAGGGAGAAGAGAAGCTGAGAATCATCAGCATAGGAGAACATTATTAGTCCGGTTTCCTTAGCTATTTTTGCAAGAGGGCTCCTATATAGATTAAAAAGTAGTGGACTTAAAATTGAGCCTTGTGGGACTCCATGTTTGAAGGTGTGGATATCAGAGCACGCAGAATTAGAGAAGATTTGAAATGTTCTGTTTTCGAGTAAGGATGTAATCCAATTTAAAGCAGGGCCACAGATGCCTAGTGAACGAAGAGTTTTTATTAATACCGCATGTGAAACCGTGTCAAATGCGGCACTGAGGTCTAGAAGCACCAGTGCCACTGTTTCACCCGTATCTATCATTGAACGAATGTTTTCTGTTACACCTAGAAGGGTGGTTTCTGTTGAAAAACCTGCTCGGAAGCCAGATTGATGGGGAGGTAACAGATCATGTGTCGTTATATAGTTTGAAAGACAACGGTGGACATGTTTTTCTAGAATTTTGGCAAAAATAGGTAGGAGAGATATTGGTCGGAAATTTGGGGCTACCTTTGGGTCAGCATCAGCTTTTTTTAGAAGGGGATGGATCATTGCATGCTTCCACTCCTGAGGAACACATTCTTCTTGCAGGGAGCGATTTAGAAGATTTGTAATGGTGGATAAAGCTTTTCTACTAAGTAATTTTAAGATGGGGCAAGGTAGAGGGTCATTTGGTGAGCCTGATTTTATCATGCTTAGAAGTTCGGTGACAGTGTCAACGTTGAGTATAGGCCAAGCACTTAGTGAGGGGGTGGAAGTTTTATCAGAAGGGGTAGCAAAAGTAGTCTCTTGAATACATGGTCTGTTCGGATCATTGACGTCACAATGATCTTCCTCATGATTGTTCTGATTAAGTTGGATGGCCTGATAAATTTTATCAACTTTGTCGACAAAAAATGCGGCTAGTTGATTGCATTGAGTTTTATTTAAATCAGGTGGAGTTGGTGAGGTATTTGAGCCGGCTAGCTCTTTAACTGTTTTAAAGAGCGTTTTAGCTTGATTTAAGGCTGCAGTAATTTTAGTGCAGACAAAATTAGCTTTTGCTCTACTGCACAACTTTTGGTATTGTGTTAATTGATTTTTGTATTCATTTTTGGCTTCAATGGAGTAGGACTTTCTCCATTGACGCTCAGCGTTCTTACATTTTCTTTTCAAGCTTTAGAGAATCATTGAACCATGGAGCGGGTGGACGTTGATTTATGTCTTTTAGCTTGGTCTTAGGGAGGCAAGAGTCAATGGCTGTTAGGAGCCATGATTGGACAGAAGCTGATAGATTTTGTACTTCTGAATTGGTGCATGGAGTCGTATCTTCTAGCAGGGTATTGAGAATATTGATATCGAGTTTTTTCCATTTTCTCATCGTGGGGGGTTGAGCCGTAGGAGAGTTATTGGAAGTTGGCATTTGAAAAGAGAATTTGATGGGAAAGTGGTCTGACCAGGGGATAGGTAGAGCTGGAAAGGTGTTTAAATTATGAATATTTGAGAAAATTGGGTCCAATAAATGACCTGCAGTATGAGTAGGGCCAGAGTTTTTGAGACTTAGATTGAGGGACATAAAGTCATCAATAAGTTCAGTAGCCTTAGTACAGTGCTCATTGTCCAGATGAAGATTTAGGTCACCAATGACTGTAAAATTGGTAGTATTCATAATAAAAGGGCCTAGAAGTTCCGATATGTTATTTAGCCAATTTGATGCTGTTATGTTATGTTATGTTAAAATAAACTTATATAGCGCACGGCTACTCTAAAAGAGTGTCCCGGCGCTTTCCACAAGCGGCTCCGTGTGTAATAACATAACAAGAAGGAACTAATACAAAAAAGAAAGAAAGAACCCAGCAAAGAAAACAGTTAAACATTAAAAAGCCAAGTCTTCAAGCTCTTCCTGAATTGAAGCAGATTAGAGGTACTGCGTAGCGCCAGAGGCAGAGAGTTCCACAACTGGGGTGCCTTAAAACTGAAGGAACGGCCCCCAGTCCGCGCCTTCCGCACATGTGGCACCACAGCAGTAAAAAGAGATTCAGACCGCAGTGAGCGGGCTGGACGATAGAAGGCCAATCTACGCCGTAGATACCCTGCCCCTGAGCCAAACAGGGCTTTACGCATCAACGTAAGGGATTTGAACATAATCTGCTTACGGATAGGCAGCCAGTGAAGCTTCTGCAGCAACCCAGAGGCTCGTGACCGCCTATGCAGGCCAAAGATGGCACAGGCAGCAGAGTTTTGTGCCACCTGAAGGCGTTGGACCAGGTAATCCGGGAGGCCAAGAAAGAGGGCATTGGCATAGTCGAGCCGGGACCCGATAAGCGCCTGCACTGTAATCCGCCTATGCTCCGCAGAAAGAAGTGGAAGAAACTTGCGGAGCATCTTCAGAATGCCAAAGCAGGTTCCGGCCAGACCCAGGATGTGCGCTCTCAGTGATAACTTATTATCAAGTTTGACGCCAAGATTTTTAGCAACCGCAGATGATTGTACAGGAGGGCTCATTTCAGATGGCCACCATTGCCGCCACTCAGGGTCGGTGACACAGCCGAAGAATAGGACCTCCGACTTACTGGAGTTGGCCTTTAGGTTGTTATGCTGGAACCAGTCGAATACCCTGCCCAAACAACCCCGGATACTCTCTCCATCAAATGGTTGATCTTTACCACAAGTGAAGAGGAGTTGCTTGTCGTCGGCGTAGGACACGATCTGGGCCCCGTAAGCCTCCACCGCCGCCGCCAGGGGGGACATAAAGATGTTAAACAGTGATGGGCTCAACACAGAGCCCTGTGGAACCCCAACCCCCAAAGGCGGCATCTCGGCGGAGCTCTGGGAGACCCAGATCGTCTGGCGGCGACCTTCCAGGAAAGACGTAAACCATTTGAGCACCGTCCCCCTAATGCCGATGTCATGGAGCCTGGCGAGGAGCGCCGCGTGGGGGACGGTATCAAAGGCCGCCGACAGGTCCAGCATGACTAACATGGCCTTGCCACCAACATCCAAGGTCTCCCTGATGATCTCGGAGACCTCCAGCAATGCCGTTTCCGTGCTGAAGTTGGGACGGAAACCGGATTGGGAAGGATGGAGCAGATGGTTGGTCTCAAGAAAGCTCGACAAGACGCCATGAACATGTTTCTCGGTAATCTTGGCCAGAGCCGGGAGAAGTGAAATTGGCCTATAATTGGCCAAAACCTCGGCATCAAGGCCCGGCTTTTTCAAAAGGGGGATCACCATCGCCCTCTTCCAGATGGTAGGCACCCTTCCCTCCCTCAAGGAGGCATTGAGGATGGGGTTAACCAGGGGATTCACCACCGCCGCCATCCCGGCCAAAAATTTGGCGGTTTACAAAAGGGGGTGGTACATATTTTTGTCCACCCTAAGCGTGGAAGGGTATTCTCAGATGTGAGACCCTTGCTCATTGCACCATCAGGATTCAAGCAAACCGGGCCGAAGACGGCTGTAATGCCAGAAACCGGTCCCCGGGAGCTTGTTTCCTTCCCAGTGTAAGAATTGGCTTTTGTAGTTTGGTTTGCCCTGTTCCCATCATGCACTGGGACAGGAACAGACTAATTTGCATACAGCCAGGTTCTGAAACTGGGATGGTGCAGTGAGCTAAAAAACGGTGTTGGATCTAGCCCTGATCTCTTGACGGGGTGAGAGCTTTCTGCTTAATTCAGAGACTCTGTCCCTCACCACCCCTTGTTGTAAATATTTTTGTCCACCCTAAGCGTGGAAGGGTATTCTCAGATGTGAGACCCTTGCTCATTGCACCATCAGGATTCAAGCAAACCGGGCCGAAGACGGCTGTAATGCCAGAAACCGGTCCCCGGGAGCTTGTTTCCTTCCCAGTGTAAGAATTGGCTTTTGTAGTTTGGTTTGCCCTGTCCCTCACCACCCCTTGTTGCAAAAATTTGGCGGGGCATGGGTCAAGTGGCGAGCCAGATTTAAGGCTGGTAAGCAGCGCCCGCGACGCCTCGCAAGTGACTGCTGGAAAATCTGTCAACACTGCGGTAGGCATGGGCGATAGCTCACGTTCCGCTCCGGGGCCACATCCACCATCCTCAGCGCTCTCCGAGAAGGAGGCCTGAATTGCCTTAATCTTATTAGTGAAAAAGCTGGCGAGATTACACGCCCACGCCTCCGATGGCACTGGTGGGGCTGAGTAGGAACTGGGGGTCCTGTACCAGGTGGACGATAAATGAGTGCACCGTAAAAGGTAAAATTGGGTGAGAGTATTATTTTGAAGGTGGCGCCTTCACACCCTGGACATGGGAGGTTTATAAACTCACAGGTATAGATTTTTTAAAAAATAACTGCTATACCTCCTCCGGTTTTATTTATCCTGTCAAGGCGTATAATCGCATATGAGTCCGGGAGAGCCATGGCCACATCCGGTCCAGAGCTTGCATGAATCCATGTTTCAGTAATGAACAATGCGTCCGGTGCTTCATCTAGTAAGAAATTAAAAATTTCAGTTTTATGTCTGGGCAAAGAACGACAGTTCAAACTGAAAAAGGTGAATAGTTTAGAGTTAGAGTTGAAGCATGCAGCATTAGTTTGGGTCTCAAGCTGTTTAATTCTAACAGCATTCGTTATCAGTGAACATCCGTGACAGATGTTATGATTTCTATTTAAATCTAAAAGACAACAGCCTGGTTGTCTGGATGTTCTTGAAGCTAAAAGCTGGTCTGCACTATATTGTATATAAGGGGTGGCAATAGTGTCACTAATTGTATGGTTGCTGACACATACCGGTGAGCTTGGCTGGGGAATAGGAGTCATGGCCACTGGGCGCGTACGAGGCGCGGACGGGCGTAGACGGGCTGACTCAGGCGTGACTCCGGCGCTGATGCAGGCGCGTCCACTATTCGCGTCCGCTATCGCGGAGAGTTTCCGTTTCCTTAAGTAGTGGTGGCTAGAGCGCTGTTAGGCTCACGCCCCTACCCAAGATGTCCGCCGTTTTCAGAGACCTTGCAGGCGAATAGATTGGTATTCAGCCCGAAAATCGTCTGTCACCGACTATGTGCAGGCTCACGTTTTGTCAATTGCAATAATTATGCTAGTGCAAAGAAAAATAAGTAATTTAAAACACGCCGTTTAAAAGGTGCTCTCTTTCAGCAATTATAACAGATAAACGTGCAGTACAACTACCTCTCGGCTATTTCGCCTCAAGAGGGGTCCAATTGGTTTAAACACACAAAGAATCTCGTGTTCTTTAGCTGGGGGCTCCTTAAGTAGTGGTGGCTAGAGCGCTGTTAGGCTCACTCCCCTACCCAAGATGTCCGCCGTTTTCAGAGACCTTGCAGGCGAATAGATCAGTATTCAGCCCGAAAATCGGGTGTCACCGACTATGTGCAGGCTCACGTTTTGTCAATTGCAATAATTATGCTAGTGCAAAGAAAAATAAGTAATTTAATCTTCGTTGAGTCCACCATCGTACCATGGGTTAGAGTTCTTAGTTAAGACTCTCTTCAGTTGCAAGGGGGTGGCCTCATTGATTATTGAGGTCATAGAGTTGAGGTAGTGGTCGGTCAGAGCTTGAACGTCTGAGGCGCCGATAGGGGGAAGGAGGAGATTGCAGCTGGGGGAAGGTAAAGAATTGGGGTTGAGTTTCTTCAGGTCCCTTTTCCAGACCTTGGATTTGGTGGATTGAACTGGGTTAAATTTATCTTTTTCATTGATGAAGAATGTGATAATGTGGTGGTCTGACCAGTCACAGGGTTGGATTGACCCAAGTTGGGTAGAGTCCTCTTTGGAGATGATAAGGTCGAGGATAGAGCCTTTGTCATGGGTGGGGCTATTGCAGATTTGGGTGTGGTCAAGAGCATTGAGGAAGTTTTTGAAACTATTTACCAATGCGTCATTGTGATCGTTCCAACGGAGATTGAAATCACCAAGGAAAATTTGAGTGTTTTGCCGTCCGGAATTGGTTGTGATCGTGTCCATGAGTTGTTGGGTGAAGATGAGGTTGTCCCCAGGTGGATGGTAAATGATGTGTGGAGAGCATACAGGTTTGCCCTCGCTGATAACATTGAGGCAGATGTATTCACAGGAGGTAAGAGAGGGGGAAGTGACTCTAGTAACTGAGAGGTTGCTCCGATAAATGCATGCAATTCCGCTGCCTGTCTTGCCGGTCCTGTCAAGTCTAATGATATGATAGTCGGGCGGAAGTAGAATGTCGATGAGTGGTGTAGAAGATTCTGTTAACCAGGATTTAGTGAGAATGGTCAGGTCAAGGTCCAGTGTTTTGATGAGATCAGCCATGTCGGAGGAGTGTCTAGCGGCCGATCTGTAGTTGAGTAGTGTGCACTTGAGCCGAGGGGTGATAGGGGAGATACAGGGTTCTAGAGTGAGGGGGGACTTTTTTAAGGTTGTTAGGGACGGAGCCTCTGTTGTTGTGTGTGGAGTGCCTAAGGGGGTTTGAGCGAATTCTGGGGATCGAAAGGTGTGTGGTGGCTATGTGGTTTTGGGGAACTGGGTCATATGAGCGGAGGAGATTGCATATGTTGTGTTCCGAAAGTGTATTGATGGTACGTCAAGAGCGGTTGGTGGAATTGCAAGCTGGGATTGAAGTCCAGTGTGCGGAGTTTTGTGTGAGAGGGTGAGTAGGATGGGTGGGGGACTTGTTAGGAGAAGAAGTAGTGGTGGGTAGGGGGGTGTCTGGGGTGTATAAAAAGTAACCGTTTGATGGTGTGAAGATCCTCTTTGATTTGGAGGAGGGTGGACACAATCTTGTCCAGTGTGGGATTAGGAAAGGTGTTGGGGATGGGCACGGAGGGTGAGTAAGTGTCAAGGGTACTGGAGTGGGGGGGGGGGGTATGGTGGTGTTAGTGCAGGGGTTGGTGGTATTAGTGAGGGGGTTGGTGGTCGGAGGGGGAGGGAAGTTGGGGAATGAGTGTAGGCTAGGGGTGGTGGGGGTGCTGGTGTGGTGGGGTCTGAGAATGGGGGTGAGATGGGATGTGAAATGGAGGTGGGGTGTTCAGTTGGCAGTGGGAGGGGAGGGTTCTGGTGGAGGTCGGGGAGAGTGAGGGTGGAGTGGATGTAGGAAGAAGAGTGATCTACGCCTGGGAATGAGGGGTGTGAGGTTACTGTAACGGGTGGGTGAATGACTAGAATACTGGGGGAGGGAGGAGGGGTGTGTCGTTCTGATGCTGTGCTAGGTTAGAAGGAGGGAAGGTGGGGGAGGATAGGCGATTAGTGGTAGGAGGCGCTGTGGAGATGGATTGGAGTCGGAGGGTTGGAGATATATTCTTTGAAAGTGGGGAACAAGTTGTCCAATATGTCAAGGTTCACGTCTGTGGATTGAATTAAGATAATACCGTTGTTGTAGATAGTGATGGGTGCTCTCGCTGAGAAGATTTGGGATGGTGCAGTGGAAAGTGTTAGGCCATGAGCGGATTTCCTAGTGGCGGAGATGGTGAGTAAGGTGAGGAACGTTTTTATACATTGTGCTCTACGTATAGTGTAGAAGATAATATCTGTGCTCTTGGCTCCATTGTTTAGTGAGAAGTACGTGTCCACAAAGGGGGTTTCAGGGTGGGACTTCAAGAAGTTGTGTTTAAAATGTTTGGCGTTTTTTTTGGGGAGCTCGGGGGGGGGGGGGGGTAATTAATTTTATATGTGTGCTTGCCCGTGGTTCCATGTTGAGAGTAGAGGTGTAGGTAGGTGAAGGAGGTTGTGTGGGTAGGTGTAGATACAGAGCTATAGTAAGTGCGAGTAAGGTGTGGGTGATTAAGCTAAATAGTGGGCATGAAGGAATAGAGATTATGACTAGTCTAAAATGGCTGACTCCTTAGGCATGGTTAAGTAATGAGGAATGACTAGTCTAAGGTGGCTGAAAAGTTTGGGAGATAGAGAATAGCCTTGTAGTCCTCTGTTTGTTTTTATGCTTTGAGACCAGGGGAGTAGACCAGTTTTGCTTTCTAATCCGGGGCAGATCGAGATAGTCCAGTTTCTAGCTTGCTAAGAGGGAAGGACAAGTCCTAAATCTATTTTGGGATCCCAGTGCCAGGCAGAGTTGTTGTTCAGCCTTGTGAGCGTCTGGTAATAATGGAGGCGATGTATTGCTGCAGTTTATCCAGTATTAGGGTATCTTTCATAGATTCACATGCCTGAATCATTCCCCGTCGTCGAGGCGGGAGTCCCACGGTAAAATATATACAATAGCAGTGCCTAAAAATTTCTTGTAGTAGGCTGGAAAAGCCCAAAGGCCTAACAAGGCCTCAAAACTTAGCAGCCTATCTACATCATTATGTAAAAAGACCTGAAATAGTAGCCTCAGCCAATCATCTGTCCTCACCCTCTAGCACCTTCCCAGCTCATGCAGTTCTCCTCCGATTTTCACCGCACTTCGTGTGTAAGGGAGTCTCCCTGAGTGCCTACTCAGTTTTTGATCTTTTTTCCTCAAAATGTCTGAAAAGAAGGCTCTTTTCAAAGCTTGTGGAACCTGCTACAAGAAGAGGGTCCATGTGGATGACCAGCACTCTGACTGTATTTATTGTCTGCACCCTTCACATATTGTGAAGGACTGTAGGATTTGCCGTACCTTCCCTCAGAAAACTATCAGGGATAGGGAGGCAAGGGTTCTTTTGTGGTTGAAGTCGTCTTCCTCTGATGATGAGGAGAAGGCCTCTACCTCCAGCAAGAGAGCTAGATCCAAAGAAAGTTCTTCTCCTGAGAGAAAGAAAAAACTAAAATCCTCTCAGAACTTCAGAACCCTCAAATAGTGCATCGGCTTCTTCAGGTTTAACAACTGTGAGTACAACCGAGGCTAAGACTGTTTCTCTGGCGTCTGTACCTACTACTACTTTGACTTTTGCCTCCTCATCTACTTCTACAATTACCACTTCGGCTATTACCTCACCTTTGATGTCTGTTAAACCATCGCTGACTAAAAACAAGTTGCCATCGTCGACATCTCCGTCGACGATGGCCCCGTCGACTAAATCTACTGGTCCGTCGACAACAATTCTGTCGCCGAAGCCGACATCGTCGACGAAGACCTCGTCGACTAAGGACTCGTCGTCTAAGTCACCATCGACGGCCTCGTCGACGAAGGACTCGTCGACGAAGGCATCATCAGCGGTCCCGACGACGAGGGACTCGTCGACGAAGAAGCTATCGACGGTCCCGACGACGAAAGGTTCGTCAACGAAAACACCATTGACGACCCCGTCAACGACAAAGTCTTTATCATTGACAGGACCGTCGACGGAAATCCCTGTAACAGTGGCTTCCGCAGTGACATCTGCTCATCTGTTGCACACTTCACCTCCGACAAAGATACAATACACTCATTTTCAAATGAAAACGTATCAAAGGCAGGATTATTCACACATTTCTCCACTCTTACCATCGCACATTTTGGAGACCTATGTGGAAGAGGAGTCAGATGAAGGGGAAGAGGATGACGGTCCTTTTAGGATTGCCCGTCACCCTTCTCAATTACATATTAAATATCAGGAGGATGATGAAGAGGATGTCCATGGTCATTCTACACATGACGTTTATTCCACGCCATATCAGGCACCTCATACTAGATCTTCTCGGTCTGAGGACACTAGTCATTTGCCAACTTCCTTAATTCAGGATTTGCAGGCTATGTTGGCGGATTATCGCCAGAGATTTCCACCAACCCCGGTTGCACCCGCTGGGTCACCTATTCCTGTTGACGTGCCAAAACCTCCGTCACCAAGAGCTTAATTGTCGCCAAGACAAGATACTGATCCAGCTCCTCAAAATGATACGGACACTTCTGATGATGATGACGAAGAAAGCAGGGAAGAAGGCAAGTTGCCGGATAAAACACCTGTCGATCCTTGGGACGATTAGGTCATTCCTGCGCCCCGTCCTTCAGATTCGCCACCTGAAGATATAGGCGGTTTTCACAATATTATGCAGAGAGCTGCTAATAGATTCGAATTGGCCGTCACAGTTGAGCAGTCAGACTGCTTTTTACATGACTTTAAAGAGGGATATCGCTGAGTTACCAGGGCTATTCCCATTATTGACTATATATGGTAGGAGGGCCTCAACATAATGAAAACACCCGCTTCCATTCCTGCAGTCCTTCCAAGGATAGAGAAAAAGTATTGAGCACCATCGGATACTCCATCTTGTTTAATAGGTCACCCTCGACCTGATTCTGTCCTATCACAGGCTGCGCAGCAAAAATCCAAAAATCCTTCTGCTCCCATTTCAAGGAGGGCAGAAGACTTGATGCAATTGGAAAGAAGTTTTCAGCGAATGCGGCAGCCTCCATTAAAGCAGCTAATTCATTGGCTATCCTGGCTCGTTTTGATAGGCAAATGTGGTCCGATCTAACGGAATATCTTGATTTGATCCCTGAGGATCATCAGATGGAGGTACGCAGAATTGTGCAGGAGGGTGAAAGGGCAGCTTCAGAAATCATCGATTGCGCCCTGGACATTTCAAACACCAATTTTAGGCAATTGGCTGGAGCAGCTGTACTTCGGCGTCAAGTTTGGCTCAGGGCTACCACCTTCAGGCCTGAGGTCCAAACCAAAATCTTGGACATGGCATTCGATGGCGATTCACTTTTTGGGAAGCACATCGATGACGCTTTGCTGGCCATAAAGACTGATACAGATACAGCTAAATCTCTTTGTACCCTGCAATACAAGAGGGGATCCTTTAGAGGAGCAAGAGGCCGTGGTTACTCCTCCAGAGGCAATTATTCCAACCAACAAAATCGTCAGTATCAATCTAACTACAACAAACCTTACTATCAATCCTCTTACAGCCAGCCTGCGTCTGGTTCTTTCTCTCGGCAAGGAGGGAAACGACGCCCAAGCAATCAAGGGCGAGATTCCAACAAGCGCCAATGAGCTTTGCCGGATTTCAGCCACTCACCTTTCCCTTCCCGTGGGCGCCAAAATCTCCGCCTTTTACCTTCAATGGCGGAAGATAACTTCAGATCAGTGGGTCCTAGATCTGGTCAGCAATGGACACACTCTGGAGTTTTTGCAGAAGCCTCCAACAACGCCGCCCAGGGGTCCCCCTCCCCCTCGACTTCACTTACTCTTAAAAGAAGCATTAAAGATGCAACACAAGAATGCGATAGAACGAGTCCCTCCTTCTCAGAAAGGGAAAGGGTTTTATTCTCGCTTCTTCCTCGTAGAGAAAAATTCAGAAAAGTGGCGTCCAATATTGGATTTGCGCAAACTCAACAAATATCTAAAGAAACAGAGTTTTCGCATGGTGACGTTGAAGGACATCCTGAATTGTCTCAACGAAGGGGACTTTATGGCTTCTCTGGATCTACAAGACGCCTACTTCCACATCCCTATTCACCCGAAACACCACAAATACCTGAGGTTTCAAGTGTCTGGCGTCCATTTCCGCTTCAAAGTGCTCCCATTCGGACTAAAATCGGCCCCCAGAATCTTTACCAAATGTCTGGCTCCGGTGGCAGCAATGTTGAGGTCCTTGGGAATACAAGTTTTCCCATACCTCGACGACTGGCTAATAAAAGGTCCAACCAGAAACTCAACAATGGAAGCGGTCAGGCGTACGATTTCTCTCTTCTCGAATCTAGGACTGACCCTCAATTCGAAAAAATCTCAGCTCCAACCTCGTCAAGAATTGACCTTTCTGGGATCAGTCTTAAACACATGCCAGTGCAAAGCGTACCTGATACAAGAGCGACAGAACAAGCTGTTAAAACTAGCAAAACAGATATTCGCAAGAAGGTCACTTTCAGTTCAGATGTACGCTTCCCTACTAGGGATGTGCTCATCTGCGATCAGCCTCATTCCTATGGCGAGACTCAGAATGAGACCGTTGCAAAAAGAGTTACTTCGTCAATGGAAGCAAGTCGAAGGATCATTCGACGACCGCATCGAAGTGACTGCCAAAATGAAACATGCTCTTCTTTGGTGGTCGAAGGCACACAATCTGTCGCCGGGCCTCACCTTCCTCCAAGAAATTCCAGAGTTCACCCTGACTACGGACGCATCCATGGAAGGTTGGGGAGGTCACCTTCAGGACCTTCAGATCCAGGGAAAATTTTCTCTCCCTACAAGCCTTCCTCCCAAGGATTGTGAATTCGTCTGTGCTGGTGCGTACGGACAATACCACCAGCATGTTCTACATAAACAAACCGGGAGGAACGAAATCTCTCACCCTGTCGCTGGAGGCTCAGGAGATGTGAGAATGGGCCCTGCGCCACGGCATATCCCTCAGAGCAGAGCATGTACAAGGCGTTCAGAACTCTCTAGCAGACAGCCTCAGCAGAACGTTCACAGGCTGTCACGAATGGGAGCTCGAACAACATCAAGTGGAGATGATCTTTCGACTTTGGGAGGCACCGACGCTGGATTTGTTCGCCACACAACAGAACAGCAAATGCCTGTTTTATGCCAGCAGGTTCCCACAGAGGGGATCAAGAGGAAATGCCCTTCTGATAAGATGGACCGGAATGTTTGCATACGCCTATCCTCCGATTCCGCTCCTTCCGAAGGTACTGCAAGAGCTGAAGAGGGAGCACTGCACTCTCATTGCTCCCCGTTGGCCAAGGCAATTTTGGTTTCAGGAGCTTCTTCTGCTTTCTCAACAACCTCCGTTTCGTCTCAAACCGACAGTGTCGATGTTGACAAGAGAGGGAGGTCAAATCAGTCATCCGGATCCTCAATCGCTGCACTTGCACGCTTGGCTCCTGACTTCCTAGAGTTCAAGGACTTAAACATCTCCTCGGACTGCAGAGCGATTTTGTCGCAAGCACGTGCGCAAAGTACCATCAAAACATATCGTTTTAAGTGGAAGCGATTCTGCTCATGGTGTGGGGACAATGATGTTCATCCACTTCAGGCTCCTCCTGAAGCCATCCTTCCATACCTATTGTCTTTGGCCAAGGCTGGTCTAGCCTTTTCTTCCATTAAGGTACATCTAGCAGCGATATCCAGATTCAGGAAGAGTTCCAACAAATCATCCTTATGTTCATCCTCTTTGATCAAACAATTCCTTAAAGGACTGTTCCGAGCTTTTCCACCAGTTCATCCTCCGCCTCCTGCGTCGGATCTTAATATTGTTCTTTCTCAGCTCCTAAAAAGGCCTTTTGAACCGATTCATAAAGCGGAACTAAAGTTTCTTACTTGGAAAGTGGCTATCTTGCTGGCTCTTACTTCAGCTCGCAGAGTTAGTGAAATACAGGCCTTCACTATTACTCGCCCTTTCTTGCAATTTTCAAAAGACTTTGTTACGCTTAGAACCAATCCAAAGTTCATTCCTAAAGTACCAACTCAATTCCACATCAATCAACCGGTCAAACTCAGAACCTTTTTTCCGGATCCTAACACTCCTGCGGAGAAAGTCTTACATTCTCTGGATGTGAAACGGTGCCTGAAGTTTTATCTTCAGAAGACAAAGGACATCCGCAAATCTAATCAACTTTTTGTTGCTTATGGAAGAGCCACCTTGGGTCAAGCTGTCACAAAAGCAACTATAGCTAGGTGGTTGTCTTCTACAATTACTTTCTGTCATGACAAGGCCAACAAACCTTTATCAAGGAAAGCCAAGGCGCATTCCACGAGAACAATGTCAGCGTCTACGGCCCTTTTCGCTGGTGTGACGCTGGAGAACATTTGCCGTGCTGCTACTTGGAAAAGTGTACACACTTTTACCGAACATTGCTGTCTGCAGTCGGCGGTTCATGAGGATACAGCAGTTGGTGATGCGGTGCTGCAGCATCTTCTTCACTAAGGCTGGATAACTTATGGTCTTTTATTCTTCTTTTTAAGTTTAAGTATTTATAATGCTGTCCTATCAATGATGTTTTAATGCATATGTTATGTTAACGAATTTGTACTCTATTACCTTCCTGGTTGAGTGGGGATAGATATGATTTCTTTGTCTCCCACCTTCCTCTATCGACAGACATGATGTTACTGCTTGCTACTCTGATTCAGGCATGTGAATCTATGAAAGATACCCTAATACTGGATAAGAAAACGAGTTACTTACCTGTAACTACGGTTATCCAGTATTGGTATCTTTCATAGATTCACATGCACCCACCCTCCTCCCCGGCAGGGCAGTTCTATTCTATGGATACTCATTCTCACTTGTGCTGGGAAAATCTGAGGAGAACTGCCTGAGCTGGGAAGGTTCTAGAGGGTGAGGACAGCTGATTAGCTGAGGCTACTATTTCAGGTCTTTTTACATAATGATGTAGATAGGCTGCTAAGTTTTGAGGCCTAATTAGGCCTTTGGGCTTTTCCAGCCTACTACAAGAAATTTTTAGACACTGCTATTGTATATATTTTACCGTGGGACTCCCGCCTCGACAACGGGGAATGATTCAGGCATGTGAATCTATGAAAGATACGAATACTGGATAACCGTAGTTACAGGTAAGTAACTCGTTTTCTTATGTCGTTTTCAGAGGGGTAAATGGACAAAAATGTATGTGTATGTATTGTATGTATTGGCATTTATATAGCGCACTACTTACCCGTAGGGTCCCAAGGCGCTTCGACCGCTGCGAAACCCTTCCTGGCTTCCCTGAGAGATGGTCCCTTAATGGGTATCTCCAGGGTGAGACCAGGCATCCCCGGCGGTCTGGTGGGGCCGTTAGTGAAGATGAGGCAAGCTAATGCCCAGAGTTGCCGAGTGTGATCGCTGATCAGAGTGGGCACCGAGGCGAGAGAATTATCGAGTCCGCTGACCCTGGTCCAGAAACCTGCCGCGCCGGGAATCGAACCCTGGTCCCGGGCCGTCCTCTGCTCTCGGGTCTGCCGCCTCGAACCAGTGAGCCACACTACTTCACTAAACGATCAAAAACGAAGCAGAGACCATACCTTGTTGCATTCCTGTGTAGCAAGTACGCTGGTGTCATCGGCATTTCATTGCAATCATCGGTGTCATCGGCATTTTTGTTTTTTAAGCTTCAATGCAGCTCTCGATGGTCCCAGAACTTCGGAAAGCAGAGAGCACCGGGATCGTTGTGTGCATCATCTGGCACAGTCTGCGGGTCTGATCCCGAATGTCCCGGGAACAGCAAGGGGGCCTCGGGAAGTCAGAGCCACGAGGCGAAGACCAAGATCGGTAATGCGGGCAGCGGGCAGATCCGCAAAGCAAAGACCAGGATCGCCAATGTGGGTAGCGGGCAGCCGGGAGGCCAGGGCGAAGGTGAAAGTGCCGTCGTCGGGAGCAAGAGCCATTGTCAAGGCAGTGCGATGGGCGAAGATGGCTGCATGATGCAATGACACCCCCAGGGGTTCGGGTCGGGTGCCCAGCCTGCCTCGATGAGAGTTGCTGCGAGCGCCCCAGGATCGCTCCGTGAGGCACTGCCCAGTCCGCCCCCAGTGCTCCACTCCGGACGCGTCACCTGGGCATCGACGCCAGCACTCCAGGTGCAGACCCAGTCTTCAGCAGTCCAGTGAAGGTGGGGATGACTCCAGACAATTCGGACTCCACCGATGGCCAGCACAGCTTCCCAGGTGACCGCAGGACTTTCAGCAGGCTCCAACCATCACTGAATCAGGATTTCTATAAAGTGTGGCTAATCACCCGTTAGGGTATCAAGGCGCGGGGGAAGGTTCTGCAGTTCAGTCGATAAGCCAGTTCAGTCAAAGAGCCAGGTATTTAGGTCCTTCCTGAATTGAGACGGTGAGCATGATTGCGATTTAGAGGAAGAGAGTTCCAGGTCTTTGCTGCGAAATAGGAGAAGGATCTTCCTCTGGCTGTGGTCGTGCAAATCCATGGGCTAGTGGCCAGGGCCAGGTTGGTGGAGCAGAGGTGTCCAGTGGGAGTGTAGATGGAGAGGCGGAGGTTGAGGTGTGCAGGTCTGATGTTGTGGGGGGTCTTGTAGGTGTGCGTGAGGAGCTTGAAGGTGATTCTTTTGTTGATTGAGAGCCAGCAGTGGTTGTCGGGTGACCGGCGATGTGACTTCTGGGTGGCGCCGGCATAGAGTGCATTACCCTAGTAGTTTGCTGCCGACAAGCTAGTCAGTGACCATTCTTCTGGACTCGGTGGGGATCCACTTGAAGATCTTTTGACCCAAAGATCTTTTAAAGCAGGTGGAGTGTCTGGAAGCAGAAAGACGATATAGTGTTGATTTGGTGGTGCATTGAATGACAGGAGTCCACGATGATGCAGAGGTTATGTGCATGGTTGGTGGGTGGGAGGAGGGTCTTGGAGCACTGCGGGCCACCAAGAGTTGTCCCAGGCGGTGGGGTGGTTCTCAGAATGAGGACTTGGGTTTTGTTTAAGTCGAGTTTGAGGCAGCTGCCCTTCATCCAGGTGGTGACTGCTTTTATTCTGTTGTGAAAGTCGTTCTTTGCGGCCATACATTCGACTGTGAGGGAGAAAATCAGCTGTGTGTTATCAGCATAAGAGACTAGGTTTAGTCTTTGGTTTCGGACAAGGTCTACCAGCAGGGCCATGTAGACGTTGAAGAGGGTGGGGCTCTGGGAAGAGCCCTGAGGGACTCCACAGCAGCTCTCTGTCAGTTCCGAGGAGAATGGTGGAAGCCTTACTCTCTGGCTAGTGAGGAAGGAGAGGATCCACTCTAAGGCTTTGTCGCAAATGACTGCATCGTGGGCGTCTTGCGTAGAGGGTGTTGTGGGAGACTGTGTTGAAAGTGGCAGCGAGGTCCAGGAGGATGAGGGCACTGGTTTCGCCTCGGTCGAGGAGATTGCAGATGTAGTCTGCAATCTGGTTGCTTCTAAAGCCGATTGGGAGGTGCCCAAGATGGGGTTTGTTTCGATGAAGTCGGTGAGTTGGCCGTTGATAGCCTTCTCAGTGACTTTGGCTGGGAAGGGTTGCAGAGAGATGGGTCTGTAATTCTTGAGGTCTGTCTCAGGGTTTTTTGAGCAGGGGGTAGATCTCTGCATGTTTCCAGTCTTCAGGGAAGGTGGCGAATTTGATGGAGCAGTTGATAGTGCAGCAGAGTTTGGGAGCGATGGTGGCTCGGTTGAAGGGGTGGGGGGGAGCAGGGATTCAAAGAGGTCCACAGTGGAAGGTTTTAATGATCCTGTAAGGTGTCGTCTGTGGTGATGGTCATCCAGTTGAGCAGGGTTGGCTGGGATCTGGGGGTATTTGGGTGTGGTGGGTTGCGTGTGGAGTGGGTGGGTCCTATATAGCGAAGCTGTCGTAGATGTCGGTGATCTTGCAGTGGAAGAAGGTGGCAATGTTGTCACAGAGGGCTTGGGAGGGGGGGGCGATGTCAGTGGCATCCGTGCTATGTTTGGTGAATTCTTTGATCACAGTGAACTGTTCTTTGCTGTTATGTGCATTGGCGTTGATGGGTCCCTGTCTGGCAGTTTTCTTTATGGCTCTGATGATGTGCGTGGTGACAGCAGTTTTTAAGGCTGCCTAGTCTTCTGGGGTCATGCTGCTCCTACATCTTCTCTCGAGTCGTCTACAAGTGCGCCTGAGGTCTTGGGGGGAGGGGAGAACCAGCTGGCTTTCTTAGCGGGTTGTTTGCCCGAGGGTTTTCTGTGGGGGGTCTGTGTGTTGGCGCAGTCGGATATCCATAGGTGGAGGTTGTGTGCTGATGTGTTGGTGTTTGCGGAGGACGGCGGTAGTGTCGAGCTTTGGCGAGTTGGTCTTGGGAAACCTTGTTCCAGCTTCTTCACAGGTAGCGGTGGGCTCAGTGGTGTGGTGTTGGGTTGGGTGGGGTTTGGTGAAGAAGTGGACGCAGCGGTGGTCAGTCCTTTGGAGTTCAGGGGTGTGGCTGAAGGGGATCTTGCTTGCGGAGAGGAGGGGGCCGAGCGTGTGTCTTGCTTAGTGCGTTGGTGAGGTGACCATTTGTTTGAGTCCGATAGTGGCGAGGTTCTCTAGTAGGGCTGAGATGTTCGGGCGGCTGAGTTTCTCCAGGTGCTACATTGAGGTCCCCGAGGAGGATGTAGTCTGTTGAGGCGAGGGTGTGGCGTGCAATGAAATCAGCTATGGATTTGCTCCAAGGGGGTGTGGGGTCCGATAGGGTCTGTAAATGAGGATGCCACTGTGGGTGGAGTTCGGGTTGGTCTGGATCTGGAAGTAGAGGTGAAGGTGCTCCATTTTGGGTGAGTGGTCTTCGGAGCTAGGTGTGAGGCAGAGAATGTTTTAATGTCCGATGGAGATGCGTCTTCCTGGTCGGTTAGCGCAGTCTTTGTGAATGATTTTGTATTCGTTGGTGATGGCTTTGGAGATATCCGTACAAATATGGGGTTCGTCCAGGTTTCTGTGAAAAAGGCAACGTCTGGTGGAATGGAGTCAATCTTTTCCTAATTTTCACAACATGTTTGTTGAGGAAGCGTGTGCTGAGTAGGATGCAGTTGAGGTGGTAGAGTCCGGTTCTTAGGGGCCATAAGTTTGGTAGGCCTAGTTTGCAAAGTCCGGAGAAGGTTCAGTTGTGGCGCGTTAACAGTCTTTGGGTGTCTTTTGGCGATGTGGTGTGGCAGCGGTTGAGGGTCTGAAGGATGCTGGCATCATAGCGGTGAAAGGCGCGCCACTGGGTGCAGTCCAGGCGTGGACAAGCCTGCTTTAGTGTGCAATTAGGTAATGGTAGGGAGATGGGAGGGGCTGGTCAGCAGGGAAGCGGAAAGCTGTGATTGTTGGGGGTTCCGGCCCACAAGCGTTTAGCAGGGGCAGGAAGCGAAGAGACACAGAATGGCGCAGAAAAAGGCACAGAAAAGGCATTGCATAAAGAGAAATAAAGAACAACAAAAAGGCAGGAAAGCAGAGAACTACAGAGACAGAACTCACCGCTGGACCACCTGGGATGGGGTGCAGGCTGGAGCTTGCAGGTGGAGGAGAGCCTCGAACATGAGGATTGGAGCGCAGAGGGGGCAACAGCTACCAGGTGGATCTGCTCTGCGGGAGAGAAACGGGAGCGGAAGGTCAGCGAGGTCGCTACTTCACCGCACACAGGCTGCCATTAAGTGTTCGGAAGGTGGTAGGGGCTCATCAGCTGGTTGGCAGGAAGCAGTATTGGAAGGGGGCAGGGTCGCAAGGGCTGAGCAGGGGCGGGAAGGAAAGGGGCGCAGAATGGCACAGAAAAAGGTACAGAACAAGGCAAGGAAAAAGACACAGAATAAAGAGAAATACATAAAAATGAAAAGAGAGAAAAGCAGAGACAGAACTCGCCACTGGGCCACCAGTAATGGACGCAGGCAGGAGCCTGCAGGTTAAGGAGGACCTCGAACTTGATGACTGGAGCGCAGAGGGAGGGGCCTTCAACGTGAGGACTGGAGTGCACAGGGGGTAACAGCTACCAGCTCAGCTGGAGCTGCGCGGTGGTGGAGCACCTACCGCTGGAGGTCATCAAGATCACACATTTAACATGGGTGCAGTTTGGCTCTGTTATCTGGGTATTTGCAGAGCAGTGTGTACCTCTTGGATTGCCTTAAAAGGTAGGATATTGGCTCTGGAAAAGTTGAGTAAACTCGGACTGGTCAGCTTGTGAGTGTGTGCTAGAAATTAGTTTGGTGTAATCCCACTTCCAGTGACCTACATAGGAGTAGAAATAAGAACCACCTCCTGCTTGGGCTAAATCTTCCTGACTTTGTCTCAAGTTCTGACCTGCTCTTCCTCCCCTTGTCTGTGCCTCTTGCTTGATCTGCCCATTCCTCCCCTGACCCTCTCTCATATTATTGCATTCGTACATACATCAAACTAGATTCGTTGTACTCCCTTAGTCCTTTCTTGCGCTGCCAATTTATGGTTAGCTGCTTACACCAATTCAGCTAATGCCTTGGTTTGTCACCTAATAGAAATGGTCAGAGCTGCTCAGGGACTTTGGGCAACAGACCCTGAACAAAACTAACACCCACCCACATATCCCTGACCTTTTTCACCAGTTTGAGCAATACCAGAGTATCGCTCGAAAATCCTTTATATTAGTTAAATAATCAGCCAGGCGTTTGGCTTCGTTTTGTTTACAATTGTATATTTTGGTCCAGTCAGTCTTGACTGGACATACCTCCATTGCAGCATTTAGCAGATCATCCTTTACAGCTGCAAAGGTACATGCATCATCAGGGTCTTGTCGACGCCAATTTCTCTTGTGCACCAATCGGCCCCTGGCCTCTCTATGTACTACAAGTTGCAACAGTTAGGTTTGTAACGTTCTAATACTATTTGGAGTACTTCTCGGAACTTTAAAGGATTTCTGAAGGCATCGGGGCATTGTTTCTTGATGTTGTCGAGATCTGCAGCTCTACCTCCTACCTCCGGCCCCAAGTATTCTTTCAAGAAAAGAAGTTCATCCTGGGGGTTATAGCAGTCAATGTCCCTAGATGAAGAGCTGTGTTGGTTGTTTTGGGAGTTCCTCTCAAGTTCTCTCAGACTAATTGAGTAAGAGTGACCCCTGATCCGCGTCTGACACATTTGGGCTCTTTTAGTTTTTTCTTAGGTTTAAAACTTTATAAATAAATAATTAAAGATCAAAGGTACCCTCCTCCAGAAAAGACGTCTTCCCATCCTCTTTAGTGAGTCGTACCTACTCTTTTATATGCCTGCAAGTGCGTTTTCTATGCAAGTGGAGCATTGCATGGATGTCAGTTCCTTTTGTTGAGTTGTTCTTGTTTTGACTTTTTTGCCCCCATTTTTGTCACAATTTTCCCATTTACGACTGGAAAAACATTAAGGTGCCTGCCAGCCTTGTGCAAAGTCCATAAAAGGGGTGGGGTAGAAGGGGAAAATGGTACAGGTGGGACTGACCGCTTTGTTCTGTCTATTCTTGTAGAGCAAGGTAGGAATGGTGCTTTCACTCTCCCACATATCCCCTTGCTGTCAGATTTCTCCTGTCACAGCATGTTGAAGCTCACAGGTGTTCCGTTGTGGCTGAATCAGCCTCCCTCTTTCTGACCGATCGGCAGGTTGAGTGAAGGTATGTACTCCACCTCGGTCACCTTGGGGAACCTCTCCTTACTTTACCTTTTGAAACCTGGTGTCATTTTCTAGCATCTGGGCCACCCCCCATTCCTTCACCTCAGCCGAGTGTAGGCATTCCGACTAAGCACCTAAAAGGTAGCAGAAAATCTGCTCAATCTCTCACAGACATACAATGTATGAAAAGACTTGTGGAATCTTGCTGGCAGCTAGATGGCACAGATACCGTCTGTACAAACCGGTTTAAATAACCGCTCAATTGTAATCAGACTGACCTGTTGAAACCAAAGAGATCTGCCACAAACTTCTGGTAATCAGGGACTCTAACATAGTAGACCCACCGTCCAGGTTCCAAAAAAACGGATTCTCTGAGAACATATGTCCTCTAATGACAAAAGTATGACAATCTGCAAATCTCTTCCATTGAGTGTCATAATGGCAGTCTCGTAAAGGAGGATTGTATCACACTCTACCCAGGCAGATCTCATGACTCCCACGCCCCACTGAAAGATTCTTAAAATCAGGGTACATGACCTATTACCACAGCCAGTGGAGGAAATCAGATTGAAAACCCATATGATCAACTACCAACACAATAATGGGACCTCTAGAGTTAATCAGAACTGCAAGCACAACACATAATAAACATGCTCATCTGTCTTTTCACACTTCTCAACCATGACACTGCCAAGTGCTGCATCCCATAACCCAGTCCCCACACCTCAGAGGTCATCACACGCAACATAGAAACACGTCCCATGAAGGCTCAAACCAAGACCAGTCTTCAAACCCTACACCCACAGTGTGTAGCGTGCTACCTGTATGGACAAACATTTCAGCTCCCCAGATAAAGGTAATAACCACAATCTAAATACCTGAATCCAATAAAATAAGTAGAACTTCTGATATGGTTAGCTTACTCTGAGACTCAGAGTTTTTCATCTATACTACATTTCACCACTGGTAGTTAGAAAAGGAAAATTTTGGTTTCATGCAGAGTGCCTACCGTGTTTAAAATAATCATTTCAAAGTTACTTTTATTGGTAAGTGTTGGAGTCTACCAAATAACGTAAAAGGTAGCGTTTAGATTTTTTTAGTTGCTGTTTCACTGCTCATGTTTTGATGTTTATTTATTCTCACCATATGTTGTTAATGAGTAGTCGCTCCCATAAACATAGTGCCAAAAATGTTTTTTTTTTCTGTTTTCTTCACATTAATAGAAGTGTGTTCTTTTTGTCTTCCTTACACCATCCTCCCGGGTAAGTCTGTAATATAGCATCTTTTCAGTTGGCCTTTTTTCCATTTGTTGCTTTGGGTGTACATTTTGTTTGGAAATGCATTAAACATGTACCAAAGAGTTTGTATTTTATTTTCCAACAGATTGATCTTGAAAGTATATTTGCACTAAACCCAGACCTTGCACCTGATGAGGAAATAGAGCCGAGTCCAGAAACCCCACCACCATCCACACCATCTGCTAAAGTAAACAAAATTGCAAAGGTATGTGCATTTTGGAAGTTATGTTATGGATATTTGTAGAGTGAACAACTTGTTTGAAACGGCATCATGGTGCTGAAAAGCAGGAGCGGTGTAGACCAAGCCATGGACCAGAATAGGCGGAGAGCCGTCAGTTTCTTGCAAAATTCAAGAACTGAGGAGGTGGCTCTGATGTGTAGGGTTAAGTTGTTCCAGGCTTTGGAAATGAGGTAGGAGAAGGTCAAACTGTAGGACCTGGTTCCACATGTGCGGGAAATGTGTGCGAGTAGGAGTCAGGCTGAGCCGAGGTTTTGGGGAGGTATGTGGAAGTTCATGCGATTGTTGAGTTAGGTGGGGCCGATGTTGTTCAAGGCTTTGTATATGTATTTGAGTAGTTTGAGTGTCTGTTTGTAGAAGGCGAGCCAATGGAAGTATTTGAGGTGGGTGCGAAAGGGAAGTTTTGAGTGAGAGTATGGACACTGATCATGTACACGTTTTCCTTACACACTTTTTTCCACGGGCTACAAATATGTACCTGTTGCTAACATCAGACATGAATTAAAAAAAAGGAAGTGGCTGATGGTGTATAAGAAGTACAAAAGGGCAGGTTGCAAATCGTAATATCTTCAGACAGAAAATGTTAGGCTTTTTACTAATTTAACTTTACTCATTATAGTATATAAATTCCTATACTCCAGTGAAGTGTTGGTATTACATTTCACAGCCTTAGAATTATATTTCTGCTTCTCATAAAGACATTCAAAGACACTTATGTCTGAGTGTAGATGTGGTCTTTGTCTTGTTTATTCTGTATCACGTATGTCTTCACTTCTTGGCTGCTTCAAGTACTGCTGGGATCTTTTATGAAAGGAGAGAAAAGAATGCCTGGTCCCTGGCCAACATCAGGAGCCACAGACTCCACATCATCTCCTACTCCGATCACACGCAACTCTTCTCTCCCTGACAAACAACCCAACAACTATCAAAGATGAGTTCCAAAGATGCATCAAGTATGTGGCCATGTGGATGCACAATAACTGTCTCAAAATCAACACAGACAAGACAAAAGTACTCTTATTCAGGAAAGGTGGAGACACCCTGTGGAACAGTGAATGGTGACCACCTGAGCTGGGACCAACCACCAAACCCACAAACACTCCTACAACCTCCGCATCATCCACGTCCGCCAGCTATCCATTAAGAAGGGCAGCACTACCTCCTCAGTTTGCTTTCTCACCCTCCGAATGCTCAGGAAAGTCTTCAGATGGCTCCCACCGAAGACCAGGCGAACTCTCGCACAAGCTCTCGTCACCAGCAGACACGACTATGGCAACCCCCTCTACTTAGGAATCACCGTCCAACTCGTGAGGAAACTCCAGACCATACAGAACACAGCAGCCAGACTCATCCTTGAACTCACCAGATAGACGCACATCACCCCGTACCTCAGGAAACTCCATTTGCTACCAGTCGCAAAGAGATGCCAGTTCAAGCTGCTCACCCACGCCTGCAAGGCACTACACAATAAATGACCAACGTACCTCAACAAATTAGCGAATTTCCACCAACCTGCCAGGAAACTCCATTCTGTATCCTGCTTTCTAGCAGCCGCTAAACACATTGGTCTGTCGAATAGCAGAAGCTGCTCCTTCTCCCACCTGGTGGCGAAGACCTAGAACACCAGCCCTTGCACCTTAGAGCCTTTTCATTGCTGCAGGTAGGACCTCAAGACCTGGATGTTCAAAAAGAGGATCCAGCAACATGTACCCCATAGCACCACAAGACCCTTTCGTGTGAAGCAGCTGCCCTATGCAAATCAAACCTCATGAAATGTAACAGAGGCCAGGGCCACCTGCCTAGGGAGGCATGCAGCCATGCCAGGAGATATGGTATCCTGAATGAGCGCAACCCTCCAGCAGATCCTACCAATATGATGAGCCTCAACAGCCATTCTTTGGTAATCCTCTACTTAAATACCCGCTCCCTGGTGAAACCCCAGATGGATATTTTCCTTCTGTTAGATACAGATAAACCGGACATCCTTCTCCTTACTGAGACTTGGTTGACTCCTGATTCCGCCCCCGACTTAATAGCAGCCTTACCACCTAACTACTATATTATACATGCAGATCGGGGAGTAGGCAAAGCCGGCGGGGGGTGGCTGCAGTCATCCGCTCTAACCTGAAAGTTACCTACCTGACCTGCCTAACCCTACCGGACACAGAAAATCTGGTGCTAAAGACCGATTCCCCCCCATTCTACGATTGCATGCGTCCTCTTGTACAGACCCCCTAACTCTATGCCAGCATTCCCTTTTGCGCTAAGCGACCAAGTCGCCAATCTGGCGATGGACCATGCCAAGATCTTTTTGATAGGCGACCTTAATTACTGGTTTAGTGACCCCATGAAAAGCTCCCAATCGAGCGAACTCACAGAACTTTTGACAAACTTAAATTTTTCACAGCTAGTGCTTTCACCTACTCACTGTAAGGGCCACATTTTAGACCAGGTGTGGACCAATACCTCGCTAGTAACAACTCCAGTCACCATTCCCTTTCTTTGGTCGGACCACCTACTTGTTAAATTTAATTTGATCCACTCTCCCTCTAAAATAACCGCTACGGCTGTGGGTGCTCAAGCAAGGAAATGGAACACTATAGATAGGGCAGCGTTTTTACAGACACTGGCCAACACAGTTCCACTCCTTCATTCTGACATCAATTCTTCAGAATCCAATCTTTCTGGCTGGCTGCAAGCCGCAAGTGATATTCATGCCCCCTATAAAAGTCATACTGGCACGGCGCGCAGACGCCCAAAGAAGGTTCTCGTCCGATCTAAAAGCAAGGAAACTAGCTCTGCGACAACTGGAACGTCAATGGCGTCGCAACTACGCCCCTGACTTAAAGTCCAGGTTCATCATGGCCAGGAAAGAATATATGAAAGCCATCTCTTCTGCCAAGGCTGCCTATTTTTCCTCCCGCATCCTTAAGTCGACAAATAGAACAAAGGACATCTTAGCAATACTCAATGAATTAACGAACTTGGACAGTGTCCGTCCCAGCGTAACTCCTACTCAGTTCTTTTGCGACTCACTTAACACCTATTTCATTGAGAAAATTGCGGACATCAAAGACAGCATTTCACAATCTATGACTCCAATTACCATCGGCAAGGCTATTAACAACAGCTCTGGTATACTTAGCAGTTTCCCTCTTATCACCCCTGAGCACTTTCAGGAGTTGTTAGCAAGAGTTAAATCTGGTGCCCCATCGGATAGGTGCCCCCCTTACATTCTAAAAGAGTGCCTCTCCGCCCTCCCGGTCCCTGCCTACACTCTCCTGAATGACTCCTTGGCCTAGTGCCTCTGGCCTTTAAGGAAGCAACGGTCATACAGCTCTTAAAGAAATCTGGGGCTGATCCTTCCTGCAAGGCAAACTATCGTCCCATCTCCTTGCTCCCCTTTTTGGAAAAGGTGTTAGAGGCCCATGTAGCCAAGTGCCTCTCCAATTTCTTAGAGGAATCAGGCTGCCTTGATCCCCACCAGGCCGTGTTTCGGCCCGCCCATTCAACGGAGGCAGCGGTATCCACAGTCCTGGACACACTTCGGGACTGTGCAGACAGACGCTCTCCCCGGGCCTTGGTGCTCCTGGACCTGTCGGCTGCCTTTGACACGGTTGATCATACCATCCTGATTGACCGTGTCACCCAGGCCGGCGTCCGGGGCACTGCGGCCCACTGGCTGAAGTCCTTTTTGGAGAATCGCTCTCAGGCAGTCCGGCTTGGTGAGTTAGTTGGCACCAAACAGACTATCACCTGCGGAGTTCCACAGGGTTGTGATCGCCACCTGGACTATGCAAACTCCATGTTCGAGGCATATGGGCTGCAGATGGTACATTATGAATAGATCGCCATCTGGTGTTGGGCTCGGATGATTGCACTTTGTTTTTCTCTTGGAGAGTCTTTTGTATCTTGGTGACTCCTCCCTTGGTTGGTAGTGCGCATGGGCATCGGCTCCATCCTTAGATTGTTTTTTTCCGCCATCGGGTTCGGATGAGGATCGAAGTGATTTATAGGCGCGTATTCCCTTTCCAATTCGACGGTATTGTTATCGAACGCGTTTCATTTCCATTCCGGAGCGTTACGAATTCAACATCGAAGAAAAAAACTTTGATCTACGTCGACGAACAGGAGGCCTTTCTCGACGCAGTCAAGCCCGGAGTCCATGGAAAGGACTCCATTCAAAAAATGTCCAACGTGTGGTGCTAAGTTCCCACACAAGGACCTACACGAGGTGTGCAACCTCTGTCTATCGCCTGAACACGAATCCAGGGACTGCGAAGCCTGCGCAGCATTCTCCTCCAAGCTAACGATTAGAAATCGTCGGGCTAGAAGACACGAGGTTTCCAGAATGCAGTCGGAGGCGATCCCGGAGCTGTTCGGAGACTAGCAACTTGAGGAAGAAGAGGATCATGAGGATCAGTCGGGGTCGGAAGGGGACCAGTCGGATGTCGAAGAACTCGACGTGCAACAAACCGTGAGTGACGACGTCCCCTTACCGAAAAACCGACCCCGTGCGGTAACGACCCCGCCTTCGAGCCCGGTCAAACCGCAGAAAAAAGTTTCCGACGCCCCGCCCTCGGGCCTGGCAACGAAACCGAAACTGAAACCGAAACACTCGGCCTCCCACCATGTCGGATCCGAGAAAAGGTCGACATCGGCTTCGATACCGAAGCTTCATACAAGGGAAAGCTCGGCATCGAAACATTTCATGTCGAAACAGAAACATGATTCATCGTCCAAGACTCACTCGATACCCAGGAAGTCGGAATCGAGAAAACCGAAAACACCGAACATTGAGCATCGAAAACATAAGCACCTCTCGGAACCAAGACCTTCGGTACCGATTCAGGAGCAACAGACAGATCCCAAACAAAAGATTTTGTTTATCGATCCACAAACTGGCAAAGTAGTGACGAAGAAGAGAAAGAATGAACCGACAGAAGATAAATCTCTATTTGCTCGAATTATAATAGAAACACCCCTTGTAACACCTGATTGCCTAGAGCTGATTATGTCTTGAACCCATCTTGATTTCTTAAAGAGAGAATTGCATAGTGCATCCTCTTAGTGTGTTTCCTGTAACATTATAATTTGAGCATCTGAGTTTTTTAAGAATTCACAAATTCTGTTCTGTTTTACTTTTTCCCCTATACCGTTAATATTCCATGACAGGACCTTAAGTTTGTATAGGTTAATCATGGGTCTAATATAGGTTCATGCCCATCCAAGCCTTTGTTCAGTGTAGAATTATTTATATATGAGGATTTTTTGTTTTTTATTTGCCCCCTTGCACCCCCCACCCCTTGAACCCCTCCCCCCAGAGGAACCCCCCCAGCGTACCTGGCGATGTCTTCGCCTTTCGGAGCAACCGGTTGGTGCCCGTGACCTTTAACTGTATTTTGGTGAGACAAAATTAAATCACAAATAAATCATCAAGTCCCTCTGTTTTGTCATACAGCATATTTATATTTATATTTACCTAACGTTCTTTTTTTTTTTTTTTTTTTAGTTTTGTTTTTTATTAAATTCATCCTTTAAAGTAATCGCCAGTTCTATCCGTTACTATTCCTCCTGCTCGCTTTTTATTCGGTCCAAAAAATTATCGACCTCTTCTGGTTGTGTGAAACTGTATGTCTTATTTTTCCACATGATCCTGAGCATAGCCGGGAATCTCATCTGAACATGCGCACCCACTAATCTTAAATCCGGCATTCTAGTGCCCAGCTCCCATTGTCTTTGTGCGGTTCTCGCACCAATATCGGACCTTATAATATAAGGACTAGATTTATAACGTAGGTCTGACTTTGATAGGGATCTTCCTAGAATAAGTTCCTTAACGCTGTAAGTTTGAAAATTTACTAGAATTTTCCTTGGTGTTTTCCTATCCGAGCGTCTCTTGTATGGGTCTCTATGTACCCTTTGGATTTCTGCCTCCAAATTTATATCCGGGCGATCTTTTAAAACACCATCCCTCAAAAGTCCACAAACAAAACCCTTTAAGTCCTCCAACTCTTCCCCTTCCGGAATCTTTAGGATCCTTAGGTTATTCCTCCTAGCATGAGTCTCCAGCCTCTCAATGTCCATAACCAGTGATCTGTTTTGGGTTTTAAGAAGTTCTATGTCTTTTTGATTACTGTGTACAGTTTTATTCAAAGCAGCTGCTTCTGTTTCCAGGTTCCCTGTACGCAAAGTGACTTCCTCTAACTTTGTCTCTAACACGTCAAATCTGTCCTGGATTGTTTTCTGGTTATTTTCCGATATTTCAAATTTCGACATCATATCACATCTTAAGGATCAAAAAAGATCCCCTAGCCGATCACTCTCCTGCTCACTTGAGTCCTCAGACCTTCTCCTTGTACCTAGAGTCATTTGAACAGAGTCTGATGGATTGTCTTTGCTTACATCTTTTCTTCTTGTCCCGTCTTCACCTTCCTTAAAGCTGCTATGTACAGCTTGACTCTTGGGTCTAGTATCTTGCTTCCCTCTCGCTTTATCTGCAGGGGGTGCTTTATTTAGGTTGCCCTGAGCATTTGATCCTTGAAGTACCTTTGTGCTTTCAACCTCTGATAGATTTGGCTGACTCTTGTGCAGCTCTGAACTTGCTATGTTCAGCGATTCTGTTCCCTCCTCTGCGTTTTCCATATTTCCCAAATTCTCCAAAACCCCGTAACGGTTTTCTGAAGGTACGATGCCAATGTTGTCCTCTGACAAAATTGGGGAACGTTTAGCCAGATCTAGGACTTTAAAAAAAGATTTAAGGGAGGGGGTACTTTTCACAGCTTGACTCTCGTGAGATACTCCCTTAAGTTTTTTAATTAAGGTAATCTTTTTCTTTTTACTTTTACAAGGGGTTAGTGGCATAGGTCGCTCCCTCTCCTCAAATTCTAAATTCTAAAGCGCCCTTCCCTTTTAATTCTACCCTAGATCTCAACTGGTACCTATTTCTCTTTGCAGAAGGGATATTTCCTTGTTTTACCGGATTTGAGCTTATAACAGCATTAGCCGACCCAGTAGTTTCAAGTGAGACACTTTCCTTCTGCTTCAGCTTTTGCCCTTCAGACTCCGAACATTTTGATAGAACCCACTCTTGTATTGGGGCTTTACTGATCTCATATGCTGAAAGATCGGGCTGCGTTGGATCCATACAACCCCACCTCCCGGTGTTAGATGCTTGGGTTTCTACCACATTACACCCCTTCTCCCCGCCCCTTACTACGAGGGAGTACAACTTCTTTCTCTCAGCCTCCGTTTTGTGGGGCTGTTGCTCGGGTATATGAGTTGCCAGACTCCCTAGCTTGAGTCTAGGTAGTGCGGAGCGGAGTCTGCTCCAAAAATACCGTCTGCGTTCTTCCAACATAGGAAATAGAGAGCACAGATCTGTAGGTGTCCTAGCACTCCCTTTTTTTTTTTTTGCCTTTGAATAAACCTGCCCGACCTCAAAGGAGGGAAAATCAAGTGAATTGCGAGATACAGCTGGTTTAGATGTACGAGATAGGGGAGACTATTACCGCTACCCCCCCCCCCCTTGTTTTCCACCTTACCGGGATGTGTTGCTCTTGATCCGAGGCGTATTTAAATCTGCCGCCTGCCGATATCTTAAACCGAGTTTTAAAGTCGGGTTAGGTGAAAAGAAAAAGCATCCAGCTTACGAACTTCAGCAGCACACTCCAGTAAAGCTGTTTTCTACACGCTTGCCTCAGGCGTTTCGGAAACCCATTCCGTCCCCCGATCCTGGGATGAGCAGGTCCTAGCGCCGTCCGCTGCAGCTGCAGCGTCCACGGAGACGGCCGGTTACCTCGGCAAGAGAAGCAAAGGGATCAGCTTAGTTGCCGCTCGGATGGTTAAGGGAAATTGCGCATCATAGGCTCACCTTCAGGTAAAAATGCAGCGTCTTTACTCGGCCATCGGGAAAACCACCTCGGTGCTACCGCGACCGGCGCTCAGCCCGCCGCCATGTTCCTCGTGGGCGTGTCCTTGCCTCCCAGATGCTCAAATTATGTTACAGGAAACACACTTAGAGGATGCACTATGCAATTCTCTCTTTAAGAAATCAAGATGGGTTCAAGACATAATCAGCTCTAGGCAATCAGGTGTTACAAGGGGTGTTTCTATTATAATTCGAGCGAATAGCGAGATAAGCCTGAGAAAATTCGAGACAGATCAATCTGGAAGATGGTTAACTGCGGAAGTATTTATTCAAAATACCCCCTATACAATTGCAGTGTACTATGGTCCAAACGAGGACAATCCGGTTCCACTGTCTAAATTGGAATTAGCACTATTTACGACAACTGGTCCTTTAATTTTAGGTGGTGATTTCAACTTGGTTTTTGACCAAAAATTAGATAGAACTTCTAAGGCGAAATACCATGCTCCCTTAAAATCACTTGCCACCTTAGACGTCCTAATGAAAGATTTCACCCTAGTAGACGTTTGGAGAAAAAAATACAAAAATAAATTAGGCTTCACTTTTTATAGCAAAAAATACAAGAATTACTCTAGAATAGATCATCTTCTAGTAGATCAGCACTTCCTTAAGGACATTAATTACCTTTCCTTCACACCTACAGGCTTATCAGACCATGCTGTACTGGAAATGGTAATTGAATTGAACATAACTTCGTTAAAACCTAGGTGGACACTGGAGAGATCACTTCTATTAGATAATCAATTAAAAGAAGAAGTTAATGAAAAAACATCAGAGTTCTTCGCGATGAATTTAGGATCTTCCTCCCCCCAGGTTGTTTGGGAAACATATAAAGCCTATTTGAGGGGAGTTCTAAGTTCCCTAATGAGTTATAAGAGAAAGAGCATAAAAATAAAAAGAAGGGAAGATTTGGCAGTAATAACAAGAAAAGATCAAGAATTACAGAATGCAATTTTAGAGAACTCCAGCAGAGTACACTTGATAGAGAAGGAACTCATCGATTTACAGCTTCAATTAAAAGTATCGGATGAGAGAATTCTTAAAGAAAAATGGGAGTCTAGCAGATTAAAAAATTTTGAGTACGGAGAAAAATGTGGAGCTCTTTTAGCCTGGAAAGCCAGAGAAGAGAGAACTAGAAATAACGTCCAAGCCCTATTACAAAGACAGACAGGAGAATTATTGGAAACAGACATAGAAATCAGAGAAGAAGCAAGATCTTTTATGAGAAGTCTCTATACTGAGGATAAAGATCCTAAGGGGGAAGAGTTAGAATCCTGGCTGATAACAAAACATTTGCCGCAAATACCTGAAACGGATAAGGTGTACCTGGATAGTGAGATAACAGAAGGGGAAATCCTGGGTCAATTGAAGAAAATGAAAAGAGGGAAAGCGGCAGGCTCAGATGGGTTGCCAGTGGAGATCTATTTGGATAATAAAGACCAATTAATGTCCCCATTAAAGGAACTTTTCAACCTTTTATTGATTCAGGGTTTCTCACCACCCCCCTCATGGGGAGAAGCCATTATAACGCTCATACCAAAACCAAATAAGGATGTTAAAAGAATAGAGTCTTACAGACCTATCTCTTTGCTGAACACAGACATGAAGATTTACTCTGGTATCTTAGCAACTAGATTATCGAAGGTTATTAAGTCTATAATCCATCCTGATCAGAGAGGCTTTATCCCAGGGAGATAGTTAAACGAACTAACATTTCAAGCAATAGGAGCTATAGACTACGCTAACGTTAAAAAATCTCCCACTGGCCCTGGTCGCCATAGATGCAGCTAAGGCCTTTGATCAGGTCAATTGGAAGTATCTTTGGGCCTCTATGGCGGCATTCGGGTTCCCTCAAATTTTCATAAAGGCGGTTAGATCCCTATATTACAACCCAAAGGCTAAGGTTTTAGTTAATGGAATTCTATCTGAATGGTTCGATATATCCCGAGGTACCAGACAGGGTTGTCCCTTATCCCCTCTTCTGTTCGATGTTTATATGGAGCCTTTTGTTTGTGGGATTAGAGAGGACAATATTATTCAACCTTTTTTGCTCGGAAATCTGCCCTTGAAGGTGGCGTTGTACGCAGATCTTCTTTTATATACTTCCGACCATTTAGTAGCAATACCGAGGTTATTTTATTTATCGGAAGAATTTGGGAAACTGTCAGGTTACCAGATAAATAAGGAGAAAACTGAGATCATGGGATGGAATAACAACGCACCTATATTAGGCGCTAATCAGAAAATGAGGTACCTGGGAATCTACTTAACCCAATCATTAAAAGACATTACATCACTCAGTTGGAATATGGTGGTTAAAGATATTAATAATGTAGGTAGCAAGGACCCCCTGATAAGGATAGATATCCTGGGACAGGGTAAACAATATGTGAGAAAAACACTCCCAGGCATAAACTAAGGAGAATACACAATAGATTAAACAAACAAACTAGTTCAGTGGGAAAAATTATTTATATTTTAAATTTTAATTTGATAAAAAGAGGGATAAAAATTCAACACATTAATCACAATTGATAAAAAATTGATACAGATGTTTTCACAAAACAGATAAAAAGAAAGTTAAATGGTCTCCAGTCAACGCGTTTCGACATATACAATATGTCTTCATCAGGACATTAACCATCAACAAGCTCTGTAAGACATAATTATAGCATAAAATTACTATAAAAAATCATTAAAATTACTATCACATGATTATTACTGAACTAGATTCGGGTTTGTTAGCACATTCTATTGGTAAACAGAACAATCTTCATTCCAAATATATGATAAAACCGCTCTAACAAGACATCATACATCATACATTTATATAGTCATGGACTTACTAATAGGACACCTTATGTACAAGATAACATTCACCTAATCTTATTTAAGGTAGGTTGTAACGCAGGGAGAAGTATACTTATAAGATATCCTCTGTTTTAACAGTTTCGCATGGTAAACTTTTATCTGCTATCATTACAACTTTGATTTGAGAAAAGAATTTTCAAAGATTTCCAAAGCATGTTCTGTCTTTATCGATGAATAGGTACAAAAAGTTGAAAAAGATATATTTGGTGTGATATATTCAAATGTCTATTACTAAACTTATTATACAACCAATATAATGATGTCTTATAAAGTAGTACATGAAGAAAGGTAAAAAGAAAAGATAAAGAAAGACAAAGTAAAATAGAAAGTAAGTGGACAGATAACACGTCAATAACAAAAGATTTTTTATACTTCTTATCGTGTGTAATCCATTAAATTAATCTACTAAGCTAATACGAGGCTCTGTTATTTGAAATGATGGCCTAAAAGGCCATACGCTATGGTGTTGCATTCTTACCTATTTATGCAGTAATATAAGGGGACATATATCAAGTCTCTTCCTTATTTGTCCCAGAATTGGAAACACGGTCAAAGGTTCCTAAAGTGAAAAGATATAATCACAATAGTTCGCATTTTAATGTAAGAACTGTTCTAGCATGAGAGATGGGTTTCATTTAAAGCTATATTTATGTAAATGCTCCTCCATTCTTACCCTAAAATTAGAGTTTATAGGTTCCACAAAATAAGGTCCAATTTGAAAAGATGGGAGGTAACGTAGTTATTGTAAATATGTTCGTGCTACCTATAAAATAAAGACAAAAACAATGTACACGATATAAATTTAAATCAAGAGTGCTGTACTACTTAGAAGGGTATAGCCGCTAAGCTGCTTACCGAGTGAAATAGTTGAGTTCACTTATAAAAAGTGACAGCTATTTTGAGGAACGCAGCTGCACGTAACGATAACTTTTGTGGTTGTATTATAGGCTGCGACGAAACTCCTAGTTAAAAGAGCAATAGTCCTTAAATTAAAATACTTGAAAACTAGTACAACCTAATATTTGGGCTAGTGATACACAACAAGCGAAAAAAGTTTTAACAAACCTTTCTAACCGTAACCTAATCTTCCTCACCAGCAAAGTTATATGGGGAATGGCGCCGAAGTCGGTAAGCTCACAAAGCGTGCAAAGGCGTTTCACCACACAGGCGAGTCCTGTGGGGCGAGGACAGAAAGATTTAGTTTAATGGGAAGACTCCAAAGGGAGTTCGAGGTATAGTTTAGTTGTATACTGCACACGTTTACTACACACGCTTACCGTAGGCGCCAAGGGAAGAGACGCCCCTTCGAGTGCTGTTGTTTTAAAATCTACTCGCACGGGATACTTCTCGAGTAAGTATATAGTTCCTGTTTTAAGAAAAAGAGGCGCTTTAATATACCCAGCGTCAGATCGGGTAAAAGAATTTAACTTATCCTAACAGGGGTTTAAGGAAGCTTACCGAGAGCGCTGAGGGTGGCCAGCTGCATCAGGGGTTCTGCCGACGGGTCAGATTGCGAAAATAGAGCAACTCTGATAGGTCGGTTGTGGCGTGTATTTATATGCATCTTTTCAATTGGGTAACCTATCTGCTTGTTTCTTAAAGGGACCAGGCTATTATATTCATTGGTCTATCAGTATTGTCAAAACGCTGGAAACGAAACTAATTGGAAGACAAGGCACAAAAAGCAATATGCTTCGTGGATAGGATTAATACTCTTACATACTATAGTGCGTCTAACTAGACTAAATAGTCCGCACTTTAGTCCGCAGTCATAGAAATGTTATGTATATATGTATGCGTATATTGATCCAATTAAACTGGTATTATGGACAAGGGCTATTCTATTGATTCTCTGTGTACTAAACCCACCCTAATACTGAAAAAGAACCTTAAGCCGTTTTGAGTCAAAGATTCAAAGCGACTAAAAGAATCTTTAGCCACTTATAAGATAGCATTCTCCCAGGGCAATTCATTATTGAGTCCATGGGTGAAAGTTTTAAGAGAGAAGATCCAAAAAACTTCGCGTTTCTTTCGTATTTGTTCTCCTCCCTTATTATTTGGGGTATTAATTTTTTCAAGTATACGCCATCGTAGATCAGATGGGGCATGATTGTAATCATTGTAATGATTTTAAAACAACAGCACTCGAAGGGGCGTCTCTTCCCTTGGCGCCTACGGTAAGCGTGTGTAGTAAACGTGTGCAGTATACAACTAAACTATACCTCGAACTCCCTTTGGAGTCTTCCCATTAAACTAAATCTTTCTGTCCTCGCCCCACAGGACTCGCCTGTGTGGTGAAACGCCTTTGCACGCTTTGTGAGCTTACCGACTTCGGCGCCATTCCCCATATAACTTTGCTGGTGAGGAAGATTAGGTTACGGTTAGAAAGGTTTGTTAAAACTTTTTTCGCTTGTTGTGTATCACTAGCCCAAATATTAGGTTGTACTAGTTTTCAAGTATTTTAATTTAAGGACTATTGCTCTTTTAACTAGGAGTTTCGTCGCAGCCTATAATACAACCACAAAAGTTATCGTTACGTGCAGCTGCGTTCCTCAAAATAGCTGTCACTTTTTATAAGTGAACTCAACTATTTCACTCGGTAAGCAGCTTAGCGGCTATACCCTTCTAAGTAGTACAGCACTCTTGATTTAAATTTATATCGTGTACATTGTTTTTGTCTTTATTTTATAGGTAGCACGAACATATTTACAATAACTACGTTACCTCCCATCTTTTCAAATTGGACCTTATTTTGTGGAACCTATAAACTCTAATTTTAGGGTAAGAATGGAGGAGCATTTACATAAATATAGCTTTAAATGAAACCCATCTCTCATGCTAGAACAGTTCTTACATTAAAATGCGAACTATTGTGATTATATCTTTTCACTTTAGGAACCTTTGACCGTGTTTCCAATTCTGGGACAAATAAGGAAGAGACTTGATATATGTCCCCTTATATTACTGCATAAATAGGTAAGAATGCAACACCATAGCGTATGGCCTTTTAGGCCATCATTTCAAATAACAGAGCCTCGTATTAGCTTAGTAGATTAATTTAATGGATTACACACGATAAGAAGTATAAAAAATCTTTTGTTATTGACGTGTTATCTGTCCACTTACTTTCTATTTTACTTTGTCTTTCTTTATCTTTTCTTTTTACCTTTCTTCATGTACTACTTTATAAGACATCATTATATTGGTTGTATAATAAGTTTAGTAATAGACATTTGAATATATCATACCAAATATATATTTTTCAACTTTTTGTACCTATTCATCGATAAAGACAGAACATGCTTTGGAAATCTTTGAAAATTCTTTTCTCAAATCAAAGTTGTAATGATAGCAGATAAAAGTTTACCATGCGAAACTGTTAAAACAGAGGATATCTTATAAGTATACTTCTCCCTGCGTTACAACCTACCTTAAATAAGATTAGGTGAATGTTATCTTGTACATAAGGTGTCCTATTAGTAAGTCCATGACTATATAAATGTATGATGTATGATGTCTTGTTAGAGCGGTTTTATCATATATTTGGAATGAAGATTGTTCTGTTTACCAATAGAATGTGCTAACAAACCCGAATCTAGTTCAGTAATAATCATGTGATAGTAATTTTAATGATTTTTTATAGTAATTTTATGCTATAATTATGTCTTACAGAGCTTGTTGATGGTTAATGTCCTGATGAAGACATATTGTATATGTCGAAACGCGTTGACTGGAGACCATTTAACTTTCTTTTTATCTGTTTTGTGAAAACATCTGTATCAATTTTTTATCAATTGTGATTAATGTGTTGAATTTTTATCCCTCTTTTTATCAAATTAAAATTTAAAATATAAATAATTTTTCCCACTGAACTAGTTTGTTTGTTTAATCTATTGTGTATTCTCCTTAGTTTATGCCTGGGAGTGTTTTTCTCACATATAAAGATATTAATAAAACATTAATAAGATGGGGAAACTTGCCCCTGAATATATACGGTCGAGTCAACCTCATTAAAATGACTATTATCCCAAAAGTGACTTTCCTATTCAACTGTATCCCCTTATCATTCTCACTGAAAGATATTTTATGCCTCCAAGATCATCTGTCACAACCTCTGAGAAATGCTGGGTTAAAAACATGGGGTGATCTTAGGAGGGATTCGGGCCTGGTGGACTGGAATTCTTTAGTACAACTTACTGATGGGCAGTTGACTAGGTTCAAATACTATCAACTCTCTTCCTGGTGGTCCAGTCAAAATATGCAAAAAGAGAAAGACACAGATATTCTTGACTATATAGGAAGGAGGGGGAAATGGGTAAAAGAACTCTCATTTTGGTATAAACTGTTGATCAAAGAAGAAGAGAGTAAAACCAATTCAGAGGTTATAAATTTATGGGGTCATTGTATACCGGACACTCTCGATGAAGTTAACAAAGTATGGTTAGATTCCTTTTTGTTGTCATCGAGGCTAATTAAGCCAGCAAACTTAAGACGTAACCATCTATTTACGGCCTATAGAGTATATTGGACTCCGGCCAAACTGCACAAGATCAAACGAAAGAACTACTATTGCCCCCGATGTAAACATAATGCAGCTGACGATATTCATATCTTTTTAGAATGTCCAGCCATTCAAGACTTTTGGAAATGGGTTATGGATTTTTTGTGTGATGTACTCTTAACGACTATTATATGTTCCCGTAGACTTGTTTTTTTCGGTTTATCGAAAGATTATGATATCAATAGTCTGGACTCACAGTTTATTTTTTATATAATAATCATTGCTAGGAGACAAATTTGTATGGAGTGGAAGTCAGTGTCTCCTCCTCGTTTTGCAGAATGCCTGAAGTATATAATGGAAGTCTGTAAAATGGATTTGGCTGGTCGAAAAGAGAACATTGAGAACGTTTGGTCTAAACTGGTGGTCTGGATAAATAGGTGAACGGTCCTGTGATTATGCCAGAGGTTGAGTCGGTCCTGTCCTCCACCAGGCCTAGGGCGCCCAATATAGGCCTGGAGGAGTAGGATAAGGAAAGCAGCCTACCTCTGGGACTTCCCTGTATGCTATGATACTGTCTCCATGGCGGACTCGAAAAATAACAGTATAAGAGGCATCGGTGAGACCCATCTAGAGCAAATATATTCTGGTGGCAAATATGAGGACAAAAAAAAACAGATAAATCTCTTCCTTCAAAAAGGAGAACACTGGGGACAAATACAACTCCTCCTGCTTCTCCTCGACCTAAAGTCACACCCTCTTCTCCTATTCCTCACACTATGCCAAATATTCCTACACCTTCCACACCAAGACCATCTACACCGCAGTCTGATGTAGACAGTGATCCAGGGGAGGGAGAACCTCAAGGGGATAATGAAACCATCCCAGATGAGGATGACCCATGGGAACATTATGATGTAGGGTCAGATGAGGACAACGACCCAGAGTTATATCCCTCAAAGCCTTCACCACCTGATGATAACACAGGGTTTGTACAGCTCATTAATAGGGCAGCAAAATATCATAAAGTAGATATACATACAGAACCTCAAATAGAGGATTTCCTGTTAGAGACGCTACCTAATGCACAAAGAACATCAGGTACTCTTCCTATTTTGAAAGGTCTTCTCAGTCACACAGAAGAAATATTCAAAGACCCAGTGAGGGCTAGGGTGTTAAACCCAAGAATTGATAAAAAATATAAGGCGGCTCCAAAGGATCCAATATTTATCAAAGGGCATGTACCTCTGGACTCGCTTGTAGTCTCAAACGCTCGTAAAAGAGCAAACTCATTATCTACAGGAGAGGCTCCTCCACCAGATAGAGTCAAAATTAATAGATGCATCAGGCAAGAGAGTAGCATCGCAAGCGGCAAATAGCTGGCGTATAGCCAATACACAGGCACTACTTGCACGTTATGACAGGGCACATTATGATGAATTAGAAAAACTCATCACACATCTCCCCAAAGAACATCAGAAAAAGGCAGATCAGTTAATACAGGAAGGTAAAATAATAACTAATACTTCCATTAAGTGCGCCCTAGACGCAGCAGACACTGCAGCAAGATCCATCAACACCAGTGTCATGTTAAGGAGACATGCATGGCCTAGAATCTCAGGATTCAAACAGGAAGTACAAACGTCCTTATTGAACCAACCATTTGATCAAAAGACACTTTTTGGTTCAAGCACAGATGAGACCTTAGAAAAGATGAAAAAAGATACAGAAACGGCGAAGTCAATGGGAGCATTGCAACAGCCAACACAAAGAGGTTCCTTTCGTAGATCCACCTATAGAGGGGGCTCAAAAAATACAGGAACAAATCAGTAATCCACCTCTTTCACACCTACATCACCCAAAGGCAACTCAAGAGGTAATTACAGGGGTAACAACAACAAAGGTAGAGGCCGCGGAAATAATAACAACCGCAACGCCTCAACCCCAAAACAGTGACTTCATAGAACTCCCCCCAGACCACATAACACCGGTCGGGGGACGTCTATCACAGTTCCTACCTGTCTGGGAAAACATCACATCAGACAAGTGGGTGAGACAGATTATCCAACATGGTTATTGCCTGGAACTCACAGCTACCCCACCAAACATCCCCCCCAAACAGCGTCCAATGAGCCAAGATCATCTGACATTGTTAAAAGAAGAAGTACTAGCACTTCTACAAAAGCATGCAATAGAGAAGGTCCCAAAAAATCAACAAGGGACAGGAGTATACTCTCTATACTTCCTAATCCCCAAAAAAGACGGGTCCCTAAGACCAATCTTGGACCTCAGACCTCTCAATGCTTACATAAATTCGGAACATTTCCACATGGTCACGCTCCAACAGGTACTCCCTTTACTGAAGAAAGGGGACTTTCTTTCTACACTGGATCTAAAAGACGCTTACTTTCATATCCCAATTCACAAAGCCCACAGAAAATACCTAAGGTTTGTAGTGGAAGGACAACACTATCAGTTCAAAGTCCTTCCGTTTGGGGTCACAACGGCAACAAGAGTGTTCACAAAATGCCTAGCTGTGGTGGCAGCTCACCTAAGAAGACAACAAATACATGTCTTCCCCTACTTGGACGATTGGCTAATAAAGGCCAAGTCACAAGAAGAATGTCTTCACAACACACAGAAGACAATTCAATTGCTGCACCACCTAGGGTTTACGGTGAACTACAAAAAATCACACCTGCAACCAAACAAGATTCAGCAATACCTGGGGGCTACTATAAACACAGAAAAGGCAATAGCATACCCCAATCCGATCAGGATACAAACAATGGTCGGATTAATACAAAGATTTCAACCACAACACTCACTACCAGCACGAGTGTTTATGCAACTGTTAGGCATGATGTCCTCCTGCATACTGCTAATACCACATGCCAGGCTACAAATGCGTCCGCTACAGGAGTGTCTAGCGACACAGTGGAATCAGGCTCACGGTCAGATTACAGATCTGGTGTTGGTAAACGACCGGACGTATCGCTCTCTGAAGTGGTGGAACACAGAAAACATTTCCAAGGGACGGTCGTTCCTAGAACCAATTCCACAAGTGATAATAACAGCGGACGCATCGCTCTCCGGATGGGGAGCACATATGGACAAATACACAGTGCAGGGGAAGTGGAGTGTGCAGCAAAAGAAACTGCACATCAACTACCTAGAACTATTAGCAGTATTTCTAGCACTAAAGGCTTTCCAAATGCAAATAACAAGCAAGGCAGTCCTGATCAGAACAGACAACGTGACTGCAATGTATTATATTCAAAAGCAGGGGGGGACACACTCTCTCCAACTATCCAAACTAGCACAGGACATTTGGAGATGGGCCATTCCTCAAAAGATTTATCTGTTAGCAGAACACCTACCAGGAGTTCAAAATCAGATAGCAGACATCCTAAGCAGACAGTCAGAACAAGTACACGAATGGGAGCTGCACAACCAAATATTGCAGCCATTCTTCCAGAGATGGGGGCAACCAGAGATAGATCTGTTTGCCAATCATCAGAACGCAAAATGCAAAAACTTCGCATCCAGGTACCCACACCAACGGTCCCAGGGCAATGCACTATGGATAAATTGGTCCAACAAATTTGCTTACGCTTTCCCTCCTCTCCCACTAATCCCGTTAGTGGTTCGGAAACTGCAGCAGCACTCAATGACAATGATACTAGTGGCACCCACGTGGGCAAGACAGCCGTGGTTCACCATGCTACTACAACTCTCACAGGTGCCACATCAAAAACTAAGATTATTACCCATGCATCTTACACAGAACCATGGAGAAATAATGCACCCAGATCCCAAACAACTGAACCTAGCGATCTGGCTCCTGAAGTCATAGAGTTTGGATATTTAGATTTACCACCAGAATGTATGGAAATCATTAAACAAGCAAGACGTCCTACCACCAGAGCATGCTATGCAGCAAAATGGAAGAGGTTTGCTATACACTGTAACAGTAAGCACATCAACCCTCTGGACGCATCCACTAAACAACTCATTTGCTATTTACTACACTTGCAGCAATGTAATTTAGCATATACCTCTATCAGAGTTCATCTCGCAGCCATAGCGGCGTACCTACAAAACAGGCAACATCTTTCCCTGTTTAAAGTACCAGCAATTAAAGCTTTCATGGAGGGACTCAGAAGAGTCATTCCACCAAGACAACCACCTTCCCCAGTCTGGAATCTCAACATAGTACTCACCAGACTAATGGGGCCACCCTTTGAACCTATGCATAGGTGTGAAATACAGTTCCTCACATGGAAGGTGGCCTTCCTCATAGCTATCACGTCACTTAGAAGAGTAAGTGAGTTGCAAGCTTTTACGATTCAAGAACCATTCATGCAGTTACACCAAAATAAAGTGGTTCTTAGAACAAACCCAAAATTCTTACCAAAGGTAATTTCGGCGTTCCACATCAATCAGTCAGTGGAATTACCGGTTTTCTTTCCAAAACCACAAACAGTAGCGGAAAGAGCCCTACATACACTGGATGTTAGAAGGGCAATATTGTACTATATAGAAAGAACACAAACTTTCAGAAAGACAAAACAGCTATTTGTTGCGTTTTCTCCTACACATAAAGGCAATCCCATATCTAAAGCGGGCATTGCCAGATTCATTGTAAAATGCATTCAAATATGCTACTTAAAAGCAAAGAGAACATTAACGGTTCCTCCTAGAGCTCACTCTACACGTAAACTAGGAGCATCTATCGCATTTTTGGGAAACATTCCACTAGATGACATATGCAAAGCAGCTACCTGGGTTACACCGCACACCTTCACAAAACACTATTGTGTAGATGTGCACATAACACAACAAGCTAGAGTGGGACAAGCTGTATTAAAAACTTTATTTCAGACAGTTGCAACAGACAAGGGCAACCACCGCTAGGGAGAGAGCTGCTGTATAGTCTATTCATAATGTACCATCTGCAGCCCATATGCCTCGAACGGAATATGCTACTTACCAGTATGCATCTGTTCTTGGCATAGAGGGCTGCAGAGTGGTACATGCCCTCCCAGCCTCCCCGGAAACCTGTGTCTGTTCCAACATTATCTTAATTAGATACACTTACATGGGCATTCTTATCTGTATTCTATCATACTACTCCATCTAACCCTACTATGGCAAAACAATCTAAGGATGGAGCCGATGCCCATGCGCACTACCAACCAAGGGAGGAGTCACCAAGATACAAAAGACTCTCCAAGAGAAAAACAAAGTGCAATCATCCGAGCCCAACACCAGATGGCGATCTATTCATAATGTACCACTCTGCAGCCCTCTTTGCCAAGAACAGATGCATACTGGTAAGTAGCATATTCCTTACCTCCCCCTCTATCTGTTAAAACGCCTACAGATGGTGCAGAATTATGCCGCCAGATTGATTCTGACCCAACCTAGATGGCAACCGGCTACCCCTCTGCCTATGAAACTCCATTGGCTTCCTGTGATCCAGCGTTGCACCTTCAAAACAGGCTGCACAATTTATAAATCACTACACTGCAAAAGCTCTAAATTTATCGACAAACTTATCACAAAGTACGTTCCGTCTCGCAACCTCCGCGCATCCCGTCTTGGCCTCCTTCAGATACCTTCCTTTAAACGCAAGCGCTCTGGCGGCCGCAGGTTTGCTACACTGGCTCCTTGTCTGTGGAACTCTTTTCCCCTTGAGATTTCGACCTGTTTGGACCTTATCTAATTTCGGAAAGCCTTAAAAACCTGGCTTTACAGACAAGCATATCAATAATCTTACACTACACATCCCCGGTCACGTTCTCTGTCTATATCAGCGCCAGGAAACCAATCGGTGTTAGTGCGCTTAACAAATTTTTTATTAACATAACATAACAAATCCTGATTGGTTGATTGAGTGCTGATTATGACAGGAGAAAGGAAAGTAGGGGGGAGGGAATGATATGTCTTCATGGTATTTCTACAGCACTGATGGGTGCACCAGAAGAAAGGAAAGGAGTAAAAGAAAAGGGAGAAGTAAAGTAGGACATAGATTGGCATTAAGATGTGAGAGCTGCAGGTCATGTGTCTCTCCAGGCACTGTGAAAAGAAGAATCCACCACAAGAGCCTAGTCCAGAAGCTAATGACTGGCAATCTATTCCCTGAGCGTTGGTGAAGAACACCATGTTCAGTCCATGATGTTCTCCCCCCCCCCTCCACCCCCCCCACACACACTCCCACCAACTGGGTGAGTCAGAAGTGCAGGTGGATACCTGCAAAACCTGTCTTGGGCTCATAGAGATGTACTGGAACAAATCTGAAGAATTCCTCTACAACAAGGATGGTAAGAGGCACTTGATGGCCTGATGAATATTTCTGGGTAGACATTCGCCGCCTCTTGTGAAACAAATTTGATTGAGATCACCAAAGCTGGTATCACAATATCAGATGCACCAGGTCAATGTTATTGGTGAAGATGTGAGCTGATGAAAGTTCCGTCCTGAGTAAGATCTAAGTCAGTATTTGACGCACAAAATAAGTTGTTGTTTCTTAGTTTTTTTAGTGTAGCATACTCTGACATGTCTGTTCATCTTTGCTTAACTTCCAGAAATGCCTAATTTCACCTTTTCGTTAAAAAAACATAATTGATGTTGGGCTGATGGTGCCTGCCCTGAATTTGCAGCTAGTAGCAGGAAAGTAAGAGCCGGCCTAGCATGGAAATATGAACTACCTTTATTTTCAAAAACTAAATAAATTGCTGTTGCAAGAACTATTGTTCTTAGTTGTGAAGAATGGTCCACAATATCCCCCACATATACTAGACCCATCATACTGAGGTGTAGTTTTGAAAAGAGTCTTATTTCCTTTGTGAAGGTGTACATTAATAAAACCAGAAATATGTTATGCTAGAGTTCTAGCAGCTAGACTATTACAACACAATTTAAACCACTAACCGTGGTACCATTTTACAGTGACGGTCATTAATGCACGCCTCATGCCATGAAAGGCTTTTTTCCCCCTACTTTCAGAGGGTGCACGCCCCTGAGATTGTGGGAAGCCCCTCAGCCATTTCCGCCACCATGTGCACTGCTCAGCTGCCTTGAAGCACTGTGGGAGATGGCTGGCTGTGTTATCCCACCACTACTGATGGCTGATAGGAATTCAATCTCTGTTTTGCCTGCCCTCCTCCAGTCTCAGGCACAAGGTGAAGGGGAAGCATCCGTTGCTGATCCCAAAGGCCAGAGTGGTGCTCGCATGCATGCTTCGGTTCCCATGTTGTTAGGAGCTCCCAAGGGATGCTTTGAATAAGAGCACTGCAGCACTCATAGTTTTCTTTTTTGTTCTTCGACTTTGCCCCAGGAACCAAATCCCCAGGAACCAATCAAAACAGAGGGGTGGGGCTCCACACATGTCCCCTTCCACGACAATTCTGTATATTGAACCCCAGTTTCCTTGACATTTCCTATAGGTATTGTGAGCAGCAGGAGCGGGAGCCACCACCGTTGTTTTCATATGGACTTATGAATCCTCTGGGAATTTCTTCAGACCACAGTTCTTCTCAGCCCCAACGAAAATGCCTTGATCAAAAGATGCTTTCTCTGGCCCTGTTGCTACGATGTTCAGAGGATAAACAGCACTTTGCCTCTGGTGGCATGCTGCAGCCACCAGGAGGGGTTCATTTAGGCCTTCTCACCTCTAAATGTTTTAGTTCTTGTGGAGCTTGATTTTGACTGTTCTCCCTCGCTGAGGGAGCGCTCAGGAACTGCTGCCCTACCCTTTTGTCCCTCACACAGGAACTTTCTCCTGTTTGGATGTCTGACACTTATCCTGGGCATGGAGTTATCCTTGGGACTCCAAGACCGAGTCCTGTAGCAGTAGCCAAACACCCACCCCAACCCGTCAAGCACCTCCTTCTCCTCACCCTGACCCAAGAAGGAGTGCAGGTCTTTTAAAATTAATGTCAGATCTGATCTGGTCTGTAGGCCTATGGCGATACTTGCTTGGAGCAGAATTTACCCATCAAGTCAGTATATTGAAGCATCCACACTTGTAAGGAATTCACTACAGATGTACGTACTCACAGTATGAATGCCCACTTATATTATAAGGCTTTCACATGTTGGTACCACTTAATGAAGGATCCTCTCTGCAGCATGCTACCTGTGTGCAGATACCAAGCAAGAGTTAGATGGCAGTCTTACTCTCTCAGCCTGTACTTGTGTGCAAATACATGTGAAACCTCCCTTTTATTTACTCCAGTGCTTCCTAAGAGATGTACATTTGTGGTTAGCACTGTGTGTAAATATAGGAGGTATCCCCGACTAAAGTTCCTAAATCGGGATCATAGAAGTGTTTGAAAAAACGAATATTTAGGAACATGGGTTGTAAAAGGACATCAGATCTGATCTGGTCTGTAGGCCTATGGCGATACTTGCTTGGAGCAGAATTTACCCATCGTGTCAGTATATTGAAGCATCCACACTTGTAAGGAATTCACTACAGATGTACATACTCACAGTATGAATGCCCACTTATATTATAAGGCATTCACATGTTGGTACCACTTAATGAAGGATCCTCTCTGCAGCATGCTACCTGTGTGCAGTTACCAAGCAAGAGTTAGATGGCAGTCTTACTCTCTCAACCTGTACTTGTGTGCAAATACATGTGAAACCACCCTTTTATTTACTCCAGTGCTTCCTAAGAGATGTACACTTGTGGTTAGCACTGTGTGTAAATATAGGAGGTATCCCCGACTAAAGTTCCTAAATCGGGATCATAGAAGTGTTTGAAAAAACGAATATTTAGGAACATGGGTTGTAAAAGGACATTGCACTGACAACAAAAAAATATTGTAGTTATGGATTCACAATACACATTAGAACATATTGTAAAAAGGGAGGTACTTTATTAAATAGTTTGGTTTTTAAAGATCTGTTTCTTTAAACATTCATTGTTTATCCAATTGAGATTCTCATAATAAGCACTGTACATTTGTCAGACATCACAATGCATTTTTATATAAAGATACATTTCATTAATGAATTTAGGAGATACAAACAGTGATATATGTATAAAGGTGTATGATGTTAATCAAAAGAACATGGCTAGGAATAGTTGAACATTGCTACGCGCGTTTCGGCTATGAGCCTTCATCAGGAAGCCATGAGTACCTATACAAAATACATGAAAAATCCATATCCGTGTCAGTGCGGAATCCTAACCGTAAGTTTACATGTGCATACAGTTCATCTAGTCTATTATTTACAAAACAAAGGTTAAAAACAGGGGGAATCAGAAATCTTAATATATACATATATACATTGTTACATACACTTTCTAAAACAGCTCCTAAGTAGTGTACAACTCATTCATTTTGGTAACAGTTTAGGGGCGTGGCCTTTAGCTTTGGATTTTATAGGTGGACCGGAAAGGAATTCTAGTACCATGAAATAGTACATAGGAAAGGGGTCCATGTGGCCTCTAGTCAGAATCTATGTGTTACTCCCGTTTGTTATAATCTATACTGTCTGCAGCAAAAGTGTCAAGGGTAGGAGCTGAGGGGAAACTAGAAGTGAACGAAAAAAGAAAAGGACAGGAAAAGAAGAGAAAAGGGAAAAAAGAGAAGGAAAAAGAAAAGGAGAGAGAAGAAAGAGAAAAGAAAAGAGGGGTAACTGGCTAGTTTAGCTTGCTTAGGGTCAGTTAGAATGTTGGAAGGAAGGAAGGGATGGGAAATTAAGCAGGATTTTTTTGTAAAAAAGAAGAAAGGTACTGTTCAGAGTCATGGACACTATTAGTGAGATTAAGTATTGCCTTACCAATCTGATATTGCAGCCGCAATATACGATGATGGGTTTTGGGTGCACTTAAAGGGTTACACTAAAGTCGCTGTATGGCTCCGTTTGAGAGGCAATATAAGGTACAGGAGTTATATCTTTACTGCGGAAAAAGACAAAACATGGGCGTATATTAGAAATTGCAGGTGGTATATGTGAGCACTAGGGTTCATAGTCTCAGGATATAATTACCTGTTAATAGGGAGAGTGGGATGTATCTGTACGTTGCTATCTTGTGATCTTAGTCTGTTCAGAGAGCTATGAAAAGAAGGAATGACAAATATGTCTGAGTGGCCTGATGCCTAAACCTTTATTGTAGCATTCAGTAAAAATACAAGTATGGGCCTACAACCACGGGGGCCGGCCGCTAGACACATTCAAATCTTGTATTAGAATGCACAACTGGATTCCAGGATGAGACAGAGGTTTAATTTTATATTTTATAAGAGGATCAGGTGCCATACGATCAAACAAATGCGGGGGGCAGGGTAAGAAACGGCATATGCATGTAATAACCACTATAATGGAGACTTGGTGCCAGAGCATATAGATCGGTACAAAAGAACACAAAATATACATTCCATGTTGCGCCAGTACTCGGAGCCTGCCCAACCAGGAATCAGGATATCATAAGAACATAAGCACGAAAAACCAACACACGATAAGAATCCAAATGATTTGAAGCTATACTGATCCTTTAAGAAAAAAGAGAGAAGGAAGAAAGGCCATAGAAAATAAAAAAGGCAAAATAAACCCCCCCGCCCCCTCCAACCCCCCACCCTGCACCCCTGCAAATGGCTACAGCCTAACCCCACTAGCAGCGTGCCTGTCGCCCCTAATAACTAAAACCCCAAAGGTAGGAGAAAGAACGGAGGAGGGCATATCCATGTGTGCTCCCAGCCCCTTCAGACGCCCCGCCTGAAACAGACACCCCCTATCACTAAAAGACAAGTTTATGACAACAATATAGAAGAAATTAGAGGGTACTGTGAGACACTGCCCAGCCTCTTAGAGCAAACAGTTGCAGGTCCAACGCTTGTGAAAGCCACACTAACCCTTCCCGACCCAGTCGATCTTAACCTTGGCCCTTCCGAACAAGAACACGAACCACTCCCAGCGAGACCCAAAGGCACACAAAGAAGCAATAAAGAAGAACAGTGTCATCAGAAATCAGCCCATGGCTACCGGCAGTCAGTGAGTCCACAGGAACTGTGGACGCAGACAAATTCTCCCTCCTAGTTGAACAGTCCCAATGTGTCTTGCACAGGAGTCGTAGCGTCACCAGGAAAGGAGAAGATGACCACAAAATGCGTGGAAAGTCACAAACAAAAGTCTCCGGGAGGGGAACGCCTGACGATATCTCCAAAAGCCGGTGGTGGTGGAAGGTTTAGCAATACCATGACATCCTCCCAGGGCACCGTCCGATGGTTCCAATACTTGTTTCCTCACGGGGTTCTCGCACGGAGTCATAATGGCCGCGGTATGAGTGGCTGCAGTTTCCTGTTCCAACAATAAGGCTGGGCCCGGTTCCACCAGGAGCATCTCAGATAAGCGTGTGTCCAATTTGCTCAGCAAAGTATCCACATGTGAGCGAAATGCCCAAAGTTCTGCCAGTATTGACCTCAGCGATAGCTCATGCACCGTTCGATCCATATTCTCATGCACGATATCAGTCACAATCACCTCCCCGGGTGAATCTGGCATCCTCGGAGGCGACAGACAGGACCACGAACGTGCAAATGCGAAGGGTGACCAGTCTTTGTCCGCAGCCACGGTCAACCCAGTTAAGGCCGCAGGCCAGAGACCCCGAACCACAGAACCCCGGCGGGCGCAAACCGGGTCCGCGGGACGGGGGCCCCCACCCGCAGGCGGCAGCAGGCAGATTCACCCCTCGGTCGATGCTGAGCAATGAAACGATCGCTGCCAAATTCGGGCTGAATTAGAGCCTCCACTGCGGTGGACCGGACCCAGCCGATTCTCCTGACCGATGTTGCACTACAGGCCGGCTGTGAAAGTACTCCAGGCCCCGGCTTCACCGCTGGAGTAGGCCGCAAACTTCAACTCGATGGAACTTCGTCAAACAAGCCGATAAAAGTTTCCGGATTTCACCATCGGAGTGCGGAACAGTTCATGCACACAGAGACTAGGCGTAAAGTCAGGATAATATACAGGATATCGCGGCGGGTTACAGAGGTCGGCAGAGCCCGGAGCCTAAGCAGCCATCTTGCTTGCTCACATTAGCTCCTCTCCTGGCCGGCCCTTCTTGACTGTGTGTTCTTCCTTTGGGTTTCTACACCATGCCGGCCCTGAGACTAGATTTACAAAAGGGGGTGGTGATGAACAGAGTGTCTGAATTGAGCAGACCACTCTTACCCAGTCCAAAGATCAGGGCTTGATCCATCACCGTTATTTATCTCACTGCCCCATCCCAGCTCAGAATCTGGCTATATGCAAATCAGTCTGTCCCTGGCCCAGTGCATCATGGGAACAGGGCAGACTAAACTACCAAGCCAATTCTTTACCAGAAAGGAGACAAGCTACCGGGGACCGGTTTCTGGCATTTCAGCCTCTTCGGCCCGGCTTGCTTGAATCCTGATGGAGCAGTGAGAAAGGGACTCATGTCTGAGCATACCCTGCCACACCTATAGTGGCCAAAATCGATTTACAAAAGGGGGTGGTGATGAACAGAGTGTCTGAATTGAGCAGACCACTCTTACCCAGTCCAAAGATCAGGGCTTGATCCATCACCGTTATTTATCTCACTGCCCCATCCCAGCTCAGAATCTGGCTATATGCAAATCAGTCTGTCCCTGGCCCAGTGCATCATGGGAACAGGGCAGACTAAACTACCAAGCCAATTCTTTACCAGAAAGGAGACAAGCTACCGGGGACCGGTTTCTGGCATTTCAGCCTCTTCGGCCCGGCTTGCTTGAATCCTGATGGAGCAGTGAGAAAGGGACTCATGTCTGAGCATACCCTGCCACACCTATAGTGGCCAAAATCGATTTACCCTGAGACTAGGCCTTCTGTTTTTTCTCTTTGGCTGCTTGACAAGCCTTCTGCTGGTTTTTCCGCAGGTCTTTTCTTTTGTCCTCTGCTGCAGAAGTTTTTTCCTAAGAGGTTCCCATGTCTTGGGACGTAACATGCCCTATGTGGGGTAGTGGTAGCTGTTATATAGCTCTCTCATGTGCTGGGGAGCTGTGGTCGCCTTCGGGCCTCTGCTCTCCGTGACGTTACGGTATGTTGTAGATGCAATCCTCTTGCTGATGGCTTGAAGTGGCTTGAGTTGCGCCCCGGGGATCCCTTCTCCGGGGTTGCTGCGCTGTTCGCCTGGCCTGCTGTCTGCGGCCTGGCGTCATAGCTCTGTCTGGTCCCACTTCTTTTTGGGCCATGTGTCTTCACCCTGTCCGATTGAACCGTCCCCTGTGGGACTCTCTGTTATGTCCAGGTGGGTGGGGTCCTCTTGCAGACCCTCCTCCCCTTTGGGTATGGCTCGGGTACCTATTCTACGTTAAGAAATCTGTGGCTAGTAGTCGCTATCAGATGTACGAGTTACTTACCTTCAGTAACGATGTATCTGGTAGAGACAATTCTAGCCGCAGATTCCTTCACGGCCCGCCCTTCCTCCCCGTTCTACAAGGACATTTGGCCCTGTGGGTGGCTGTGTCTTCTACGAGTACATTCTTTCCCTCTTTCTGACAGGATGTTCGTCCTGTTCATTTGTTCATTTTCCTCCCCTTTTGGCACTTTGGAGGATAGGTTTATAGGTACTTCTGTGCCTTTATGCTCTGGTTGCTCCAGGTTGGGGACAACCTTCCAACCTCCCCCCTCCCTCTTCCCTTTATTACTAGGGTTCTGGGCTCTCTGCTATCCTCTAGGTTAGGGTCTTTTGGCTGTGCCTCTGTCCTTTGTTCCTTATGGGCGTTGTCACACTCTGTGATGGGGCTGTCTTGGAGTATTGTTGTTCCTAGTTTGTCCCTGACTGGTTCCCATTCATTGTTTTTGGTTGGGGTTGTAGTCCTCCTACATGTTATCATGACATTTTTACATATGTTCTTTGTTTTCAGGTGGGCTATCTCCGTACTGGCAGGGTTGCTGCTCAGGGCTGGACTCTGTTCTTTATTCTTTTCCCTGCCTTTTGGTACTGCAGTGCCTGGCACTGCTCTTTATGGTGTTGTACCTCACCATTCCTTTTTCCAATTTTTCTGCTCTTTTGCACACTGTTCCTATACTCTCACAGTTTTGTCTGATGTCTCCTCCTTATGGCCCTGAAAAGTTCTCCGAAGAAAACTGACGTTTGCGCGCCTGGGTGGGACTTATATGACCCCGCTCACGTCACATACGCGGACGATGCCTGGGTGGAGTCGCGTGATGCCGTCCCCCCGGCGTGCAGGGATGCTGTGGCAAAAAGTTTTCCGGATCCAGTTTCACGCCTGGGGATAATTCTAAGATAAGGTAAGTAACTCGTATGTTGGGTTCGGAGCTGTACAAGATGTTAAACTAAGAAGAATTATTTCGAGTCACCAGGTAGAGTGACTCCTCCTTTCAGTGATACTGCGCATGGGCATCTACTCCTTTGTTAGATTGTTTTCTCTTTGCTGTCCTGTTCAGACTGGTGTGACTCTCCTCCGTGCTCAGCTAACGTTCGGCATGAGTTCTCGGTCCTATCCTCTGTATAGTTATTTTGATCACCCTTTTCCATTACTGCACCACTTTAAAGTTTGTTGGTTGGTACACCGATCAATCGCACCCCGGGGCGCCGCCCATCGCAGGTCTACCTTTCCCTGTGCACCGTCCGTGCTGAAAATATGTGCCTTATGGAACGGACACCTTTCAGATTTTGCCCTCAATGTCACGCCAAGTACCCTCACAGTCCAACATCTAGCGTGCAATCTTTGTTTTTCTCCTGATCATCGTTGGCTGAAGTGTCTCCTTGCATTGAAGAAGACACTCCCAACATTTTTGGAGAAAAATATGCCTACTGAGGAGGAAGCCTTTTCTGTTGAAGGTATTTCCATTTCCGATGTTGAGGAAGAATTGTAGTAAACCATGCCTCTCGTGCAGTGCATGAGTACTGTCGACCCTCTTCTTTCACCCAAAAAGACCTCTAAACGTTCCTCCTTTTCCTTTATTAAAGGTCACCTGTGAGAAGTGTCTTTTTTGACCAGGTTAGCCCCCACCTTTTGACTGGTATTTCATGTGGTTTCGATTGTAGTGCACAGGGTGCCTGACAACCAGGTCCCCTCTGCCAGTCTTCCTGTCCTAAAACTTTTCCACAGTTGACCCTTCAGGTTCAGGCCTCCTGTAACTCCCTAGTAAATGGTACTTGGGTACCTAGGGCATTGGGACCGAAGAGGGTCCCATAGAGACCCCTCACCTAGACGATGCAGACTGCCACTGTAGCATGCATAACCTGATGCCGGGAAAATGACAAAGTATACATGGCACATGGCCTGTGTGCCATGCCAACTAGCACTGCCTAACGTATAAGCAAGTCACCCCGCTAGCAGGCCTTACAGCCCTCAGGTAGGGTGCACTCATGCAGACATGCCCCTACAATATTTAAGTCAATTCTTAGATATTGTTAAGTGCCAGGGAAGCCATAGAGTACATGGGCTGGAAACTGCCACCTGGCTGTTGTTAAATTTGAAGACATGTCTGATGCCCCACCTTCGGGCTCAGCACTGAAAATTGCCAACAAGATTAAAGCCTCTTGGTCGACTTCCTTGGATCACACATATGCATCTGTATCCTCCCACTCTTCGGAACATACTGTGTAGCTGACTGCTTCTGGCTCCGTGCTGACCAAAAAACATCCCTCCGCTTCGAAAGTTTAGTTTTCCGAAACTAACTGAAACTAAATCCTTGAAACATTCTTAGGTTCCAAAACCATCCGAGACAAAACTTTGAGGCATCCCATAGTTCCCATGTCTCCTGTTGAGCCTATCTTCGAAATCATTGATTTTGGAGGAAAATCCAGATTGAACGCTGAACTAGGCGAACAATGCCCTCTCTCCACAAAAGAGGCAATTGACTTTTGAGGAGGCTTTGTACACTTCAATACCTCAAAAAAAGAGTTTCAAAGGCACTGCTACAGGTCCTACGTATCATCCACCACCACCTCTCCCGCCGTCTCTTACCTCCACTATCCCCGCCTTCAACTCATGCATCTCCACATCATGATCCTGTAGATGCTACACCCCCAGGCTCGCCTAGATCAAACATTGGAGGTATGGGAGACTCATTCGGAGATCCAGACCCAGAAGTCATATATGATACTGATCCTGTGATACCAAATGATCTAGATCTACATCCAGCTAGACCCTCCCCTCTGAGGATGCTAGTTCCTACCAACAGGTTATTGCTAGGGCAGCTATCTACCATGGTGTTGAATTACATAAGGATTCATAAGAAGAACATTTCCTTTTTAACGCTCTCTCATGGACACACAGTATTTGCCTGTGCTATCTGGTATGTTGCAGCACGCTGATGATATTTTCAAGGTGCCTATCCGTGCCAGGGTTATTACCCCATGGGTAGATAAAAAAAATATTAAACCTCCCCATCAGACCCTCGAAGTCAAGTACCACCAGACTGTAGAGCTGCCACCACTGTTCGTAAAAGAGCTAATAGTCCAGCAACTGGAGCCACCCCTTGAAAAAGAGACCAATCGTATTGACGCAGCTAGGAAACAGGTAGCAGCCCAATCGGCTAACCACTGGCATATTGCCAATTCCCAGGCCCTTCTAGCACGCTACAATAGGGCTCACTGAGATGAGATGGAAGAGTTGTTACATCTCCCTGAGGAGCATTGTAAAAGGGGACAACAAATAGTTTCAGAGGGGCAGGCTATCACTAATGCCTCTGAGATGTGCTTTAGATGCAACAGATACTGCCAAAAGGAATAAACACCAGTGTCCTTCTCAGGAGATAGGCTTAGTTCAGGTGATCTGGCTTAAAGCCAGAAGTTCAACAAGCAGTTCGTAACATGCACGTTGACAAGGAACATCTTTTTGGCCCTCAGCTGGACACCACACTGGACAAGATGGAAAAAGACCCAGGCACTTCTAAGGCCATGAGAGCCTTACAAACCATTACATTTAGAGGCTCCTTTTGGCGCTCAGGTTACTGGGGTGGATATGAATCCTCTAATTCAGACGCCTTCACCTCTCAATTGAAGCAGGCCCAGTCCACTTATTCCAAAGGGTTTATAGGTGGTAACAATCAGGGCAGAGGTAGGGATGCTTCCGCCCATGGAGCATTCTGCACTGCAAAACAGCGCCTGCTCAACTGTTCCTTCCTGACCACATGACACCTCTTGGAGGAAGACATACAGGTTTCCATTAAATCTGGGAATCCATGACCAGAGGCCAGTGAGTACTAGCCTTGGTTTTTGTCTGGAGCTTGTTACCACACCATGCAACATTCCACCTCGTACTCACATGTTATCACACAATTACCTATCACTTCTCAAGCAAGAAATGCAAGCCCTTCTCCTTAACCTCTTCGATGCTAATGACAAAGCCAGCTCGTCATGGGCATTACCTGCGCTACACGGATGACGAGCTGGCTTTGTCACGTATAATGGTATTCATCAAATGTCAGCACCCAGAGGGGAAAACCCATAGCACCCAAGGTGTTAAAGGGGCCAAAGAACCAGTAACTCTTCAAAAACAGGGCAAAGGATTATATTCAATATTCTTTATCATTCCAGAAAAGGACGGGTCCTTAAGACAAATCTTCGATCTCAGATCCATCAATTACTACATCCTCTCAGAACATTTTCACATGGTCACTCTACTGATGTCATTCCACTTCTACAATAGGTCGACTTTATGGCCCCACTGGACATTAAATGACGCTTACTTTCACATAACCATACTCCCTTCTCTTCGCAAATACCTCAGGGTTGTCATAGCTGGAAAACACTATCAATTCAAGGTTCTTCTGTTAGGAATCCCAAAGCCAGCTCCTATCAACAATTTCAACAACACATTGTTGACGGTGGATCTGCTTCTGTTTGGGGTTGGCCATCAGTGTCTGCAAATCTCACCTTTGACATATTCAAATTCAACCATACTTGGCAGCACAACACACAGTTGGAGTTAGCTTATCCCAATACAGCTTTAATACAGAATTTTCACACAAATCTACCTCGGTTCCACCCAAACAAAACACTAACCGGTTTGGACTGTCATGCGTCTACTGGGAAGGATGGCATCTTGCTTTGCCATAGTTCCACACCCAAGACTACACATGCGTTCACTGCCAGTGGTCTCAAGCACAGGGTCACCTCCAAGATCTAGTGTTTATAGACCACCACACTCCCTGTTCTCTACAATGGTGGATCCCAACAATCTGTTTAAGGGGCAGCTTTTTTAGAACAATTGTTTCATCATTTTAACCACAGACTCATCAGAAACAGGTGTAATACAAGGCTGGCGGGATACCAAATAACAATCAGTTCACTCACATACTTGGAACTTCGGGCAGTCTTCCTAGTACTGAAAGCGTTCCTTCCTCGTCTTAGTTTGGACAGACAATATGACAACCATGTACTGCGTACAAAAATAGGGGGAGACACAGTCCTCTCAACTGTCACACCTTGCTCATACTGATTTGGGCTCTTCATCATCACATTCATCTCTTGGATTAATATCTGCTGGGAACGGACCGCATTCTTCTGGACCTACTCAGAAGGATGCACCAACAAACCCACACATGGGAATCCGTCCACAAGTTTGCCTTCCCTACTTTCAAAAGTGGGGGGGGGGGGGGGTCCCTCAGACTTATTCGCCACAGCCAAAACCGCAAAATGCCCAAACTTTGCCTCCAGGTTCCCACACCCACTATCCCTGGACAACACACTGTTGATGAGTAGGTCAGGGATATTTGCTTATGCTTTTCCACCTCTCCCCCTCATTCCATTTCTGGTTTTGAAACTCTGGCAAACGTCTCTAAACATGATCCTTTTAGCTCTCACCTGGGCACCGCAACCCTCGTTCAAATCTTTATTAGATTTATCAGTAGTCTCACACGAAAAACTACCCAACAAACCGGACCGTCTCACTCTGGATCATTGACAAATTAGACACTAGACACTGAAATGCTCAACTTAGCGTTCTGGATCCTGAGGTTTACAGTTTAGTTACTTGAATTTACCAACCAACTGTATGGACTTTCTTAAACAAGCACACCGACCCACAACTAGAGCTTATGCTGTAAAATGGAAATGTTTTGTTTGCTACTGTCAACCTAAACAAAAAATCCCATTAAATCCATACTAAAGGACATTATTTGTTATCATCATCAGCTCCTTAGGTATCGCTTTGTTCGCCCTAAGTTGGCAGGGTATGCCCAGATGTGGGTCCCTTGCTCACTCTACCACTGGATTCAAGATAGCCTGGCTGATGAAGATTATGAATCCGAAACCGGTCCCAGGATGCTTGTTTCCGGTCCAGGGAAGACCAGGCTTGGCAGTTAGGGCTGGACTGTTCCCATGAGGCACAGGGTCAGACTGATTTGCATATGGCCATGTCTGAACTGGGGTGGTGGAGTGAGCTAAAGAATGGTGATGGATTAAACCCAGATCAGTTGACTGGGGGTGAGTGTTTGATTTGCTCAAACGCTCCTTCCATCATCTCCTTTGGTATCGCATTATTTGTTATTTGCTACATTTACAAAAATCCAATTTATCCTATACTTCCATTAGGTTAAATCTTGCTGCCATAGCTGCCTATCTCCAAAATAGACAACATCTATCCCTCTTCAGGATTCCAGTCATTAAGGCATTCATAAAAGGACTCAAATGAGTTATTCTTCCTCATGTACCTCCAGCTGCCCTTTGGAACTTACTAGGCTCATGGGTCCTCCTTCTGAGCCTTTACACTTCATGCTGTCTTCAATTTATATCATGGAAAGTAACATTTTTGGTTGCTGGTCAGGAGTGTTCGCTCCAGGCATTAACCTTCAAAGAAACTTTCTTTCAAATACATAGAGACAAACTGGTTCTCCATACTAATCCTAAATGCCTACCTAAAGTACTCTCCCAGTTTCACCTCATTCAATCTATTGTGCTTCGTGTTTTTTCCCTAAACTTGGTTCTGTTGCAGAAAGAGCTCTCCACACTTTGGATGTCAAAAGAGCGCTCATGATCTACATAGATAGAACTAAAACCTTTAGCAAAACAACTAATTGTAGCCTTTTATCCTCCACCTCATAAAGGCAGCCCTATATCCAAACCAGGCATAGCTAGATTGATAGTCGAATGCATACAACCTTGTTACATAAAAGCCAAAAGTCCTGTGCATGTAACTCCCAGAGCACACTCCCCTCATAATTAAGAAGCAACTATGGCCATTTTAGGTAATATCCCAATAGTTGATATTTGTAAAGCAGCTACATGGGCTGCGCCACACTCCTTTACTAAATACTACTGTGTGGATGTTTTAGAATGCCAACCATTGAACAGATTGTTACTTACCCTGTAAGCATCTGTTCATGGAATGTAGTGCTGTAGATTCGCTTGCGCCTTTCCTATCCCTGGATGCTTGTGGCTGTTGTAGTTATGTTTTGACACATCTCTCTGATACATTCAAATTTTAACATGGACAGCTCTATTTTTTTACACTTTCCTTATACTCCTGTGGCACTTTCCTGTAGGGATACAGTCTAACAAAAGAGTCGATGCCCATGTGCGCAGTATCACTGAGCGAAGGAGTCACTATACTTTGTGACCCTAAAATCTTCTTTGAAGAAAAGCAACTTGTACAAGTTCAAACCCAACTTTAGGTGGCAGGAGTATGCAGACCATGTGCATCTTCAGCACTACATGCCACAAATGGATGCTTACAGGGTAAATAATGTAATCCTTTTCCTTATATATACACATTCTCTGTTTTAGGCAGAGGGCGATAAAGGAACAGTTTCAGAACTGGATAAATGAGCCATCACTTTTTATATGTTGTCCGTGAAAGTTACTGCAACCTAGTGAGGACCAACTGTATAAAAAGCTGACCAGGATTCTGCATCACTTGCTGAATAGTGCACGTGCCTTTCTAGAACAGAGTTTACATTTTTTTAAATCCAAGTGTATGGAGATTGTATGTTAATACAACAGAATTGACCGATTCATTGTCTATTTGTTTCGGTAGAATCGAAGAACGGTAGCTCCCATTAAGAATGAAACTCCTGCTAGAGACAATCGAGGTAAGTGATAAAATGTTAATGCTAGTCTTGAAATAAAATCTCCTTTCCTCTTGTAATTACGAATATTTCTGACAAGGGCCAAACTAGCAGTATTGCATTTTGTTAAAGTGGTCCTCCTTGATAGTTGTTATTAGGACATTTATAATTTTGTTGATCATGGTTTATATGTAGCCGTAGCACTAGATGTGGGCATTTAATTTCACTCGAAGAGGAACAGATGTGCTCCCCAGCATTTCATTTAGCCAGTCTGGATTGGATTGTAATGCTTTAAACTTTCCATTTAAGAGCACAGAAATGTCCAGTCTCTCCTTATGGCCTCAAAGGTTGAATGTCATTTGAGTCCAGTTTATCTGATGTATGGCTGTCTTCCTTATCAAGCAACTAGTTCCTCTCTTGGACGTAAAGGCGCATGACTTTCAGATTGGGTAAGGGAGTGGTGAGCGGGTCTGTGGGAGTTCACACAGTAGTTGAAATGTGCTCCTATTCTGCATCTACAGAGAAGGCTCTCCTTCCACCCATCCTTATTTTGCATGCTTCCAGAGAACATCAAGGCTGTATTGTTATGCATACTAAAGTTTTTAGTTTGCAATGACAAAACTTAATACAGAGGTATGATGTTAATACAGAGGTATGATGTTTAAACCACCCACCCAACCCCCCACTCCGTTAAGCTAGCGAATCAGTGACACAGAAAGAAGAAGCATAAGTAGATGGCCCTATTGCATCAAAAAAATAGTAAGTAATAATGATAGAAAGGGTAAGGAAAAAGATTTAAAGAAATCAGGAGAAGATAAAACAGAAGAAAGGAGGAAAAGAACAGATAACAAAGGAAGGAACACAGGCCGAACTAACCCGGCTGCTCCAACCAGGATGTTAATACTTCTGATACGTCCAAGCCCTTCTTCTGCCCTTTACGACCTTTCCTGGCATAGACAGTTTTCTCTAGATGGTAAGTAGCAACTAGCCTAGCCAGCCACTGAGATAACGGTGGGGGTCGGCATCCAACCATGCGGAAGTGACGCAGATCCTCCACTCTGCCATTGCAATAAAAATTAATCCCCCACTTTTGTTCCTAATGGTTTCGGACTGGGTCCCCAGCAGGATAACTGTGAGAGTTAGCACAGTGGTCTGGGTGATGACTTCTCATAGAAATTCCTGTACCTTGAGGAGGATTGGAGCAAGTTTAGGACAGGTTGCAAATATGTGTATTGAGTCTGCACCAAACTCAGAACACCGGGGGCATAGTGTCCCTTTGCCAGCTCCCCACTTGGCAATTTTACTCGGGGTAAAGGACAGAAAAAAAATGGTTTTAAGTTGTTGTGCCTGCAGTTTGGCTGATAGCAAAATGTTTTGAGAGAGTGCCAAGGAGTTAAAAAATGTACTATGTGGAGATTAAAGTTTTGTGTGCCACTTCTCAGCTATTTTCTGCAAGTCGTCTGGATTTTGTTTATTTAGTATGTTATACAAAAGACCTATCCGAGGGGCCGTAGTGTCGCGCAATGTGTTGAGAAGTTCCACTTCCGTAAACCCTGTGGTACCTCCAACCTTTCTGGAAAGAAAATCCCGTATGGAGAGATACTTGAAGGCATCTTGGTTTTTCAGACCATATTTAGATTGCAGGTCTGTGAATGATTTGACTCCCTTACTAGTAATGAGATCCCCCAGTTTTGTGATGCCTGCCCAGTGCCAGTCCGAGAGGTAGGATCTACCAAAAATAGCGGGATGATTACAATTTGTTGTGATAGGAGAGTAATAATTAAATCTCCCCAACCCCAATATTCTGCGGATATTGCGAAAGACCTTGTAGGAGTTCATTAAGGTTTTGAATCTCACCCGTTTGTAGTATCCAAACGCGGTCTCTCGGAGGAGGCAGCCCCGGTGCTCTTCACCTAATAGCAGCTGAAAAGGCGAGCTGAGCCCAGACGTAGATCGGAGGGGGAGTTCCCTCACCAGTTCAGAGATGTATTGCATAACTGAGGCCCAGTAGTAAAGCATAATGTTGGGGAAGACCCACCCGCCTGCTCTCTTGGAAGAGATAGTTGCCTTATAGCCCGCCTTGGTTGTGAATAGGCCCATATAAACTGCGTGAATATTTGCTGGAATTTCTGCAGATTGGTTTTGCTGAATTCAAGGGGTATGGTGCTCAAGAAATAGAGAAGTTTAGGAAAGTATGTCATTTTGATTATGTTGCATCTCCCAACAAGGGTCAAGTGAAGATTATCGATTTGTTTAAGGTCCTTCTTGGTACATGCAGCGAGAGGGACCAAGTTATCTGTTACAATTTCGTCGAGTTTGACAGATATGACAACCCCCAGATATTTAGCCTTTGGCACTAATCTAACGTCGGTCCAGGTAATTTCCTTGTTTATGATTATTTGGATTTTATTGTTCGGGCGTAGCCCGTGATTTTCCCAAATTTTTGTGCTGGATCAGGGGAAGTTATGGCCAGATCGTCGGCATAAGCCAACATTTTTGTGCTGTTGCCCTGAATGTTAGTTGCCATAATGGCAGGATTCCTTTCAATTTGTTTAACGAATGGGTCTATGTAGAAGGCAAATAACAGGGGGAGCAGGGGCAACCCTGCCTAGTGCCCCGGTAGATGTTAAATTGGTCAATAAGTCGCCCATTGTTGGAGACACAGGTCAGTTTTAGATATAGAGACCTGTTCTGCCTGTGTGAGTCTTGTCCCAAAACCCATCCTGCCCATGACAGCCCACAAGAACCGCCAGGAGACCCGGTCAAATGTTTTTTCAGCATCTAGTAGTGTTAACGACATCGGGTCTCCTGTTACTTGCGCTGCGTCAAATAGGGTGATGGCCCGCTTGACATGGTCCGTACTGCCTTCTTTCGGGATGAAGCCATGCTGCCATTCTGAGGCTAAGGACTCGGCCACAGGTATCTTCTAGTTGCTAATATTTTAGAGAAGACTTTGGAGTCGCAGTTGATGAGAGTGATGGGTCTGTATGAACTCATCTCTAGTGGAGACTTACCCTTTTTGGGGAATATAGATATTCTAGCATTGGACCAGGAGGCAGGAGGTGAGGCCCCATTAAAGATAGCAGTTGCCACGTCAGTGAGAATAGATTTAATTTGAGGGGCAAATATTTTATAGAATTCTACAGGAATGCCATCCATTCCTATGGCTTTTCCGTCTGGTAAGCTAGATAGGGCTTCCAAGATTTCATCCCAAGTTGGGGTGAGATCTAGTAATTCGCTGTTATCAGAGGCAAGCTGTCTAAGGTCGATCTCACTCAGGTAGCTAGCTATCTCGCTTTCAGCAGAGTCAGCCGCACTGCCGTTCTCCTCCGTGTATAACTCTGCCTAGAATTCCTGAAATCCCTTTCTGTATTGCATTAGGGTCCTTGGTCTCAGTACCTGTAGCCAATTTAATTGCATGTATCTTACTACTTGTGGACTGTTGCCTGGTCTTGACGGCAAGATGATGCCCAATGCAGTCACTGCACTCGTAGTTCTTTTTTCGCAGTGTTGCCCACTTAGCTGCAGTTTTTTCTGGAAACACTGCTCCTTTTTCTGCTTTAGCAAAGACTACCTCTTTTTGGACATTCTCGATATCCTGTCTCGACCTGACCATTAGGGCCAGTTTCGTTTCTGCTGTCCTTGGTTTTCCCTGCAGATCACTAATTAGCAACTTCTCCTTCCTATTCTTCCTTACAGAAAACCTCAGAGTTTCGCCCCGGACCCCTGCCTTTAGTGTATCCCAGACAGTCATCGTTGAGGCAGTGCCGATGTTTATTTCCAGGAGTTCCTTGATCCAGCCTTGCATGTGTGCCTGATAGCCCGCGTCCTGTAAAAGGGCTTTTTCAAAACTCCATCTTGTTGCCTCCTTCCAGTTCCCGAGTCCCTTGATGTTTAGTATGAGAGGATTATGGTCCGACATAAAATGACGTGCAATATATATGGTGCAATTACTAAGTAGTGAGATTAAATAAAGAAATAATCTAATCTAATAAGGGTGTGATGCGGGCCGAAAAAAGGTATAGCCAGGTTGCGTAGGATTTATGCTAGCCCAAATGTCGCTTAGCCCGTGGGTCTGAGCTAGGTTGGCTAGTGCTTGAAATACTAGGAGCTTTCTGCCTTTGTACCTCCATTTACTGTGTATTTTCCAATCTCAGGGCAGATGTATATTGAGGTTGCCACATAAGGGGATTGGGGTGGGCCAGTGGGCTAGCTCCCCTGAGACCATGTTGATGATCCCTGGGTCATCTATGTTGCTACCGTGCAGTGAGCAGAGGGAAAAAGGAGGGTTAGAAGGAAGGTGGCATTCAGTTATTACCCATCTGCCCAGTGGGTTCGATTTAAAACGGGGATTATTAAGAGAAAGTCTTCTATCCGCCATAATTCCTACCCCTTTTGTTTTGGCACCTTGTGTGGTGGTAGCCCCCAGTATGTCTAATAGAAGTTTCTGCGAACCCTCTATGTAGGTCTCCTGGAGGCAGATGATGTGGCCCCCTAGAGAACAAGAGGGGGCCACATCAGCCCCCTAGCAACATTTTGCCTTTTTGAGGTGTCGTTCACCTTTTCCTCCGTTTTCTCTCTTCTCTCCTTATTAACTTTTTCTTGTTCTTGCACTCCAGACTGAACTACAGTAGTTTTCTACCTTGTGTTGATTCCTTGTCCCTAGGCCCTACTTTTTTACATTTTAATTCTACTCTTGAGGCATTGTACAACCTGTTTTATCGTTTCCAAAAACCAGGTTACTTTCTTGTCCTTAGCACAATCCGTATTTAATTTCTGTAGAAAACTAGCCAGTTTCCCCACGTATTCATCTGTTAATTTTGTAGTCATACGTTTAGGGTATTCCATTTGTTCGGGAGGACTACTTCGCGGTGACTTATTCGTCAGCCCCCTCCCCCCCTCCTAATAGTTCACAGTACAGGGCATTGTAATCACTGTCATTACACCTGGTTTCCTGGAACCCTTTTACTGATTCATAATTCCAGGCGTGTATAAACACGTAGTCGATGGGGTAGTGCTGGGAGCCTATCCTGAAGGTCTGTTTGGCTGGGCGGTCAGATTCCATCCTGCCATTTAAACTAAATAACCCCTTTGACCCAAAATACCTCCCCAGTGCTACATCTTGACTAGTGGAAGCGCACTTGGGGAAGTCTGCTGCTCTATATCATATGCTCGCAGTATTTCTTTGAACCAGGGATGTAGTTTTATTGGATTAAATGTGTGATTAAAATCTCCCAGTACAATTATCAAGTCATTCTCATACTTTTCGCACAAAGCATAAATGTCAACCTTAAAATGTCCCATTTCCACCTCCTACTCTTCCTGGGAGCCCCGTTGTATATAGACATTCACAAGCATTAGGTAGTCTCCCTTAATTTCTGTAATCAGTAGGGATACCTTGCAAACCAACAACCATTTGCATGATGCATTTATTAACAGTTCGAGGCATGTGGGCTGCTGAATTCATATCTGTGCATAGTCCGCCACCTAGTGTTGGGTCCGGATGATTGCACATTGTTGTCCTGGAAGAGTCTTCGAAGTATCACGAGATAGGTGGCTCCTCCCCTGGACTACAGTGCGCATGGGCATCGCCTCCATCCCCAGATTGTTTTTTTCCGCCATTGGGTTCGGATGTGTTTCGGTTCCCTCTATCGGAACCGATAGTTGTTCTACTTTTTACTCGAGACCAAAAGGTCTGTAGGCTGGGCGTCGGTATAGTTGCGTTCGGGTTTCTTACTGACTCTCAGCTCCGATCTCTTACTGCCCTTCCACGTGCTTTCGACGCGGACGGGCCTACACTACACCCTTTGCTATGGAGCGGACTCCATTCAAGAAGTGTCCGCTGTGTCACTCTAAATATTCGCACCTCGACGTGCACCCCGTGTGCAATACATGCTTGTCACCGGATCAGCGTGAAGACACCTGCATGGCGTGTTCGAAATTTAGAAGTAAGAAGACTTTAAAGATTCGCCGGGCTAATCGGCTCCAGGCTCAATTGTCGGCTTCGGCACCCCCACCTGATGACATCTTCCAGGAATCTGTCGAGGGAGAAGACGACGTACAAGGGTCGGACTCTGGCCCCGCGTCCGAGGAAGAGACCTGCGACGCGGGTGAGGAGGCCTACGACGAAGTCTCCGACGAGGTAGGGGACGACGACCTGGCTTGTGCCACGATGGGAGATAGCTCGGAGGAAGAGCATCCCCAACCAGACTCCGGGGTTATTCCCCGTCATACGGCCCAGGTCGAGGGATCGCCTTCGGGCCTTACCCAAGATCTAACTATGAGTCCTACGTCCCCGCCTCCGGGCCCGGTCACGGACATTTCTAAGAAGAAACCGAAAGTGAAGCCAACTGGTCTCGCACCCTCGGATGCGAAACCGAAACCGAAAGTGGCGTTGGTGAAGAAGGTTCTGGAGGCGTCAACTTCCACGAAACCCAAAATGGTCGACTTGAAGAGCCACACCAAAATGGCCGACCAGAAGAGCCACGCCAAAATGGCCGACCCGAAGCCCTCTGGGTCGGCGCCGAAGGTGAAGGCCTCCGACGCGGCTGCGTCGGCACCGAAAGGGGTCGTGGACCCGAAGACGTCTTCGAAGAAGCGTCACGCCGACGGTGCGCCTAGCCATGGGGCGTCGGCCCCGAAGAAGAGGCCTACCGGCGATCGGGCTCTCGGAGACGAAGAGTCGCTCGAGCCGGTTCAGCCCTCGGCATCCCTTACAAGGAAGGTGGGGGAATCCTTAAAGCGGATCCAACAGTCCACTGTGGTTCCCAGCCAGGACACTGTAGTGCCTAGACCCACGCCGAAGCCTGCTAAGGAACAAACGCCCATTCGTTTTACCCTTCCACCCAAAACGGCGCCGAAGGTCTTCGCGCCGAAACAGGGCGGACACTCACAGGAGGTATTGACGCCGAAAGCTGCCCTGGTGGTGTCGAAGCTTCGGCTCCAGCCGCTTGCGGTGGAGGAACGTCGTGAGGTGATCGACGCCAACACCGGAAAATTGTCGCTCCTCAAACGAAAGATTACGTCGGAGCCGGCCTTGGAACCTTTTAAGATTCCACTCAAGAACAAGAGGTACTCTGCGGACTCTTCGGCTCTGATGGAACCTCTGTCTCCACAAGCCCTGGAACACTCGCCGGCCCATTCCCCCGCGCCTGATGTGGACGAGGAAGAGGACGAGTACACCTATCCTGCGTACTCGGATCCGGAAGAGGAGCATGTGCCCTGGACAGCAGGAGGCGACGCAGACGACCCGCAGTCGGGTCAGGACACTCAACTTTTCGCCGCAAAGACGTCCCCGACAGAGGACTCGGCGGCCTTCAATGCCTTAATAGAGAGAGCTGCAGCGAACCATGACGTCGAACTGCACTCGGACCCCGTGGATGCGGACTTTTTAGTCGACACCTTCTCGGTAGCCGAAAAACAAGTCAAGACACTACCGATGCTTAAAGGGGTGCTGAAGCATGCACAGGAGGTATTCAAGGAGCCCACCCGGGCGCGGGTGGTCAATCCTCGCATCGACAGGAAATATAAAGCGGCGCCCACGGATCCCACGTATATTAAGGGACACTTGCCATTGGACTCCCTGGTGGTTTCCAACGCTCGAAAGAGGGCGAATTCGCAGACTACTGGTGACGCTCCTCCCCCAGACAAAGAGTCCAAGATCTTTGAGGCATCAGGCAAACGCATTGCTGCACAGGCAGCGAACATCTGGAGGATCTCTAACACTCAAGCCCTGCTTGCACGTTATGATAGGGCCCATTATGACACATTAGAGGCCATCCTGCAACACTTGCCTGACCAATACAAGGAGGCGGGGGAGATGCTCATTCAGGAGGGTAAACTCATTACAAATGCATCCATCAAATGTGCCCTAGATGTGGCAGACACTGCCTCCAGGGCTATCAATACAAGTGTGTTACTTAGACGCCATGCCTGGCTTCGAATTTCGGGGTTCAAACCCGACATACAAACCACAATATTGGGTCAAACAGTGAATCCTGACCATCTGTTCGGCCCTGAGGTGGATGCCTCCCTAGAAAAGATGAAAAAAGATACAGAAACTGCCAAGTCTATGGGGGCTTTACAAAGTCAGCAGTTTCGGGGTGGTTCCTTTCGCCGCTCCAATTCAAGAGGCACCTCAAGGGGCCAGGCATCCCAGTCCACGCAATACTACAGGGGTAACACCCAGTCCTCGTATAACAACAACAAGGGCAGGGGTGGCTACAGAGGCAATAATATCAAAGGCAGGGGACGTGGAAACAATGCCTCCAGGTCCACCACCACCAACAAGCAGTGACGTCTTGTCACTTCCCCCCGATCACACGACACCTGTCGGGGGGAGACTCCAGCAGTTCCTGCCGGCGTGGAGGTCCATCACCACGGACAGGTGGGTGAGGTCTCTTATCCAGTTCGGGTACTGTCTAGAACTTACGTCCATTCCACCGGACATACCGCCAAGAAGCCGTGCTATGTCCGACGAGCACTTGACCTTGTTGCAGCAAGAAGTTCTGGTCATGCTGCAAAAAGGGGCGATAGAGCTCGTTCCATTGCATGAACGGGGAACGGGGGTTTACTCCCTGTATTTTCTGATCCCCAAAAAGGACGGATCACTCAGGCCGATCCTGGACCTCAGGCCCCTGAACTGGTACATCAACTCGGAGCACTTCCATATGCTCACATTGCAGCAGGTGCTTCCCCTGCTTCAACAGGGGGACTTCCTAGCAACGCTGGATCTGAAGGATGCCTATTTTCATATTCCCCTGCATCCTTCCGACAGAAAGTATCTCAGATTCACGATCTTAGACCAGCATTACCAGTTCAGAGTCCTGCCGTTCGGGGTCACCACGGCACCGAGAGTATTTACGAAATGCCTAGCGACTGTGGCGGCGCATCTCCGTCGCCAGCACGTCCATGTCTTTCCATACCTAGACGACTGGCTTATTCAGGCAAAGACGGAACAGCAGTGCGTAGACCACGTGTCACGCACCATTCACCTCCTGCACGATCTGGGATTCTCTCTGAACTACCCAAAGTCCCATCTCCAGCCCGCCCACGTGCGACAGTATCTGGGCGCGACAATCGACACTCTGGCAGCCACTGCGCAGCCGAGTTCAGTGAGAATCGCCAGTATCCAGGCGCTGATCCAACGATTCAGACCCCAACACTCGCTTCCAGCGAAGGTGTTCATGCAGTTGATAGGCATGATGGCCTCCTGCATCTCCATTGTCCCGCACGCGAGACTACATATGCGTCCGCTTCAGGAGTGCCTGGCACGTCAGTGGACTCAGGCTCATGGGCAACTGACAGACCTAGTGTTGGTGAGCGGTCGGGCATACAACTCTCTGCATTGGTGGAATCCACAAAACCTTTGCAAGGGCCGACCATTCCAAGAGCCTGTCCCACAGATCATCCTGACGACGGACGCCTCTCTCCAGGGATGGGGAGCGCATGTACTCCACTACACTGTGCAGGGACTATGGACACTCCAGCAAAGGAAGATGCACATCAATGTGTTGGAACTGATGGCAATCTTCATGGCCTTAAAGGCGTTCAAAGTACATCTGTGCAACAAGGTCGTGTTGATCCGGACGGACAACATGACGGCCATGTACTACATCCAGAAACAGGGAGGTACACACTCTCCACAGCTGTCTCATCTGGCTCAGAGCATGTGGAAGTGGGCCATTCAGAGGAACATCTTCCTCATGGCAGAGCATCTCCCGGGCAAGGACAATCAAATGGCGGATCTGCTCAGCAGGCACAGCCATCAGATGCACGAGTGGGAGATACATCCATCAGTACTCCAACCGTACTTCCAAAGGTGGGGTCATCCAGAGATAGACCTGTTCGCCACAAAGGAGAACGCAAAATGCCAAAGCTTCGCCGCCAGATTCCCACACCCCCAATCACAGGGCAATGCGATGTGGATGAACTGGTCAGGCAGATTTGCGTACGCTTTTCCCCCAGCACCTCTGATACCGCTGGTGGCACGCAAGCTCAGGCAACACTCGATGACGCTCATCCTGGTTGCTCCAACGTGGGCTCGCCAACCATGGTACACCACGTTTCTGGAACTCTCCGTGGTACCGCATCAAAGGCTTCATCTCACTCCCAGCCTTCTGACGCAGAGCCATGGCGACATTCAGCACCCAGATCCGCAACAGCTCAACCTGGCGATCTGGCTCCTGAAGTCCTAGAGTTTGGCTACCTCAATCTTCCTCCCGATTGCATGGACATCATTCGGGAGGCAAGGAAGCCTACTACTAGAGCTTGTTATGCGGCTAAATGGAAGAGGTTTGTCATCTACTGTGTGGACCACAGCATTGACCCGCTAGACGCTTCCATTCAAAATATCATATGTTACCTCTTTCACCTGTATCGTAGTAATCTAGCTTACTCTTCCATCCGCATTCACCTGTCGGCTATGGCAGCATACCTCCAGAATAGGCAGCACCTGTCACTCTTTAAGGTCCCTGCTATCAATGCTTTTCTGGAAGGACTCAAAAGGGTCATTCCACCAAGGACTCCACCAGCTCCAGAATGGAACCTCAATGTGGTTCTTACAAGGCTGATGGGTCCTCCCTTTGAGCCACTGCACTCTTGTGAGCTCCAGTTTTTAACTTGGAAGGTTGCGGTCTTAGTAGCAATCCCATCGCTACGGAGGGTTAGCGAACTGCAGGCGCTCACCATCCAAGAACCTTTCTTCCAGGTACATGCTAACAGGGTGGTGCTCCGCACTAACCCTAAGTTCTTACCCAAAGTGGTCTCACAGTTTCACATAAACCAAACAATTGAATTGCCGGTGTTTTTCCAAAACCCAGAGACGCTGGCGGAGCGTATGCTCCACACCCTTGATGTGAAGAGGGCCTTGATGTACTATGTGGACAGGACAAAAGATTTCCGCAAAACCAAACAACTTTTTGTTGCTTTTGCCACACAACACAAGGGAAATGCAATCTCCAAAGCAGGAATCGCTAGATGGATAGTAAAGTGCATTCAGATCTGCTACGCTAAAGCTAAGCGCACTCTCACTATCCCACCGAGGGCCCACTCCACTAGGAAGTTGGGGGCCTCTATGGCTTTCTTAGGTAACATTCCCTTAGAAGACATCTGTAGAGCAGCCACATGGTCTACCACTCATACTTTCACTAAGCACTACTGTGTAGACGTGCATTCCAAACAGCAGGCAGCTGTTGGTCAGGCTGTTCTAAAAACGCTTTTTCAGACTGCTGCAGCTGGCACGGGCGGCCGCCGCTAATGGAGGGACTGCTATGTATTCTATGCACAGATATGAATTCAGCAGCCCACATGCCTCGAACTGCAAATGCTACTTACCAGTATGCATCTGTTCTTGGCATGTAGGGCTGCTGACATTCATATCGCCCACCCTCCTCCCCGGCGCCTGTAGCAGCTGCAGTATGTATTCATATACACACATATGCTCATAGCATGGTCATCACTCACTTTCTTCACTCCATCTCTGCCAATGGCTAAAAACAATCTGGGGATGGAGGCGATGCCCATGCGCACTGTAGTCCAGGGGAGGAGCCACCTATCTCGTGATACTTCGAAGACTCTTCCAGGACAACAATGTGCAATCATCCGGACCCAACACTAGGTGGTGGACTATGCACAGATATGAATGTCAGCAGCCCTACATACCAAGAACAGATGCATACTGGTAAGTAGCATTTGCATTACTTTTTTCGCAATCCTGGTAGAGGTGAGTGTCATAATCTTCCCAGAGGGACGGCCAAACCTTTTGAGCAAAGCCTTCAATGACAGGGGTATAGTCGCATAGCCAGGTTTCCTGCAAACAAATGAGATCAACACCCTAGGCTAGTCGCTTTATACTTTCAACTTTTATTTACCTCCAAACCCATTACATTCCATGATATAATTTTCAAGCTATGCGACCCATTTTCCTAATCCATATTGCTGATGACTATCTTTATTTTCCTTATACATATGTATACCCTTTCTATGTAGTTATGTATTTATATATTTATTACTTTACTACTCACGTGGAAAGCAAAAAAAATAATTAAAAACATCCTTTAACTCCGTCTATCGCACTGGTCTGTCTCATCATATACCTTTCTTAATATATCATGTACCCCCACTCAGAGTCATCCTAAAGCTCATTCTAATCCTATAATCTCCCAAAGACCTTATTTGACTCTTTCCTTCCACGACTTACCCCAAACCTCATTTTACTACTATGATCTCAAAAATCACTTCCAAAACTCTGCCCTCCTTAAACCCTCCTTTGGCACATCCCAAACCTCATCAATATGATCGCCCAAATGACACTATCTAGACTATTTTCTATTCCTCGTTTGTTCTATTCAATCAAACAGCCTTACATGTCTACCTGTCAAATTAACAATTTATATTTCCCTATACGAATCCTCCTTCAATGTTTTGGGCTCCAGAGTAGTGTGCTACTAGCTGAAACGCATTTCAATGCCTCGTCATGGTTAGTAAGCGCTATATGAATAACATTACAATTATCTATTGCAAAGTGATGTAATGTAAGTCTGCTTGGGCTAGATTGTGTCAGGATACAATAATTATTTCAATGCTTTAAGCATAGATATTTATTATGGATAATGATGTTAACAAAGTTAATTAATCAATTGTGATCAAATGGTGGTTGGTGCTAATGAGTGAAAGTACCATACTTCATGAAATTTTGTGGAAATAAGATGATCTAATAGAAATGAATTTTATTTAAAAGTATTTGTATAAAAGTATAAGAAAAGCATATAACCACAAATGAATTGGGTATTTGTTATAGTTTATATTCACAGTGGTATAGCAAAAGATAGGCCAAGATGACGCCTGAATAAAAGTAAAACCCCTAAGGAAGCTCTAATGGTATTGTTTCGCTGCTCCTGTCATGAGGTGTTTATATGGTGATTTAAAATGGCTGCCAACATTGTGCGCGTGGTCCCTCTCCATAAGCAGGTCCCCATCACCTGGGGTGAAATTTAAATGAGGCATGGCCCCCGCTCCCAGACCCTTTATAGGCCATGGGGACTGTTAGACCTGTCAGCTTTTGGGTGGTTGTCCCAATTTATTTTTTTCCCCTTTGTGCCTCACATTTCTTTTTCCACCAATTCTTTTTGTGGCCTTAGGTCTCAGAGTGCCTCACCACTGCTAATCAGTGCTGAGGCACAGGTTCACCTTCCTAAAATGGTGGGATGGGAGAGTTTCCTAAGATGGGAGCCTGCCAGAAATTACCTCAGAGCTCTGGCCCATAGGATAGCATTAGGGGGTTTCAGAACCTTCCGGTCCACTCTAGTGACCTGGGCTCAGGCTATATAAGGGAGGACACTGGGCGCCTATTTTGTCACTGCTGGGCTTGCTGGAGTGCAGACTACAGTGTCAGGGGGATTGTATCTCAGGCTAATCTGACTGCTCCTAGGGGCTGCGAGTTGGTTTGAGGGCGCTGCCCTCCTTCCTGTTGATCTGGCCCTGTCTGTGAGAAGATCTGCAAATACTACCTCCCAGTGTGGCCACACATCAAGAAGTCTAATTACTTTTGACAGCTGGCGAGAGTGACCTTGCCCCAGCCCCAGGAACCTTGGAGGGTGGCACTATAAGCTAATGAAGCAACGCGGAGCAAGGGACCTTTGCCCTGACCCCTGAAGTGAGGCTGGGACTTAACGTCTGCCCTTGTCCCCTGTTTGGCCTTGTTGAAGCGTGCTTATCTTGCTTGCGCGTTATGCTGCCTAGTTCTCCCAGCGCTGCATCAATCAGAGCCCCCTCCCCCTTTTTGCCCTCTCTGAAGTGCAGTGGTGCCGAGGCTGCAAGGTGAATCTAGGCTGCTGGCCTGGGTGCTGAGAAGGGCTGAGCGGTTCCAGCGCCAAGCTTGAGGAAAAGGGGAGCGACGCGAGGCTCTGAGAGAGACGCTGGGCGGGGTCACTTAGCAACCGAACTCCCTCCTAGCGCGTCACCGCTCTGTCGAGCCGAAGCTCCTCACTGGAGCGGAAGCTGCCGCGGCCCTTCAGTAGGCCGAGTTGACCCTCAGTTTGACTCTCCAGTGGGTCGGGAGAGGGCACGCAAGGAGGCCCACACGCATTGGGGCCTCCGGGGTGTGCGCGTCGCAGTTCGGCTGCGGCCCCTGCCCCGCCTCAGGCGAAGTGCCAAAGTCCTGAGCGGGAAAAAGGGGGGGGAGTTCAGCCCCACAGACTCACTCCGAAGAAGGTGTGATCGAGGCGCCGGTCGGGCGCAGAGGTATCTGGGGACAACACATGGAAGGTGGGGCTGAAGGAAAGATGCCGAGCAGGGAGGGGGGACTGTAGTGATAGGGTGTGCCGAGAACTAAGCCCCATAAGATAATCCAGTGTCTGGTAACAACGTGACTTACCCAAATTAAGAGAGTGGGTTCCAGACTTCAATTCCCCTCAAGTTAAGCCTCCATAAGCACTTTCTTGCGCAGGAGAGAGGAAGAGACAGCGCACTCTGGAAAAGAAACCATTGTTATTCTAATCTTCATGTATTTACCAGCTTAATTTAAATTAATGCAAAAACATGCTAAATCAAAATTTCATTTATTTGCATGTTTGCTCCAAAATGGATACTTATATCTACTAAAGTAGTATTCAATGTAATTACCCAACTGGTTTAAACTGCAACCTGTTCCTATTGGTTTATGTGTGATATACTTACTTGCTGATTGCCTAGCTAAATGTATTTAGAAACCTGGTGCTTTGACTACTGTGAGGGAATGCAATGTACTGTTTAATGGATGCAATTAATCTCAAAGTGAAATGTCCAAAGTCCTAATTTATTAAACATTGGAACCCTCATTCCCTCTTTTCAATACAAAGAGATAAAGTCTCTCTATTTTCTATTTAACTAAGACGGTGTGGTGTCATTTTTGGTGGGTTTGCACTGGGGTGTTGTATGTAGTCTGTGTTGCGCAAGTACGTCACAATTGCCTTCTAGATTTAGCCTTCCCTCTCTGTGTCATGCTACCCTAAGAAGGCCGGTAATCCCGGTTCCAACAGCGACCTTATCCCCTGGGGATGTACCTTATTGTAAAGGGCGGGGGGCGTTCTGCGGCCTCCGTCCCTCAGCCTTTTCAAGCCCCAGGGATCGAATTCCCCAGAGCGGTCTGTTTTTATTAAAGGCTGTATTTTATTTTAAAGGGGAGAAGGAGCCTTAACCCCTTCCATGCTGATGACGAACCCCAGCCGTCATGCACCATGGTGCTCGTGTGCTGATGACGGCTGGGGTTCGTCACGGCCCGCCCCTGTTCGTGCTGTTTACAGCACACCAGGGGAATCGCGGCCGCATGGAACGGGTTAAGTAAATAATCAGTCTGGGCTGCCATTTGTTTTTTAAATCCTGTGGAAGTTTTTCTGAATGATGGCAAAAAAGCCATTTTTTCCCTCTAATTTTGTCTTGGGGCAGGGTGTGAAGGGGGGGTTGCCTCTGGTCGTCCCCAGCCAATCGGAGCTTTCGCTCCTGCGGGAGTCTGAAACCCTACAGAAGCAAATTGGCCCAAGGGGCAATCGGGATGCTGTATTTTTGAATTGCCTCCTTATTAGACACTCTTAGTGTATGGGTAGGCATGCATGGTAGTTCTGGCCCTGAACAAAGCTGAGTGACCCCTATGGGCGAAGTGTTTTTCAGCTGAAACATGTAGGCAACAGATGTGACTGGATGGGCAAACCATTATGTTTTCTAACTGCATACAAAGCGTTTTTTAACCATGACAAGGGTAACCATTTAATAAAGGGAAATCCGTTTTACCCTAAATATTTTTAACAAGAACCCTGCACGTGTCCATAGTATTAACTTTTTACTAGCTCCCTGAGTTATATTCTTTTGATTGAGCCCTCTTGGGTGGTAGTATACTTACCCGGGTGAGGGAAGGCACCTATGATGAAGCATGCTGCTATACAAAGGGTGATGTCTTGTCTAATATATAAAGGATGTTCCTGTTGGAGGTTTCATTTAACCTGAAACAGGACCTGCACAGCAGGGCCATCACACTAATATATGAATTGATTGGAAGAACGCATGAAGGCCAATATTCTCTTCTCCTGCTTGGGTGTGAAAGAGACCTATTTAGTAAAGCGACAACTTTTAAGAAGTTTGTGATATACATTGTGGCGAAATGAAGGTAAACTAACAAAGCATTCAATTTCTTGCCAGCTAGATGGAAGCATGTACTGCCACCTTGTTGCACCTTTTAAATTGTTTGGTGTTTTCCACTGCCCCTGTTTTTCTTAAGTCCTGCCCTGTTGGTGTTTTAATTCATGTATAGTGTTATGAAGCAAACATTTGAAGTAGTATGCTATGTATTCTGTTGATTTAGTCTTCAATTGTGTTTTACTTTATTTTGCAGTGGTTGGTTCAGCTCGGGTACGGCCAAATCAACTCCCACCAGAACAGTCTGCCGCTGCACAACAGAATGGTAGTGTTTCAGATATATCTCCTGATCAACCTGGAAAAAAGGACTTTGGCCCTCCTTGTATGTAACCATATATCTAGGCTTCCTTCATGTTCTGTGCTCACATATTCACATTTAAGGGGAAAAAAACAACCAATACTGTTTAATAGCGTTTATTTGTTGAGTCCAGATAAGGAGGTTTTGCACATCTTGGAGGGTCCTGCACAGTTTGATTTGGATCCTTTTATTTTAGAATTGTATTCACTTCTGCCATTAAGTAGTGCCATATGTTGTAACTATTCAGGTAATCAAGTGTCCTCTTCATATAATCCATTGTGTTTAACCCTGCATGCCCTGCATACTATTTTGAAGGTGCATGCATCGCTTTATATTTCTATTTGTTACTAAGTACATTATTCGTTTTCTGCCTATATTCGCAGTGGCCCACAGATTATGCTCGCTAGGGATACCATTATTTCTTTCTCCACATAGACCATCATAACTATGTCCTTTTATAAACTGATCTGATAATTAGAGCGCAGATATTATTACGTGTGATATTGCCGCATCATTATGAGTTTTGACCCTTGCAATGAGGAACAACTGCCAGAATCTGTGTTTGCTCATCCATTTCTTCAGGTTTCACACCCTTAATACCAGTTGTGCAGAAATTCCCATTTCCACCCACATTCGGTTTAACGCTAAACTCACGTGGGGTCTTTGTTTGAGCATTTCTTTGTCTTTCTACAACATAAGACCTTTGATGGCGTTATACTTGTAAGCTTGTTTTAATTGCCGTGTCATGAAAGAACATTGTGTTAAATTTTTGGGAATTTCTAGATTTTCAGAAATTTCCAAGTGCCCCTGGATGTCATTGTAGTTTGCATTTCTCCCTAATTCTGAAAGGATCTGACCAGACAATTAGCCCCAATGGAATACATTCTACTTTATCATACTTTTCTTTCTCTTTAGATTGCACATGATCAATCAGTGTCTTTTTACAAGTTGTTACTCTCACTCTTTAATCTTTGACAGTGCTTCCTTACGCATGGGGCTCTTTGCCCATTTTACCACATACAATGGTTCAGTGACATTGCATTCTGGAGTAAAGGTAGGAAGCTTGCTGTGGTGAACACGCACCAAGGAGAACCAAAGGCCTCCTCTCAGACAAGTGGCTGCTAGCAAGTCAAGACTAAGATATTTCTTCCTCTTACCGCTGAAGAATTACTGCATTTTCAAAGCACATCTGGAAAAAGCGTTTATCTTAAATTCAGATTTAGACCACAGAAGAAAAGAGCGCACTAAAGGCTAAAGTAGCAAATTAATGAGTTTTCTACTTTTCACGCCTGTCAGCCCAATCACCCTTAGTCTCAGCTACCTTTGATCATTATAAAAGTTATGTGACTTTCTTTGTACCGCCTGACAAAGAAAAGGGTACTGACTTGATTGCAAAGAACTAATACCAGAATTCATTTTTCTTTTTCTAAGCTAATGATAGTACAATCTGCACTGTGAAATGGTTTCTAATCCAGATTATTCAAAAAGCCTGGATTTGGAAAAATTAAAGAATCCTGTTTTTCTCCAGATGTATTGGATTGTTATCCTATATGCTTACCTTAGTTTACTTACATAGCAGCCCCTTTAGGGAAACTGAGTCATTGACTTTGAGAGTGCAAGGCGCTGTCCTCTGACCAGAGTTGTACATAATCCGTGCTTGGACATTTGGATAACCTGGTTGTCTTACCTTCTGAAACCCTGTCACAGTTTATGAGATGTAGTATGGCCTCCTCTTTGACAAGTCCTTGCTTGGTTGTGAACTGAGGTCTTTGACCGATATGGCAGTGCAGGAGTAGTCTTTTTAATGTTGAAGGAATCTTGGCTATGTAGGCGTGCTTTTACTTTGGGATAATCAGGACTACTTCTACCTGTTGTTTGAATGTATTACTGTAAAGTTGCATTAACATTGTAAATTATCATGCCAAACCTCATTTCAGTATACATGTTACTGCAGTTCTTGGTTAGCCTTGTAGATCACACCGTACTACTAAAATAGTTTTGAAGGTATTTGGTTGGAAATCCCTACTGTGCATGCACAACCATCCTGAAAATATGCTGATAATAAAAAGGAAATGTATATACATAATTTTTAAGTTAATGAACAGCACCTTTCTAATGGTTCTAATTTTTACCGTGTTGATGATGTAGCACATTTTTCAACCCATTACTTTTATTCTTTGGTAGCCCGAAGAAAATCTAATTGTGTGAAAGAAGTTGAAAAATTACAAGAAAAACGAGAGAGGCGAAGGCTACAGCAACAAGAACTCAGAGAAAAAAGAGCTCAGGTTTGTATTTTTAGCTGTTAGTTAAAAAGTATATATTTGCTGCAAGTATTTCAAAGTTTTTGCTGTGCCAAAATAATAAATGTATGTGTTCCTTTGTAATATAAAACATTGTATTAACTAATGAAATTTTACAGCTCACTCTTAAAGTCATGGGAGACCTACATGAAAACACACGGATGAAATAGTTGCTACTCCTATTCTAAGGATCTTATTTATATAGACAGTTGGAATATCTTGCTGGGCCGGTAAGGCTCTGATGTGTTTTTTTACAGAATAACGTCCAGTCTCAATTTGAAGTTTGTGTTCATGCCAAGCTTGCTTGCATCTGTGTTCTTTCTCCCCAGTGTGCTGCAGCTTGCTCTTATACCATTGTTTATGTCCTATAGATTGGAGACTTCCATGCACATGTTGTGTCTCACTTATGCTGGATTTACCTCTGGCACATACTAGTCTTCACACTGATGTTTCTTTCCAGCAAGTTTTTGCCTTGCATTTGTTTTGCAGCGTGAATCTTTCTGGATTCACTATGCTGTGCTTATACAGTGATTGGGTCCGGAATCGTAGTATTTCTTTATATATTTATTTTACTTTTGTGGCCCAGGTGGGCGTTGACATCCCACCATTTGTGACGTTGACGCGCTCCGGCGGAAGATGCCACCTTTGGTCTCCATCTACAGATTCTTTTTTCCACTGTTGGGTCTGGATCTTCACGGAAGAGTTCCAGAAACTTTTGAAGAAGGAACCAATGAAAATCTGCAAAAAACACCGAACATTGGAGAATTCAGCACACCGACTGCAGGCCGGACAACCGGAACGACCAAGAAGAGGGCAAACACCAAGAACTTGGACGTCCAACACAGCATGCGCACACGGGGCTCCCTGAGCGAGGAGATGGACAAAACTCCATTCAAATTCCGCAATAATTACCACAACAAATACGCCCAGAAGGACCAACACAGTTTGCAACCTCTGCCTGCCGCTCGACCATTGAAGCGAAGACTGAAACGCCGGCTCGGCATTCACACCCAAGACCCTCAGAGTTCAGGAGAGGCAGCGAAGGTCAAAATACAACATGCAGGGGCAAAGACCACCCCCATCGTTCCGAGACTTGGGCCTCTTCAGTGGGGAAAAAGACAACATCGCGGAGGGACCAGACGACTGCAAGGTCGTTGAGACCGAGAAGAAGTCGGCGAAGGAGGTAAGAGAGTTGTCTACCCAAAGACCCCCGACCGACGCTCGAAAGATTGATGCAAAGGCCTCAAAAGGGGCACTGCTTTCGAAACTCTTGATGCCCGCAGCTGCACCAAGGACAAAAAGCCCAGCGCATTCATCGTTAAGGACTCCCAGATGGCAAACATTGTGGAAAAACCTAGGTTGTCGAAGCACAGTCTTGAAAAGGGCCGATCGTCGCAGAAGGAAAAAGAGTTAAAGGCGACTTCGAGGCCGACGACCGCGAAGCGCTTGAGCGCTCGACTCCGAACATGGCTGCCGAGATGAAGAAAAAGATAAGGCTCAAGGTCGAAAAGGCAAACATCCTCCAGCAAAAGAAGGATTTCGACGACCGGATGAGCCAGTACACCGTCCCTTCGAGGCCCGCAGCCTAAGCAGAGCTTGAAGAGTGGGTCGAGGACCCATATCCTCCGAAAACAACAAAACCTGCCGAAGAACATGAGGAAGAGGGCCTAGATTACTTCGAGGCAGAAGGCGAAGAGGATCAACAGACCTACCAGGACTTAACATCCTCAGAGGTGCAAGACCTATAGTGGCAGGATCTCAACACCGAAAACCCAAAAGAGGGTGTAGAGTCATATCCATTGAGGCCATGGCCACCGAACCACATTGGCATATACAATATGGTCATAAAGAACGCTGCAGCTACTTATGGAGTGAAGCTAGAGGAGGAAAAGCCCAAAGCTTGTTTTCTCCTGGAAATTCTGCTTCCTACACAGACCAGGAGCCAGTTTCTACCTATGCTCCCAAGTGTGCTGGACCAGGGCAGGGAGGCCTTCAGGGAGCCATGAGCAGAAGGATGGATCTCACAGGAAGAAAGATGGAGGAGTGTGGCGATTCAATGGTGCATCGCCAGCTCAAATGCATTAATTAACAGACATGCCTACCAGCATTGGGAGGAAGTAGGCCAACTGCTCAAACATCTCCCGGAGCAGTACCAACAGAGGGCACACCACCTTGTGGAAGAAGGCAGGAACATGGCCAACGCATGACTGAAATTGGCCGTGAATGCAGCCGCGACATCCAGTAGGCAGATGATGTTTGGGGTTGCGGAGAGAAGGCAATCCTGGCTGAGGATCTCGGGCTTCAAGCCAGAAGTCCAAAATAACATCCTGAACACACCCTTCAACGCCGAACAACTGTTCGGCACTCCAGTTGATGAAAAACTTACGCACCTAAAAAAGGACAATAAAACAGCAAGGTCTATGGAAGCGCTGCAGTTCAGGGGGTGGAGAAGGGGCGCCCCCTCAAGGAGACCAGCATGCAGAGGAAACCACCAGCCGGGAACATCACATCCAGCCTTCCAACAGGATTACCAAGGAGGCAATCAGACACAGCAATAGCAAAACTGGCAGTACTAGACACGTGGCCAATCCTTTCGAGGGCGCTCGAACAGGCGAGGTCGGACAAGAAGGGGAGGACAGCAACCCACCTCAAAGTGACTCCAATGTAAGAAGGACTCCTTGAGACCCTCACAGGTGAGTAGTGCGCTTTTAAGTCACTAATTGATTGATTGATTGATTGACGCCCACCCACACAACCTCTCTAGGGGGGCGACAATACAAGGGAAAAGACAAACTACTTGTACCACAAGAAAAACAGTTCCTCAAGCACATGACACCTGTAGCAGGCAGAATCAGACACTTCTTCCAGGAGTGGAAGAAGATCACAACCGACAAATGGATACTAAACATCATACAACACGGCTACTGCATAGAACTAGAAAAGCCACCTCCAAACAGGAGGCCAAACTACAAGGCACACTCTACAGCAGAACTATCACTCTTGCTTCTAGAGGCACAGGAGCTCCTAAAGAAGGAGGCAATAGAGACGGTGCCATACAACGAAAGAAACAAGGGGGGTCTACTCCACTACTTCCTCATACCAAAGGTAGAGAAAACGTTAAGACCTATCCTGGAACCACGGTTCTTAAACAAATTCGTAAAGACTCAAAGGTTCAAGAGGACATCTTTGCAAGAAGTAATACCCCAGATACAGGAAGGGGATTACATGGCAACTATAGACCTAAAGGACGCTTACCTACACATCCCCATGAACAAAAGGCACAAACATCTACTAAAATTTGTGATCAAGGAAACACACTACCAGTCCTGGCATTCGGCCTAAAATCCGCACCAAGCATGTTAACAAAATGCATAGCTGGGAAGCAGGGATACACGTATACTCATACCTCGACAACTGGCTGGTAAAAGCAAACTCATACAGCCAATGCAAACAACACATTCAGCAGGTTACTCAAGTGCTAATGCAACTAGGAATTCAATACATTGGGGAAAATCCTCGATAAAACCAGAACAGGTGAAGATATTCCTAGGGTCAGAGATCAACATCTTACACGGAAGGGTGTTCCCAAGCACGAGGAGAACACAGGCACTACTGAAGGAGACCCTTCATTACCACAAGGGGCAAGTTCTGACAGTGAGGACGGTGAGCAAGCTCATAGGACTGATGGCGTCATGCATGCACCTAGTTCCAAATATTCGACTCCACATGAGACCATTCCAAGAATGGCTCCAACAGCAATGGTCACAAGCAACAGAGAGTTGGGAAGATCTAGTCGTCACACACGCAGTGCAGCAGGAAATAGTGTGGTGGAACAAAGAAAACATAGCACAGGGGAAGCCATTCACACCACCAACTCCAACAGTGGCCATCGCAGCAGATGCCTCCCACCTGGGGTGATTCAGAAAAGGGGGTGGTGATGAACAGAGTGTCTGAATTAAGCAGACCACTCTTACCCAGTCCAAAGATCAGGGCTTGATCCATCACCGTTTTTTAGCTCACTGCACCATCCCAGCTCAGAACTTGGCTATATGCAAATTAGTCTGACCCTGGCCCAGTGCATCATGGGAACAGGGCAGACCAAACTACCAAGCCAATTCTTATACTGGGAAGGAAACAAGCTACCGGGGACCGGTTCTGGCATTTCAGCCGTCTTCGGCCCGGGTTGCTTGAATCCTGATGGTGCAATGAGCTAGGGACTCACATCTGAGTATACCCTTCTACGCTTATGGTGGACAAAAATGATTCAGAAAAGGGGGTGGTGATGAACAGAGTGTCTGAATTAAGCAGACCACTCTTACCCAGTCCAAAGATCAGGGCTTGATCCATCGGGCCGAAGACGGCTGAAATGCCAGAAACCGGTCCCCGGTAGCTTGTCTCCTTTCTGGTGAAGAATTGTCTTGGTAGTTTAGTCTGCCCTGTTCCCATGATGCACTGGGCCAGGGACAGACTGATTTGCATATAGCCAGGTTCTGAGCTGGGATAGTTCAGTGAGATAAATAACGGTGATGGATCAAGCCCTGATCTTTGGACTGGGTAAGAGTGGTCTGCTTAATTCAGACACTCTGTTCATCACCACCCCCTTTTCTGAATCCCACCTGGGGTGGGTAGCGCACATGAACCAACTCAAGGTGAGGGGGTTATGGACACAGAAAGATGCAGTGAAACACATCAGCTACCTAGAGCTAAAGATAGTGTTCCTAGCCTTAAAAGCATTTCAGAAGGAGCTGTACGGGAACAGGGTGTTGATCCAAACAGACTACACCACAACCATGTTCTGCATCAACCAGCAAGGAGGAACACACTGTACCTCTATCAAAGCTAGCACAGGAGATGTGGACATGGGCCATTCCACTGAGAATAGACCTACTAGCAATACACCTACCAGGGAAGGACCGTGTGGAAGCAGACCGACTCAGCAGGTAGACGTCTGCATCCCATGAATGGGAGATCAACCAGCAGAAAGTAGAGAAAATATTCCAAAGGTGGGGAACACCACAAATCTATTTGCAACACACCAGAATGGAAAATGCCAACACTTCGCATCCAGACCACCGGTCTCAAGGGAATGCGCTATGGATAAGTTGATCAAAGACATTTTTCCCGATACCACTGATAAACAGGGTACTCAACAAATGCAGGATCCGCAACATGACACTAATTCTAATAGAACCTCAGTGGGCCACACAGTCCTGGTTCTCAAAGATAGTAGAAATGGCACAGCAGCCAGCACACAGGTTCCCAAAATGAAGATACCTATTAACAATGCAGAACAGAAAGGTACTGCACCCAGAGCCTGAGAGTGTCAGCCTAGCAGCATGGCTCCTGAAGACCTACAACTTGCAGACCTCAAACTACCAGCAAGAGAAGCGAGGAGACCGACAACAAGGAAGTGCTACATAACAAAATGGAAAAGGTCCTCCCAATGGTGCATCAAGGAGAAACTACAACGGAAGATCACAAGGGAATCCACAGTACTAAAATACTTAATGCACCTGCTACAAAGCAAACTAAGCTACGCATCTCTAAGGGTGCACTTAGCGGCAATAGTAGCTTACGCCAGGGGAGAAACAGGGTAGAGTTTCTTCACCTCCCAAGTTGTGAATAGATTTCTAGAAGGAGCTAAAAGAGTCGCTCCCCCAAAAAGGATGCCAGCACCAACATGGAACTTCAACGTGGTGCTAACTCAATTGATGAAGGCGCCCTTTGAACCTATTCACAGGGCAACACTGCACATGATCATACTAAAGACAGCCTTCTTAGTGGCTATCACGTCACTACGATGAGTAAGTGAATTGCAAGCGCTAAAGCTCAAAGAGCCCTACCTACAAATACACAGCGACCGGATTGTTATGAGAACGGACCCACACTTCATGCCAAAGGTGGTGTCTCGATTCCACATTAACCAAACAATCCAGATACCGAATTCTTTCCAAAAACCTACTACAAGCACAGAAAGGGCGCTACACACACTGGATGCCAGACGGGCTGTCATGCACTATATAGAAAGGACAAAGGAGTGCAGGAAAACAGAACCGTTCTTTGTATCCTTTGCCAGCACTTTTTTGGGACGGCCAGTCACCAAAAACACCATTGTACAGTGGATTGCACAAGCAATTCACCTCTGCCACAAGCTTGCAGGACAAGAGTTAAAAGGAGCAGCTCAAGCTCACTCTACTAGGAAGAAAGGAGCAACAATTGTGTTTCTGACAAACACACTTATTCAAGACATTTGCCAAGTTGCAACATGATCTTCCGTGCACACACCTGTTTCCGAGCGGGGCCCCAGACAATCTCAGACCCCTTAGACTGATCCGCTACCCATGGGCAAGAGAGGCAGCCAAGTCCAGAAGTGCATAGATTGGTGGATTGAGGTCAGGGCCATACCATGATACCATCCAGCAAGTCTCGATCTTTGTGATAAACATTGACGTTGAGATAGCTAAAGGTCGCTAAGCTCCAAGGAAGGCGCTCAGTGTCTGCCATTTTCCAAAGCTCCTGCTCAAGCCAGCGTAGAGGGAAGACACAGAACTTACCCTAGTTCACCTTGAGTCCTGTCATCTTACCGAATAAATCAAGAACATAAAGGGCCTGCATCATGGAGGTGTTAGTACAGAGATGTATATGTATGCCGGTCCAGTCCCACCTGGACACCCCAGTCACGGCCTGTAGAGCGCAGCATGTAAGCAAGCTGCTACATAGTGAGGGCAAAAATGGCTGGGGATAAAGAGCACCCCTGACGACTCGCTCTACCAATGGAGCAAGATCGCAAGATCTGATGGCACGTACCGACTCGTGCCTGCACAGCAGTATATTAGAGCTTGACCCACCCAAGGAAAGTAGGGCCAATCCCAATTATGTCCAGTGCCTGCAATAGATCGGACCAACCCTGTGTAGCAAATGCTTTTTCAAATCCAGGGAGACCACCACTGGAAGGTCGGGCCCGCCAGACACCACGCACATAATGTGGCACAGGCGCCAAATGTTGGAGTTTATTTTTTAATCAATGTTTATTATTGACAACGGGCGATAAGAGCTCACCTCAGGAGATTTCAGAAGCACCCCAGTGAGAGCCTTGTGTAGAGATCCCGACGGGATACCCTGGTGATGTTTCTTGATAGACCTTCAGCAGACAAGAAGAAAGGTTGGCACCAAAGGCTGTAAAGTACCACCAGTCTCATGCAGAACAAAGGACTGTGTGTGGGCAGCGGGAGGCTTTCCCTAGAGCACTTCATGAGCAGCAGCAAGCGCCAGCCACCTACGCCTCACAAGCATGCTTTGCCACCTCCGCCATTCCCCTGTACGTGCTGTTTCCACGTGGTCGTATAATCTCTGTACCGTGCAACTCTCATCTGTCATATTTGGAGAGCCTGTAGAATAATCATTCCATGCACTACTACATACTCAATATCTGCACGGACCTACTAGATCTCAACTCGCAACTTCCCTAACACATGGAAAGGGAAACGCAGGAGAACCGAAGCGAATGGACTGAGTCTCGGCGCGCCTGACCTTAACATGGCGGCCGCATAAGACGTCTGCATTAAGCAAACATTACACCAGTGATCCCACCGATCAACACCACAGGAGCAGACTCGGTGCTAAAGGACGGGCGATCTGTGGAAAGGGAGTGAAACAGCATAGACGCCCCCCACCCGAACAGATGAGAAAAAGGGAAAGGCGACCAACCAATACTTAGGATTGAAAAGAAAGTAAAGACGGGGAAAATGGAAAAGGGACTACACTAACACAAGGGAAAGTGACCAAAAACGGAAAAGGGACTACACTAGCACAAGGGAGAGTGACTGAAAAGAGAGAAAGGACAAAGAAAACCGAAAAGGGACTACACAAGCCTAAGGGGAAAGAGACTGGAAAGAAAGAAAGGACAAAGAAATCCGAAAAGGGACCACACAAGCCTAAGGAAAAGAGACTGAAAAGAAAGAAAGGACAGGAAAAGGGAAAAGAAGGAAGGGGGACTACACAATCCCAAGAGGAAAGAGAAAAGGGTCAAGGAAAATCTGAAACACAGCACCAGATAACGCTTGCTCACAAAGAAGGCGAGTCAATTAATTAACTAACTACTGGTGAGAACACCATAATTACAAATGATGGATTAGAAGGAGTAACAATATTACTAAGGATAAACTAAAGAACCTTCAGACAAATTCTGCTCACAAAGAGAGATAGTTTAATAGTTTATTAATTAATTATTTTACTGGTGATGGCACCTTAAGTACAAAGGATTGATTAGAATAAGGTATAAAAGCAAACGGAACCACAAAATAACTATACCTACCAACACGAAACAGCAGTACTGGGGACACTTAGAAACCACTCAGTACAGTTAGGCAAAGGCGTTCTAAGACTTACAACACAACATAAAGGTGAAGCGGAAATGGATGAAAGATACCGAGAATCGACGGGATCTAATGCAAAGAATATAGAATATCCTCCGACTCTATCCAAACATGCTGCCAAAAAATTCAAACATAACACCTTGAGAAAAAACCCGAACAGCCTGTTCTCCGATCCATATTTCGATAGAGTTAAAGGCGTCATGATGAATGACCTGATATTCTACACTGACAAAACGGCCAAATGGCGCAATATCATTACAAATAGGCTGTTCACAAAAACCATAAAAAACATACCACATGGCACAAAAATAACGACTTCACTAACTAAAGGATGTAGCTCAGAATTATTCATTACTATGTACAAAACGGGAATAGTGCTGATACAAGCAACTAACAAAGAACTAGAGAAATTTGAGGCAGCTTTCCAAACCTTAAAGGAATGCATAGAAGGACAAAACTACCAGCAAAACAGGACCCCACCAGTTACCACAATCGACAACAACGACTCTATCACTAGAGATGCTAATCTAACCAACTGCCAGAACAATCAAATCTCTAACGCCGGAGATTTACCGGAAACGGCGATGGCAACAACGGAGAAGGAGAGTGAAATGACTGCGACATCTAATAACCTTGGAAACAAAGAAAAGAAAATGGCCCCAATGGAAGAGCGGCTGATGCTACCAATCAATGACACCTCACCGGAAGAGGGTAACTCAACACCTAACGAGTCCCCCTATGAAGATAACCATGAAATGAACAAAGCAGAAGATACCTACCTTCCGCAACCTCCCCCGAATGCGAGTTTGAAATCTCCTAGATCCCTATCCTCAAAGGCACCCGTTACACATCGCAATATAAGAAACAACGAGGTCAGTCCTAATAGAGCCAGGAACAACAACCAAACCAAGGAGTTAATGGAAAGATCTGGGGACTCGAGAACCAACCTCTCACGAAGAAGAGCAAAATGCAGAACCCAAACAGGCAAGCCTAGCTCACACAAGAAATCACCCCGAACCCAGAAAGAAATCAAGGAACTCAAGAAACTAGTAGGAAACCTGGCACAAGACTCGCTGAAAGTCGCACAGACAATTGAAAAAATCTGGGAGATGACGATAAGTATGCACACGAAGGTTTCACACATTCAGAATCTTGCACTCCGACCCATCAGACCTAACAGGACCTATCCTTTGTCAAATGAAGAAACCATGGTGCTACTTCGATCTTATGAACATCTGGCCCAGGGAAGTGAGGAGAATATCAAAATAATACCCATTGACTCCAATAGGATGCCCAGAAAGAATAACAGGAAAGCGATACACCACAACCTACAACACATTCAGTTAACTACAACGGATACCGAAAACAATAATGTCGATAACTCACAGAAAACCTTGAACTGCCTACTACTCAACTGCCGTTCGGCAAATAAACATGCATCAGACATAGCCGCACTAATCATTAACAACGATATCGACCTGGCCATCCTCACTGAAACATGGCTCAACGAATCTTCATCTCCTACCATTGATCTCCTAGTTCCACCACAATACAACATCGTCAGGTCAGACAGACCAAAGAAAGTGGGAGGAGGTATAGCGTGCATCCACCGCTCGGAGATCGAGGTCAGCCAATTCCAATCTGACCCCATAGAGTCCTGTGAATACCTTGGTCTTAATATAAGAGCACTAAATAAGCAAAGCTGCAACCTGCATGCATTCTACCACCCACCTGGAGATAACGCAAAGTTTACAGAGGAACTAATTGAGATCATAACGGCCAACTCAAACCCGGACGCCAACAATATATTCCTAGGTGACTTTAACCTACACTGGGACGACGACAATGACAAGCTGGTTAACACGCTGAAAGACTTCCTCAATGAACTAAACCTTACCCAAGCATGCACCCAGCCCACTCACTCACAAGGAGCGACGTTAGACTGGATTATCTCAAGAAATAATGTGACATCGATCATTGCTATAGATCCATGCGATTGGTCTGACCACCACGCCATAACATTCACGATACCGACAATAAAAAAGGGCAAGACCGTGCAACCCCGCAAGTTCAAAAAACTGATTCGCGAGACAAAGGAAGCCAATATTCAACGACTGGTTGAAAGATGTGAGAAAGACCTGAAGCCACCCAATAACAGGCAGAATGTCAATGAGCTGACTGACCACTACATAACCTCGATCGGCAACATCGTCAATGACACCATGCCTCAAAAACTGAAAAACGTCTCAGAGAAGCCAAAAAATCCTTGGTTTAATGAGGCATTGAACGAGGATAGGCGAAAACTAAGAATGGCCGAAAGGAAATGGAGACGACATCCCTCCTCCCCCGAGTTGAAAGCCCTCAGAAAAACCAGAAAACAATATAACAAAAAGATAATCAACTCCAAAAAAGAATATATAAGAGCCGAACTGGATAATGCCAAAAACAGACCACGAAAACTCTTCGAGATCCTAAAGCAACAGTCAAACAAATTAACTAAAACGACCCAAGAGAACCCAAAAACCCCCATAAGCTGCGAGGAATTCTCCTCATTTTTCTCGGAAAAAACCAAACTACTGGAAGTTGAGCTCACAAGTGCAGCAGCCAACCTTGTGACCCTTCCTTCACCTAAAAATAAAGCCAACGAGACAACAGAGGGTCCTCAAACAAAAAATAAAGCAAATTGGGACACATTTGAACTATATGACCAGGGTAAGATTGCCAAAAAGCTAGCGGAACTTAGACCGAACAACCACTATCAAGACCCTCTACCGTCAAAGTGTGTAAGAGAAATTAGCCACACTCTAGTTCCGGTCTGGACCCAGATAATAAATGCTTCACTTACACAAGGGACCCTCCCTGACTGCCTAAAAACGGGGCAGGTAGTGCCCATCATCAAAAAACCTACAGCTGATACTACAGACCCGAATAACTATCGACCAGTAACCAACATACCTTTACTGGCCAAACTGATTGAGAAATGCGTGCAAGGCCAACTGAGTCAACACATCACTAAGTTCGCATTACTAGACGACTGCCAATCAGGATTTAGAACAGGACATAGTACTGAAACTGCGATCCTGCACATTGTTGATGACGCCTTACAAGCCCTTGACCAAAATCAGGCATGCCTACTGATCCTACTAGACCTGTCATCGGCTTTTGACACGGTAAACCACGAATTACTAATAACCAGGCTTCAAGACAGGATGGGTTTGTCCGGAAACGTACTGAAATGGTTCAACTCTTTCCTACAGAACAGGACTCAACTATTCCTGATTAACCAAGCAACCTCCTCCCCATGCCCTAACACAATCGGGGTCCCACAAGGCTCTACTCTATCCCCAGATCTATTCAACTTATATGTAGAACCCCTTACGGAGATTCTTCAAAAATCACGGATATCCTACCACATGTATGCAGACGACACGCAAATATATATAAAGATCGCCTCCCATGATGACATTGACCGAATGAATGACACACTAAAGAAAGCGTTGCAATGGTTAACAACTAATCATCTGAAACTCAATGCCCAAAAAACTGAATTCCTACTAATCTCATCAACAAGGGGCCAACCTGAAGTAAAAGAATGGGTGAAATTGGTGACTGCGTTAAACTGCACTCCGACCCTAGTTAACTCAGCTAAATCACTGGGAATCACGTTAGATGAGAACCTCGACATGAAAGCCCACATTAACTCAATGGCTAAGAGCGCCCGCTTCCATTTGAACTATCTGAGAAAACTAAAACCCTTTATCTCTGAGGCGGATCTAAAACTGGCCACTCAATCGCTAGTTATCTCGAGGATTGAATATGGTTGTACCACGTTAGCTGGCCTACCCAAAACATCCATAGCACCACTAAAAGCCTGCCTCAACGCAGCGGCAAGACTCATCACGGGAACGAAGAAATTCGATCATATATCGCCCCACCTGAAAGCCCTAAACTGGCTACCTTATGAGGCCAGAATTCAAATGAAAATGGCCTGCATTACCCACAAAGCAGTTCACTACAACATGCCTAGATACCTAGCCAAGAAAATTAAACTTTCGGGAGGCAACAGACCAAGCAGAAGTGCTAAAGAGCTGCTGTTGCGACCAGCCTTCTTCCGCAAGAAAAGGACATACGATCGGGCCTTCTCCGGAGCTGCACCCAGAATCTGGAATTCACTCCCTCCAAACATCAGGAAGATTCAAAATACGGAAACATTCAAACGGGAACTAAAGTGCCACTTGATGAGTAAATACCCCACGTAGAGAAACTACAGACTAATGGATATGAACATCTACACCAAAGAGGAGGTACTCATCTTGAATAATTGGAAGTTCAATATCTAACAAATGAAAGACTCCCGTCCGAGCCTCGGCTACACAATGTACTACTACCTCATATATTTGGGAGCTTATATACTGTATCTCACAGCTCAAACTATTTAACCTCTACCTCACTTTATTATGTTTATGACTACTATTACAAGCTATACCTCACTTTATTATGTTTATGACTACTATGACACTCTAAACCTACGCAACTCCTAATGGCTAACTATATAGGCAATTGTTTTTGATTATGTTATATAACCCTACCTCAACGAGCTTGAAGATACGACTATGACACAAGCTGAGACCAATGCACCGTTCAATGCCTTTTAGCTAGTCACCCTTTTTACCACACCGCTTCTACCTCATAACTGTTTGTTGTTATAATTGATGTGATAATTGTCAAGTCTGTAATCTTTTATGTTCAGCGCTCTGATACCCACGGGTCTTGTTCGCGCTATACAAAACACTATAAATAAATAAATAAATAAATAAATACTAGGTGGTTTTACGATGAGAAACGTGTTGGACCAAATTTTCAAAGATTTCTACAAATATATATATATTTTTTAAATTTTTGGAAGACCTTTATTTAGAAAAGGGTGCACACAGCTATTCAGCCAAACATCCCAGAGGCATGGCAGCAAAATTAGAGCATCAAACTGTTCTGGCACACCCAGGAGAGCTGCTCAGGATAAGAGAGGTCAATTTTTAAAAATTAAAACAGGATATACACGATAAATACGTAATGCAGTTCCATTTGTTAATGAAAAGAAGAAAGAGAAAAGAAAACAGGAGGGGGCCGGCTACGGGATCTAAAGTAGATCCAATCACCGGGTGGGTAGGGAAGCGTGTCCAACTGCGGAGACACCCACATTTTGAAGCGAACAGTATAAGCAAGCCTACATTTCTGAAGACTCCCGACTAATGCCCCACCCGATGAATCCATTGACAGGAGCGGGTGAGCGGCCACAGTCCCAGCACCACCCAAAAAGTCCAAACAGTAACCCGATACACTGACCCCCAACCCAGGGAGAGAGGAAAAAGGAAAGTCCAGTCAAACTAAAAAAGAGAAAAAGGCCATAGAAACAGAGAACGGAAAAACAAAAATACCCCCCACCCCGCACCCCTGCAGATGGCTACGGCCTACCCCCCTAGCAGCGTGCCTATCGCCCAGCGACCAAAAACCCGAAATATAGTAGAAAAGAGATTTATAAAGGAAGGAAACACAGAAAAAGAAAGAAAAGAAAAATTAAGGGAGGAGGAGAATCGCACATTCCCGGTCACACTGCCCCTCTCCTGCGACGTACAGTCCTGGACATTAAACAATAAACAACAAAGCAAAGTAGATTCGGTAGAACCCAGGAAAGACGTCCTACACCGCCCCGCCCCTAATACAAGAAAATGGCGGATCCCGGGTCCCTAACAAACCCCTAGCATCCGAGTCGAACACCAGTCTCAGCCTTGACCTCTACGAGTGTTCACCATGAGTTCCACACACCGCATCCGCCTATTCACAGGATAAATCAAAAGTCCAGCCAGTCCACGAATCTGTGCGGCGAGTCCAACAGATATCCACAGTCCACCACTATCCTCAGCCGCCATGACACTCGCCATGGTACGACCAGATCCCGACCGTCCCACACTCCACCACACTGCACAGCTCACACTGGTTAGAGGCGGCAGACCCGAGAGCAGAGGACGGCCCGGGACCAGGGTTCGATTCCCGGCGCGGCAGGTTTCTGGACCAGGGTCAGCGGACTCGATAATTCTCTCGCCTCGGTGCCCACTCTGATCAGCGATCACACTCGGCAACTCTGGGCATTAGCTGCCTCATCTTCACTAACGGCCCCACCAGACCGCCGGGGATGCCTGGTCTCACCCTGGAGATACCCAGTAAGGGTCCATCTCTCAGGGAAGCCAGGAAGGGTTTCGCAGCGGTCTAAGCGCCAGGACGCCTACGGGTAGCAGTGCGCTATATAAATGCCTACACATTTACATTTACATTTACATTTACACATGTTCGCTGTTTCCGTCGGGTCACAGTTTCAATAAAGTCATTGGGGGACCAGCTCGTGAACACTACCACAGGCGGACTCTTCAACGTGGGCGGGCGATACACCATGGCGGCGGATTCAACCGCACACTGCGGTACAGACATTGCTATCCATGTTTTGACACTAGATGGGCCTCGAGTCGTAGATTTCGGGATCAAAGTCTGGGAAACGGCTCGCTTAGGGGGACCAGACAGATCAGAGTCATTATGCGATCGGGCAGTTTCGGTGGCATCCGCAATCGACTTATGTGAAAGAGCATCCATGTAGGAGCATAGACCCTGAATGGCGGCCATCACGGTTCGCAATGATGGCTCTTCTTCACCCTGCACCGCCGCAAACTGATCGACTCCAGACATCAGTGCACCCTTCGGGTCACCCGATTCTACCAGGGACTGAAGTGCGATGAGGGCAGGCGGGGGCAGGAGGCACACAGTCCAGCAGCGATAGGGCCTTTCGGACGGGGGCCCCACCCCGGCGGGAAGGGAACGCCGAGAAGGGGACCCCCGGCCACTCAGCCACTCACAGGATCATTACACCTCCCCAATGCGGGTAGAACCGCAGGCTCGCCACCAGTCCAGTAGCAGGTTGCTCTCCACTTCTATCGGCCGGACCGTGTCTGGGTCCCCCGGCCGCCGTTGTTGCACTGCAACCCGGCAGGGTCAGTACTCGAGGTCCCGGCTCTCGGTCAGCGTTAGGCCAAGAACTTCCACTCGATGTAACTCCAGCAATCCGGGTCGTAAGTTTCCCAGGACCACACCGCCAGTATCAGCAACAGGTCACCCACACGGGGGCGAGGCGAAAAAGCAGGATTTGGAGCAGGATATTCAAGCAGCAGGAGGAGGTCGACGGAGCCGAGAGCTTATGCGGCCATCTTCGTTCGTCGCTAGGCTCCTCCCCCGATTTCTACAAATATTGTTTTCAATGGGCAACAATTCTGAGCATTTATTTTAATAATGAGAGTAGAAGTATTTAAAGATCAGCCTTACCAAGGGAAGGCTCTTGCAGTCAGCAAGGTGTTGTCTACAGTGGATGCATGGATGGTGAACACAAGATGCACTAACAACCCACCAACCACAGTTTCCTTGATTGTCTTAATTCTGTAGCAGGGCCCGACCAATGCTCTGGGCCAGCACTGGACACGTGCCTGAGACCACCAGAACCAACCTAAGGATGACCCCTGTTTTAGTTCTGGTTCCTTTCAGTGTGAACTGTCCTGCACTCTTAAAACACAAATGAATCCCATAGTCCTTGTCCGTTACTGAAATCTTAGGCACCTAGGCCCTGTTACTGAGTTTGCATGCCAGTGATAAACAAAAGACTGCTGATCTGAACATACCATGCACAGATTCCTATGAGGACCATACAAATGTCTTCATCTGTAGAAAAGAGTTGTGTCCAGAGTTGCAGTTTTCCCTGGTTCCTTTCCCTAGGACATTTCAAGTAAAAAACAGGCAGAAAACATGTTTGGCCTACTCCAAACTGAAGGTGTACCCGCTGATTGATTTTCCTTTGTGCTAGTCTTCCTTATTGACATATGTTTTTCACTGGCTGTCTTAAATTGCACGTGGAAAGGCAGAACATGGATTTTGGGGAGCCCCCGAACCTCTTTGCAGTAGGCAATTTCCTCTCTTGCTCAACTTGGCAGTCGTATGTTTAAATGTCTTAAGCCTTTTCTCAACTTCTCTGCAAGCTAGACCATACACATTACTGCAGATGTTGGTTAACCTTACTTAACAAATATTAGTAAGAGTTCTGCTTGATAGTGTACGTTTGGTCATATTCACCTCCTTTTCCATTCTCGATAGTGAAACTTTTGGTTATGCCTTATGTGGTGCATATGTACCTCAACATTGTAAGTGCACCTGCTGTGCCAACTTCATCCTCCTTAGAGGAGTTCTCATTTCGTTGATTTGCCTGGTGGTTACCAGGGCCTTTGCACTGCATTTCAGGAAATGTTAAGTGGGTGCTGATATGAGGAGAGCATGGTAACTCTGTACTTCGGATATTCTTCATGTACACTAATCGTTGGTAAATGCTATGCAGGGAATCTGTGGGAACAAGTATCTCTCGGAAGATACACTGCATATCTTTAGGAACATTCTTTCTGGTGGGTATGTAGATTCTGTGAAGCCTTGCAGTTCTGTGGCTGGATTTTGTTGCTAATCCATTCGCAGGTCCTGTGTGGAAAGTGTTCATATTTGTGTGTAGTTATGCATCCTACAAAGAACTTAATAGAAGGGGACTGGTTAATATGTTGCACATATCACCCACCTTAATCCCAACCTCGTTCCCCAATTTCTTGCAGTAGAATGATAGGTCTGTTTGCCCACCAAACCATTGTTATACACAGGTAAAGCAAACTGGTGGCTATTCAAGCCTGTTCTATAACACCTGTGTGAAATTTTGTATAGGTCAGAGTCCAAGTTCATGTAACAGATGTAACTCTGATGAACTGCAGAGCTGCACTTTGCCATGTTGTACAGTTAGCAGACCATAATTAGTTTAGACTAAAAGGAGAGAAAAGAGGTTCATTTTGCTTTTCTTAACTTCAAAATCATAAGTGATCGAATCAATCGATTCCTCTTTTATTTTTACGTTGTTTTGACATTGGTTTGTTAATTTTTTACAGGAAGTCGACACTACAGTGCCAAATTACGAAATTATGTATATGATTAGAGATTTTAGGGGAAGTTTGGATTATCGACCGCTGACCACGGCGGATGCAGTAAGTTTATTTATTTTTTGTTGTTATTTTAATTATAATTGTAGTTTTGTGTGTTCTACGTCTTACGTACCTCAGGTCAAAAGGGTAATGAAATAAGTTTGAAAAAGTACAATGCAATTTCTTCTATATAACCTGTGGGCCATGCTCAGTCCCATGTATCTTACATATCAGGGTTCATCAAATGCTATATAAATAGAAACTAGTACACAATGTAAGGCATTATATCCTACTTTTTGTTGGTTGTAGCATGTGCTTCACATCACAAAGGTATCCCTAAAAACTAAGAAAGGCATCCTAAACTATATAATTTGCATCATCATTCAGTGTGTCTTCTGAGAACAGTCAGTACCTTTTTAGCATTTCCTCATCTTATGGTTAGATGACCCTATGACTTACAGTTTGTTGTGTACCACAAAAATGGAGTATAGTCTGACCCTTGCTGAAAAAGCCCTTCCTAATTCTGTGCTGAGATGGGGTATAAATTGATATCTAACTAACATATTCTAACAAAGTTATTATAATGGATTATGATGTCCCAACTCCACTAGTCCTGTTAAGCAACGATATGCCGGGCCATCAACTGGCAGGTTGCAGATCACATAAGTAGGGATTCACCTGGCACTTTTAGTAATCGGACTAAATTTGGCCCAGGCCAGTCTGCTGCATTTAACTATGTAATTGTGGTTCCCCAGACTGTAGTTTTATTTCTTATCTTGCCTGATAGTTGCACTTGTCTCTGTTATGTTTATTTCGGAAATTAAATCTGGTGTATCGTTGCTGTATCATCCTTTGGATCACCTTCAAAATATTCAACACTACGTGTGTCCTGGTGGAGCCCAGTTGTTGTTAACAGCCAACTGGGAGACTCAATCGAAATAGAATAGCAGTAAGGGAGACTTTAGATTCTCCATTTCCCCAAATACAGTGATGTAAATGTCAGAAATACCTATAAATAACGTTTCCTCCCTCAAAGCAAAGACCGTAAATCACTGTCTTCACAAACCTGTCGTCATTTAACCAAACCTGCTTCTCTAGTATGTGTAGAATTCTACACCAAGGGACACACCTTTCTCAGACGGAAATGAAAATACCAGGATGTGTATGCAGACAGCCCTCCCGGTGTCTTCTAGAACTTCTTCAAATGATTCAAGAGGACTTTTTCAGTGCAGTGCTTTTCTTCTCTGAAACTTTGTGTTTCAGGCATGTGAGCTGTAGATCACATGCTTTGCATACTCCTGCCATCTAGTGTTGGGTCCTGATGTTTGCAAGTTGTTTTTCTTTGAAGAAGTCTTTCCAATCATGAGGTAGGTGATTCCTCTTTTCGGTGATAGTGTGCATGGACACCGACTCCATTGTTAGATAGTTTTTCCGCCATCGGGTTTGGACGAAAACGCTCCATGATCATCGGCCACAACATCCCAAGATCCAGAGTCAAAATGTAGAATACATGCCGGACATCCTTGGGGGAAGTATCAGAACACAAATTTGACGCATAAGGGGCCGGAAGGAACAAGGGGGAACTTTTCTCCTTTCCAGAATCGGACTCCAATTTGGAAGAAGACTTGTCATATGGTCAAAGTACTGTTGTAAAATATTGGTTTTAGGACATGGATTATAGCGTGAACTAAAAGTGCATTTATTTCATATCATAGGCCTACAAATGTCGTTCAACTCAAATATAGCTCCCACTTCAGGGGAAAAGCTTCTTTGCTTTTAAGTTTGGTCTAGTCAGCAACAAACTTTGTCATTTAGGTAACTCTTTTTTGTACACGCTGGCAGATGAAACTTTGTCCCCTAATTTACTAATCTGTTTTTTACATGTAGCTGATAGACCACAGAACTAGAAGGTCTTTCTACTGATACTCAAATCTTATCTGATGAGATGCAACTTTTGAACTGACCTTCTAACGTAAGCTATGCTTTGAGTTGTGTATAAATATTCAAAACAAGCGTTGATCCATGCGCATTGTACAAATTGCCTCCCAGGAGTGCGATTGTATGGTGTTTCCCGCTAGCGCAATAAATTACTAAAGCAGTCTGCCTCCAACTTCTCGCACTTTAATTTGTTACTGAAAGGTAAATATTTAGGTTTCTCACTGTGAGTACTGAACACTCCTTAACCCAAACTTCAACTCAGCGGAAATAAAAGGCTTCGGTCACACTCCCACCTTCGGGCCACGGTCGGCACTTAAAAGATGTTTCTGATGCCCTGCCCTCCGGCTCAGAACCGAAACACGTCTCGAAGCCCTCCGGCTCGGGTCGGCCAAAATCTGGCACTTAGCTGAAACCTTCAGGCTTGAAGCCGAAAATCGCTTAAGAGCCAAAATCATTGACACTAAAAACAAAGCCTCCTTCGACACTGAAACCTTCATCGCTGAAAAGTGATTCTACCCCCAACACTGAAATCCTCTGTGCCGAAACCTAAAACTGTTCCTCATAAGCTGCAGGACCTGGTCTTCGATGTCCCAACACCCAAATCTGACCCAAAACAAAAGTAACTATATAAATCCAGATACAGGATATGTTCTTACAACGTCACCTCAGAAACTTAAACCTGAGTCAGAGGACACACCTTTCTTTATTCCTTTCAAGAGGAAGAATGTGCGCACTAACCCTTCCCCTCCACCTCTTTTACCACGTTCCCCTACACACCCCTCTCCACCTTTGCATCATTTACTGATTACACCAACTAACTCTCCACCCCCACCACATGATGATGAGGAGGATGAGGATGGAGATGGGGGGGCACTATTTTACAAGTAGACACGGACCTGAGTTCAGCTGCAGAAAGTGAGGCAGAGGAAGGCACCTCCAAAAAACAGGGACAAGGATTGGGGTTTACAAAACTTTCCCCAGCACAGGAGGTGAGTTGCCTGTGCGAGAACAGGAGGGATACTCTGCGCTCAAGTTCACAACCAAAGGCCCCACCAGGAAACAGAGGGCAAACAGGAAACGGGCAGAACGCAGGAAATGTAACAAAAACAGGAGGAGACAAGAAAGCAAACAGGGGGAGGTGGAACAAGAAAAGAGGACAAACAACTGCGCCCCCTCAGTGATTAACCTTACTGACATAGTCCTGACTACAAAGGAAACTTCCATCCTGTCTTTGGGACTTTCATACTGTCCCCCCAGGGACTTCAATTATGCTGACACTCGGATGGATGTCTTCAGATATGTCAGGAAGTTGAAGCTCAATAAATTCCATCGACAACACCCATACAAAAAACCTAAAAAAACTTTACCAACCAGTCCCTCACTGCTAACAGCTGGTGAGGGTATGGAGATGCAAGAAATACGGGAATTGCAATGTGAAAGTACAGAAACACCAGCAACTACTGACGAAGCCGTTGGCAGGGGCGTTAGTGCAACACCATTCAAACCAAAATCCACCTTCCTCCCAATATCTACCCATGATAATCTGGATGTGTACCACGAGCTCGTCATTGGTGACTTAAAAAAACTTTATACTGCCTCGAACAATAAAGAAAGAGTCATCAACAGAAACAATCAATGCTACTATAACTTGGTCAAAAAGCTGAAGAACGATGACAAAGTTATAATTAAGCCGGCCGACAAGGGTGGAAATATCGTCCTTTGGAAACATGAGGAGTACATCAAGGAGGCGGAACTCCAATTGGGCGATATGGATTGCTACAAAAAGAGCAATTTATCTACTGTTAAAGCTGCCTGGGCCGACCAAAATTCAAAGCTAATGGCTTGGCGAAGCAGTGGTCTAATTTCATTTGATGAATATAAATATCTAAAGAAAGACTATCCAGTTATCCCCAGTTTCTACCTTCTTCCTAAGGTGCACAAGGACGCCCTTGTGCCCCCTGGTAGGCCAATAATATCGGCCATAGACAGCTCCACGGAATGTATTTCCCGCTATATAGACTACTTCCTACAGGAATGGGTAAAGAGTTTGGGTTCATATGTTAAAGATACAACTGACGTTTTGTGCAAACTGGCCTCAATTACCTGGGATGATGAACTATTGCTTATTACCATGGATGTAACTTCACTGTACACATCTATTCGACACCGTGATGGTATTTAAGCGGTTGAGTATTACCTTGGTAAACGCCCCATTGAATGCTTACAGCATAACAAAATGATTGTTGGTATGTTAAAAATTTGTTTGGAACAAAACTTTTTCATCTTCAATAACCAAATATACCAACAAATGAGGGGAGTTGCCATGGGGGCCTGCTTCTCCCCTAGCTTTGCTTGCCTACATATGGGGCTATGGGAGGAGCAGGTCCTAATGGGTGACCACATGGAAATAATGCAAAACAAGGTTATGCTCTACCTAAGGTACATAGATGACCTGTTTTTTATTTGGAGAGGGTCGCAGGAAGAGGCTATTAATTTTGTGAAATTACTGAATATGAATAATTTGAACCTTGAATTCACATCACACATTGATAAGGAAAAGGTTACTTTCCTAGATGTGGAGGTTTATATCCGGGATGGAACTCTGCAAACTAGGCTACACAGAAAAATAACTGCTGGAAATACAGTTCTACACGCCAGCAGTCAGCATCCCCAACACCTGATCCGCAGCATCCCCTACGGGGAGATGCTGAGATTGCGGAGAATCTGCAGCTCCGACTTGGAGTGTGACCTGGCACAACAAGCCAGTAAAGCGAGATTCCTGCAAAGAGGTTATAGCAGTACCCTAATAGAAGGAGCCATTAGGCGTACTAGGAAAATCACAAGGGAGGATGCACTAATGCCTAAAACCAAACCCAGTGCAGAAGGTAACAACAATGAGCAAATTCAACCCAGAGCCATTGTAACCTACAGTAACCAGCATTCCCAAATTAGGAAGATTCTGAACAAGAACTGGAATCTGGTCAAAGGTGACCCTATAATAGGTGACCTGGTACCAGATAAACCCAGCATAACTTTTCGCAAATCCCCTAGCCTCGCTAGTGCCCTAGTCAGCAACATGTTAGAACCCACAAAATCCTGGATGGAGCACATCACTGGTTTCAAAAAGTGTCTTACTTGTAAGGCTTGCCGCCACGGGGTTAATAAAACTCAGGTCCCACGCCCTTTCTCAGATAAACCCTTCATTATCAACAAGAGACTAACATGTAGGACGGAATACGTTGTATATGTCCTTCAATGCCCTTGTGGACTGCAGTATGTTGGGAGCACACGCCCACCTGCCCACAAGCGCATCCTACAACACTTGAGGGCAATTTCCGGAAAGGATCAGGCCTACCCAGTGGCCAGACACTTTGAAACCACGCATAATAGTGACCCCAGCAGCTTACAATATTTTCTTGTGGATTCGGTTTTGCCTCTGAAAAGAGGGGGTGACCGGGACGCTAAACTGCGTCTGCTGGAAACCAGATTCATTCTCGAATTCAATACCAAGAACCCGGGAGGTCTTAATAATAGCGAGGATCTTTACACCTGCCTCTAGCTATAGAACACATCTACTGAAAATCATTTCTGTGTAAATAGTAATTTCCCCCAGCTGACTCTCAATCTGTTTTTATTAAACTCTGCTATTTGCTGTTAACTGTAGCATGTTTTTAATCATTAGTATTAGCACTTATTCACTTTACAAACACTTTTTGATCTGCAGTAACTATAAGAGGTTATTTTAAAAGTTCATGTCTTTATTTTCAGTACTTAGTCTGTGCAGTTTTCTTGTATATATGCCCACTGGGGCACTATTATCATCCTTTTTAAGTGGAGCCAGGTGTTTTCACAAGTGATAAATGGGGGTTCCTGAAACTGTATGTGCTATATATACTGACTAAATTTTGTGTATATATATGGAGTATAATCAATTAATTTAATGAAATTACTTTGGTTTGATGAATTTTAACCATGTGTATATATATGAAATGTAATCTATTTATGGTTTAATAATTTTTTAACCAGGTGTATATACATGAAATAAAATTTATTTATTCATTTGTATAGAATTTTGTATAATAATGGTTATACTCCACCATTGCATTTTTGCACATTGAAACCCCTCGGGCACCATGCCCTTTATTCTTGTTTGACTGAACATAGTATGTCTTCACTGTTTACAACTTGAAAAAAATGCAATCTGCACAGCTGAAAAGTATTACGCATTTGCACTTTATAAACCCTCGTTTGTGTTCATGACACGCTATGTGAACAAGCCTCTTTTGAGGTGAAACGCGTCATGGCGGAATTGCAGGCTGTAACTTTGGCACGAAATTAAATTGCACTGAGAAACTGCACTTATCTTGTGGTCTCGCTTTCTTCGTTCTGCGTGGAAGGCAGAGTGAATTGCGGCGACCTTTTGGACATATACATGTGTGTATATATGTGTGTATATATATATGTATGTATGTATGTATGTATGTATGTATATATATATATATATATATATATATATATATATATATATATATATATATATATATCCAGCAACAAGTCTCCGTGTAGGAACCCGACTCAACAGTGGGACGGTATCGGCGTGCGGGGACGGAGTGCCCTCGCTAAACATACCAGCCACATTTCCTCCAAGAAGAAATACGCCGTACGCCTTGGTAGGTGAAAAAAACATGTGCAATTTATTCCACAACTTGCATCACAGCAACAGATTTCTCAGCCTGACGCGTTTCAACTCCTGTGGCGAGTCTTAATCATAGGCAGCCATTCTTTCTCTCACATAGTGACCACGTGTTCCAATTTACGTTGCTAGACCACCCTAAATGTTCTGTGGTCTTAAAGTCACAGTGTCAAAGTGAGTGTTGGGAAACTTTATTAAACTTTACATTATTTCATTTTGGTTTATGCAATGGCTTTTTCCTTCGTTTTTCATTTTTCATTTCTGGGCACATTTGCATCCATTACATTTCCTTAAAGTGACGAGTTTTCCCAGCATTGCTAAATACTTGGCAATTAAACATCTTCGTGCCATGGTGCAAGTCCATTATCGTGTCAGATGCCTTGTCTCTACACCAACCAACAACCATAACGATTGAATCCCTTGCCCTGTTTCCATATAAAGTTCAGGTTAGATTTCTCCGTACCTGGTTTCTGTCTTTGTGGAGGTGGGCCGGTCAGGTTCCATTTAAATACAATCCAGCAACAAGTCTCCGTGTAGGAACCCGACTCAACAGTGGGACGGCATCGGCGTGCGGGGACGGAGTGCCCTCGCTAAACATACCAGCCACATTTCCTCCAAGAAGAAATACGCCGTACGCCTTGGTAGGTGAACAAAACATGTGCAATTTATTCCACAACTTGCATCACAGCAACAGATTTCTCAGCCTGACGCGTTTCAACTCCTGTGGCGAGTCTTAATCATAGGCAGCCATTCTTTCTCTCACATAGTGACCACGTGTTCCAATTTACGTTGCTAGACCACCCTAAATGTTCTGTGGTCTTAAAGTCACAGTGTCAAAGTGAGTGTTGGGAAACTTTATTAAACTTTACATTATTTCATTTTGGTTTATGCAATGGCTTTTTCCTTCGTTTTTCATTTTTCATTTCTGGGCACATTTGCATCCATTACATTTCCTTAAAGTGACGAGTTTTCCCAGCATTGCTAAATACTTGGCAATTAAACATCTTCGTGCCATGGTGCAAGTCCATTATCGTGTCAGATGCCTT